>NC_061092.1:42048755-42053755 GCF_015104395.2 Macrobrachium nipponense | reverse complement strand
CAAGTTATCAACATCGGCCTTTACAGTGATGTGACCTTTTCATCAATTCGTTTGGTAATTTTCTATTCAGAAATCCTGCAACCTAGTGGATGAATTAAGTCTTTCGTTGCTTGCAAAGAATTCCCTCATGATTTAGGAAAGTGAGCAAGCTGGTAGTCTATTTGACTTGAGGTCACACCCACACACACACACACACACACTATATATATATATATATATATATATATATATATATATATATATATATATATATATATACATATATATATATATGTATATTATATATATATACATACATACATATATATATATATATATATATATATATATATATATATATATATATATATAGGCCACTTTCGTTCACAACAGTTATGAGGGCATTGTGGCTATTACAATTACATAAACACACTCACCCGACCACAAACACGAACTATAAACAAAAACACAGAACCAACAACACCCACACACCACACACACACACACAACACACACATATATATATATATATATATATATATATATATATATATATATAATATATATATATATATATACTATATACATTATTTCATGGCTGTGAGTGTGCCAATGATGTTCACAGGCTTACGAAAACATTTTTAGAAGTAGTATGGATGAGATGAAGGTGATGTGAATGCATGAAGTTGTTAAGGTCAATTAAGAGATTTTTTGATGAAGCTAAATTGTAGACGGGAGAGTTAGTCATTTGGTGAATAAGTAAGTTTGAGACTAGTGTATGAACTCTAATGTTTCGAGTGGAATAAAAAAAATGAGAAGCATTGGAAATGACGGTTATGAGGAAAGGTCCTTTCGCCCTCATCATATGAGTGCATGTTATCCTCGGGAGGGTAACACCATACGCCATACTCTACGGGAAAAAGGCGTATGGTGAAAATACAATTATATGTACGGCTTACGGGGAAAATCACCACCCCCTTAAAAAAAAAAAAAAAAAAAAAAAAAAAAAAAAAAAAAAACATATGTATGTATGTATGTGAATATATAGCACAAAGAAAGTGAGGATTAATGTGGAAACAAGCAAAAGATTGGCCTCTGCAACTGAATGAAATTAATTGAATAGAGATTTTAGACCACAGGCCAAACACAGGGACCTATGAGGGCATTCAGCACTGAAACGGTCATTGACAGAAAAGGGTTTAAAAGGAGTGACAGGAGGAAAACTTCGCAGTTGCACTATGAATCAAATTGCTAGGATAGTGTGGAAAGTAAAATAGAAGAAAGATAATATGAAAGGAGGTAAATTAAAGGAAACGAAAGTGGTTGCATCTAGGGGCCGAAGGCACTCTGCTAAGAACCTCAAGTAATGCCTGCAGTGTACCGCACGAGGCACACCAACATCACTCTCCCCCTACGGGTATTGGCCCTTTCAAATATGGAAGACTGTAGAAATTTGGGAGAACAGAAGGAGGTTAAGATATCCCAAGTTTTCCGTAAAAGGTAAACACCGAGGCACAGAGCCGTGAAATACGAATATTTACGAGAAATCAAATGACGTCACAAAATCAAGGGGGGGGGGGGGGGGGGGGGGGGGGGGGGGGGGGGGGGGGGGGGGGGGAAGGGAAAGGGGCCATTAGAGACATTTCTCCATAAATGGTAGCACAACGTTGTTATGAATGTAAAAGTAACGATATTTTAATTCCTCCTCCCTCACGATTTTCGAATTAAAATTTGTTATTCATTATAATAGAGAATCAGGATTAGAATTCAATAAAGTAATAACTTTCATTTTCGTTGTATCATAATAATAATAATAATAATAATAATAATAATAATAATAATAATAATAATAATAATAATAATAATAATGGTAAGAGCATCAAGGAAATAGATACCCTAATCCAGACTGTAAGGATTGTATCTGGGGACATCAGGATGGAGTTTTTTGGAATAGAAAAATGCGCCTTAGTCAACATACAAAAAGGCAAAGTAACGAGAACTGAAGGGATAAAGCTACCAGATGGGAGCAACATCAAACACATAGATGAGACAGGATACAAATACCTGGGAATAATAGAAGGAGGAGATATAAAACACCAAGAGATGAAGGACACGATCAGGAAAGAATATATGCAGAGACTCAAGGCGATACTCAAGTCAAAACTCAACGCCGGAAATATGATAAAAGCCATATACACATGGGCAGTGCCAGTAATCAGATACAGCGCAGGAATAGTGGAATGGACGAAGGCAGAACTCCGCAGCATAGATCAGAAAACCAGGAAACAAATGACAATACACAAAGCACTACACCCAAGAGCAAATACGGACAGACTATACATAACACGAAAGGAAGGAGGGAGAGGACTACTATGTATAGAGGACTGCGTCAACATAAAAAACCAGTGAAGACGAGTGGCTAAAGAGTGCATGGGAAGAAGGACTAATAAAAGTAGACGAAGACCCAGAAATATACAGAGACAGGAGAAAGACAGACAGAACAGAGGACTGGCACAACAAACCAATGCACGGACAATACATGAGACAGACTAAAGAACTAGCCAGCGATGACAATTGGCAATGGCTACAGAGGGGAGAGCTAAAGAAGGAAACTGAAGGAATGATAACAGCGGCACAAGACCAGGCCCTAAGAACCAGATATGTTCAAAGTATGATAGACGGAAATAACATCTCTCCCATATGTAGGAAGTGCAATACGAAAAATGAAACCATAAACCACATAGCAAGTGAATGCCCGGCACTTGCACAGAACCAGTACAAAAAGAGGCATGATTCAGTGGCAAAAGCCCTCCACTGGAGCCTGTGCAAGAAACATCAGCTACCTTGCAGTAATAAGTGGTACGAGCACCAACCTGAAGGAGTGATAGAAACGATCAGGCAAAGATCCTCTGGGACTATGGTATCAGAACGGATAGGGTGATACGTGCAAACAGACCAGACGTGACGTTGATTGACAAAGTCAAGAAGAAAGTATCACTCATTGATGTCGCAATACCATGGGACACCAGAGTTGAGAGAAAGAAAGAGAACAAAAAATGGATAAGTATCAAGATCTGAAAATAGAAATAAGAAGGATATGGGATATGCCAGTGGAAATCGTACCCATAATCATAGGAGCACTAGGCACGATCCCAAGATCCCTGAAAAGGAATCTGGAAAAACTAGAGGCTGAAGTAGCTCCGGGCCTCATGCAGAAGAGTGTGATCCTAGAAACGGCACACATAGTAAGAAAAGTGATGGACTCCTAAGGAGGCAGGATGCAACCCGGAACCCCACACTATAAATACCACCCAGTCGAATTGGAGGACTGTGATAGAGCAAAAAAAAAAAAAAAAAAAAAAAAAAAAATAATAATAAGAATAATAATAATAATAATAATTGTGGGTGGGAAGTAGACCTTTTAAACAACTTCTGTTTAAAATAATGGCTGATTCAGCTGCGTTAATTTTATACAGGACTTTCTCAAGTCTCCTTATCGTTGATTTTTCATATAATAATGAACAACTATCTTCTAGTTTTGTATTGATATTTTAACTAGGAGACAAAAACATAATTGCTATATGCAATTCTGCTACTACAACACTGCTAGGACTATCTATAAAAATGTCACCTATATATTTTTTCTTATATCCCATAAAAAATACGACAAAAGAAAAACCTATCTTAGTTCTTATTTCCCACTCAACAGAAGCATAAAACAAACCACTCCAGTTTCTTATTTCCACTGGACAGAAACACAGAAACAAATAAAAGACAACATAAAAAAAAGCATCCTAGTACACAGACAACAAGCCAAAATAAACCCAACTAGTTCTTATATCCGATTCAACAGGAAGATATAAAAAATTTTAGTTCTTATTTCCCACTGGACAGAAACACATGAAAGACAATATAAAAAACCCCATCCTAGTACACATACACAGACATCAAACCGATAAAGAAAAAAAACGTAGTTCTTATGTCCGACTTACCAGAAACATAAAGAGAAAGAAAAAAAAATAAACATCCTAATTCTTACTTCCCATTGGACAGAAACATAAAAGACAACATTAAAAAAAAAAAAAAAACATTCTAGTTCTTACACCAACCTCTACAGAAACTTACACTGACAACTAACTTGAACACCCAAACTTAGTTCTTATTTCCCACTCGACAGAAACACATAAAAAAAAGGTCCCATCTTAGCATCATCGCCAAGAACAAAGTGAATTCCGTGACATTTGGCGGCGCGTGCAAGAAGCGCCCATCAGCAAGTCACTACTTAACGCACACAGCGCATCAATAATGGCCCGATCCCTTATTCCGAACTCCGCCAACGCATGCTTCCACAAAAAAGGGAAAATATCGCTGAATATTGCAGGCCAGACCGACCGCCGGGACTCCAGCCCTCCCACACAACAAAAGGGAAGAGAAGAAGAAGAGGAAGAAGAAGAAGCAAAGCAAGACTTACTCCCGATCGACGTAAATAGAAACGGCCTGGATGGTCGAAAGTTTTCGGCGTCTCTTAAATGTCCTCGCATGATATTTAGAGCGGCCGAGTAAATAAGGGATGCGAGCGTAGGAGGCAAGTCAATCATACGTCCGACTCGACAATAACTTCACAAAGGCAGCACAGACTGAGAAGTGTGTGTGCGTGTGTTTGTGTGTGCGTGCATGCGTGCTTTTATTTATTTATTTATTCATTATTTGCTTTATACTTTTGCTTGTGTCCAAGGCGTGTCGACAGCAAATGCATAACTGCGACTTCACAAAGGCAGCAAAGACAGAGAGTGCGTCTGTTATTTTATTTATAAATTTTTTTTTTTTTTGCTTGTATCCAAGATATCGAAAGCAAATACACTGTTGTGAGTTCACAAAGGCAGCAAAGACAGAGAAGTATGGGTGTGTTTATTTATTTTTTTTTTTTTTTTTTTTTCACTTTCTGCTTTTGCTTGTGTCCAAGATGTGCCGACAGCAAATACACAGTTATGACTTCACACAGTCAGCAAAGACACTGCAAG
>NC_061092.1:42026255-42036255 GCF_015104395.2 Macrobrachium nipponense | reverse complement strand
TATATATATATATATACATATATATATATAAATACTTACATATATATACAATAATAATAATAATAATAATAATAATAATAATAATAATAATAATAATAATAATAATAATAATAATAAAAGGAGCCCATAAAAACCTCAAAATATAGAAAGAAAGTACTATTTATCAGACTGCAGTCTCTGAAATATAGTACTTTCTTTCCATAGTATATATGTGTATATACATACATAAATACACACACAACATACATATATATGTGTGTGCATGTGTTATTGGTGTTCATGCATTTTTTTCTGTAAGAAAATTAAAAGCAAAAAAATTACAGACATTTTTCATTTCATTGAATATTTTGTCAACGCCATTTTATCAATAATAATTCTATTAATAATAAGGATAATCTATATGTGAATTTAATACGTTTGTGTACGTATTATATGTGTTTCATTATATGTGTTTCAGAGGTCTGGAAATTCCTTCCTACCTCTGTGTTCTAACGTATTTGTTTCTATCAACAAAAGCCATTCGTAAAAGCCATTCGAATGACTTCTTTTTAAAGTCAAATTAATTACAAATTATCTTGCACGTGGAATGTTAAAAAAACTAATTTTCCTTAAAATAAGCTACTTTTCCCAATTGTATTAAAAAAAAAAAACTACGCCCGTCCTTCATATATTACTTTAATCCTTCCGGTAAGATGTTTTATATAGGACTTGTCAACAATATTAATCTGGTCTCGTAGAAAATTTCCCCTACGATATTTACCTCTCTGCCTTATCATCTGAGCCCTAAAATATTACAAATCGACAAAATATTCCAGATGAAATTTCGGTGGTATAAGAATACAGATCACGTAGTGTAATGTATAATTTTACTTTAGAATGCAACTTAAATCTGTTTCAAAATCTATTTAAAATAGTGTCCCCTCCGATAGTAGTTTGCTCTAACTCGAATACACACTCGTAACCATCGTCTTCCTAACGCTTTAGTTATTATATTAAAGTACCAGTCATTCAATTTATCCTTTAAATACTGAAGCAAAACCAAATCTGCGACATCTTCCTGTTGATTGATACGAACGCTATCAAGGCAAAAGGCAAAATTTACTGAAAACCGTTTTCTTCCCAGTGTTTAAATCACAAAGAAATACATTTCCTGACGTTCTCAAGCCCTGCATTTTGGCTTTCTGAAAAATGCAAGAGGACCAGTGTCTCCTCTGCTACTGTTGTACTCCTTGCTGGCAGTATGAAAAATCTAGGGGCTCCTTCCTCCGCATTCCATGGCGCGCGAGCGCACATGCACAGACACACGTACGTGGGGAAAACATTCGTAATGTTTCTTTCTTGTTAATTAAAAAGCTGCTCTTTACTCGACATCAAAATCCATGGCTAAAATATTCAAATTAATAAGAGGCGTTCATTCATTTATTCTCAGATTCCTGGTAAATCATTCTGGCAGCTAAATGAAACTATCCAAGAACGGGGGGAAATGAAAAGATTGTGTGCAGTAAACAGTGGGGTACTACAGGGAAATGTTATATCCCCTTTGCTGTTCGTCCTTCTCATGGATTTTTCAATTACAAAAGCGGTTTGGGATGGAGGAGAAGATTTAGATTGGAGTAACGAAATAAAATTTGAAAAAGCTATAATCCTGACAAGAATTCAGATACACAGATTTCTTTTCATCATCAAAATACCACAAGATTTACAAAGCTTGCTTGCCAAAATGCGACACATGTCTAGAAAGGAGGGACTTGAAATATTAAAAACAGAGGTAATGAGGACAGAGTATGCACAAGAGGGCGAAGTAACATTTAGACAGGAATGTTAAGCGAGGTTAAATCCTTTAAGCAAGTAGGAATAATAATATCCAAAATAGCGAAAGACTAACAAAATAAATCAAATAATGGGTAAGGCATAATAATAAATGCCAATGAAACAGATTTTAGTTGCGTTCAAATGTAAAATATAAATGGCACTACATGACCTGTATTCTTATACAACCGAAATTACACCTGGTAGATTTTCTCGATTTAATAATAACGCTCTGAAAATATTAGGAGTCAGATGGTAAGGCTGAAGGGTTAAATACCGTATGGGAAATTTGCCAAGCACCAAAAGTTGACGAGATAATGATGGAAAGTGATGAGACTATTTGAACCACCCCGAAGAGCATAGTAGGATATTGTGTCAGTTGGGTTCCAAAAGAATGGGAAGACCCGGGCCTATTCGGGTGAACTGATTATATAATTTAAGCCAAATGCCAGGCGCTGGGACCTATAATGTTATGCAGAGCTGAAAAGGAAACAGAGTGTAAAAAAGTTGAAAGCTGTAGCAGGAGGAAAACCTCGTTGTACCATGAATTAACTACTAGGAGAGGGTGGAAATTAAGTTGGAAGAAACTGAATATGAATGGAGGTACAGCAAAAAGGAATGAAAGACGCTGCAGCTAGGGGTCTACGATACTCTGCAAGAACATTAAGCAATGCCTACATTGCACCCCGTGAGGTGCACTGACGGCAATGACGGTGATACCGATGATGACTGTCAGATCCAGATGAAAGATGAAGGGGAGAAGGTCTCTCTTGTTAGACGGAATGAGCTATGCATTTTATTCAGCACCATTTCAAGATTCTAAGTCAGTGCATATTCATGGTAGGATTTCTCGTTATTTTTTTCTAGGCCGTATCTAGGCAGCGCCGTACGTAATGGGTCTTAACCCCGACTGAACGAGGGAAAAAAAAAGGTGATACGCACGTCACCTGAACGAGAATTATGAAAAAAAAAAATACTTAAAACAACGCCATTATCATTACAGATTGACTGATTTAAATCGCATCTTTGCGTCACCACTATAAAGGTTGTCGACGCAGAAATACCCACACATACAAATACACAATTATTTTTCCCCCTTGCATGCCAGTGGAAATTCAATTACCATGATAACTGCTCACGTCACGTAATAATTCCAATTTGCACGACCATTTCCCCACTCCTTACTGTAAACTTCCTCCTACGCGTACGATCATTTCCATCACGGTTCGAGAATTGCGGCGCTATACGCAAACAAGGATGACCCCTAATGACTAGCAACATCTATCTTGCCGTGTCCTGCCCCACCATAGAGGAACCTCCAACGACTATCCATGCTTATCACGTTATTAAGGCACCTTCAAATTGCCCTTTTACTCGTAAAAGACCATAATCCCATTGCACGGAAAAGGCATAATGACCAAATTACACCGCAAACGACCCCGAGGCTGCCGTTTTGACAGGAACCATCGCTTCAATCTGTCACGATATGTTTTTGGACACGCAGGGTGCTCGTTAAGCGCAAGATTTACGACCGACTGCCTCTTTGACAGGCCGGTACCTGCTTTTCGAACCTGGTGTGTATGGATTAATGTACGTAGTTCGTAAATACTCAGTAAGAGATCCAAAAACACTGACATTTATGTTTTATTTGCACGAGAAGTTACTTAAGCAAAGATATGCGAGGTATCTAATTTTGCGTAATATGTACAAATTACCACCAAGCTGAAGAATAAAAAACCTGTATAGATTCCTGTTGTTTTCGTTGTCAGAACATGGAAAACTTGGCTAAAATCGGTTCTGTTCATAAATCCTCTCTAGATGGTCTACTGATTTAACTAAAGGTTAAAAATAAATGGTTGTCAAATTTTTATAAATTGATGTTTTCTTTTTAAGTATAATGACTCGAGCAAACACACACAAACGTAAGGCATTATAATGACATCCTATAATAGTTCTTAAGAAAGAGGATTTAACAAACTACTAGAATTAAAAGCCCTCAAAAACATCTTACATTTTATAAGTTGATGTTCACCCTTGTTGTTTTTTTTTTTATTTATTTATCTATTTCTTTTTTGAATGACAAATTCCTGCTACGCATCGTTACGCCAGCGCTTCCCCGGATGGCCGCCTCAACCACGTACGGTCAACAGTGATTAAGAATCAATTTATTTATCCTTCGGTCACGCAACGGCAACTAGGATCGTAAATGTCCCCCATTTACCTGACAATACAGTGTCGTTCACCTGAGGAAAATCACTACTGAATACAGTTCGCGAGGAACGATTATTAGCTTCTATAGAAGCAATGGTTGATGCGTCTCTGATTAATACGTTAACTTGTTCGGTTGATGTTATTCGGCTATTTAGGGTCTATAACTGCTTAAGAGAAAAAAAGTGAAGAGTTTGTTGATGGATTCGGACCCATTTCGTTTTAAACGAAGGAATCCTTCGAGAAGAGCCAAAAAAATATTTTGTTCCCTCACAAAACAATTAAGTAGATAATTAAGACTGAAAATAGATGTACAATTCACATAGTGTAAAATTACTTTAATAAAAAGATACATTTTTGCTTTTATTTGAGGAATGTTCATGTCACTAGAGATGATTTTTTTTTTCTTGGAACGCAGGTTATATATATATATATATATATATATATATATATATATATATATATATATATATATATATATATATATATATATATATAATATATATATATATATATATATTATATATACTATATATTTACACTTATATATGTGTGTGGTGTGTGAAAAGCGACACAATATCCACATAATACTGAGGATTTCAGAGACCAGGATTCAGAAGAAGGTAGCGAGTGGTTAATGGCCATCATTGAGTAGAACAAAACATGCACTGACCTTATCCTTCTCATCCCATGGATTCAAGAAAACAACGTCGGCCTCCACATAAATCAGTGGCGAAAATGAGAGAGTAAAATAAAAGCAGGGGTAACGAAGGGTTAAAATTGCCCTTTAGTCATAGTATCTCCTTTTATGACCCACCGGTTTATACATATACATACATATACACAGTAATAGTTTATATACATATATATATATATTATATATATATTATATATATATATATATATATATATATATATATATTTATACCATATACATATATATTACATATAGATAAATAGGTAGGCAGACAGACAGATAAGATAACCTCCATACAGTCACTTGTTCATAGAAAAATATTGTAAAATGTTAAATGAAAAAAATATATGTATATTCATACTAATAACTGAATAAATTATTTTATGCCTATACATATATATTACATATAGATGAATAGATAGACAGACAGACAGGTAAGATAACCTCCACACAGTCACCTGTCAATAGAAAAATATTTTAACATGTTAAATGAAACATATAAGAATATTCATACTAATAGCTGACCAAATTATGTTAGAAATACATTTCTAACAGGGGACAGTTATGAGCAGAATAGAAATATATTTCAGCTGTCACAGCCTTTAATAAAACCTAGTTATAATTCATGAGATAATTAAATACTTAATCTAAGTTAAATTTTAAGAATCTAGCTTATCAATAAAATTTCTTAAAAGCCAAGGTTTGGACCGGGGGTGGAGGGGATTATGAAGCTAAACAAATTTGCGACCTCCTTACAAACATTAAACAGAAGTAAAAAATGCACTGAATTCTCTTCGGCGCAATCGAATGTTCTGTAGGGTGAATAAAGCTCTCTGAAACTCTCAGCCACGGGCCATGTAAATATCAGCCGTGGCCTATGGAACTTTTCGTCAATGTCCGCTGGTGGCCTGTGTTTTTGGAACCTATAGAAGTGCCAGACGCACAAACATGGCTAATTTTATGCTTAAATTAGATAAGAAAAAAGTTAGAGGGCTGCAATTTGATATTTTTGATGATGAGAGGGTGGATGACCAACATACCAATTTGCAGCCCTCTAGCCTCTGTAGTTTTTAAGATCTAATGGCGGACAGAAAAAGTGCTGACGGACAGACAAATAGCCATCTTAATAGTTTTGTTTTGCAGAAAACTAAAACCAGAATTTTATGGTTCTTTTTCATTATTGTTTGATACTCACTTTACAGGTGAACAATTTAGGATGGTAACAAGAGCTATCGTAAGCTAAGAACAGTAACTGGTAAACAGCTCATCTGCTGTGATATGTATTAAACAACAATGAAAAAGAACCACAAAATTAACCTAATGAGTCTTTTCTTTCCTAATATCATTAATTCTTATTACCACTATAATACACATTCATTAAAATATCACGTTAGGTCATGCGTGGAATTCAAAATTCGCACGAGAAACTAAATATTTAATGAAAACTTGCTGCATTCTCTGGTTATGTTTATAACGAAGACGAATATGAGAATCGCAAGTACACTGTACGAGAAACTCCACGGTAGATTCTCCAAATTTCACAGTTGTGAATTTATGGAAATAAGCCTTTGTTATACAGCACGCCTTTATAATCTCCTAGAACATTTCATTTACAAGAAACTTCATTATTATGAAGATTCCAGGCTATAATGCAATTTACAATGGCAACGAGTAAGAGGAAAAGTAAGAACATTATTTCAGCCAAGTATAATGACATATTTGAGAATCAGTATCTATCCATATCTAAATATGTTGGCCATAGGTTTCTACCTTCTTTGGAAGGAGTTGGAACCGAAGAAGCAAAGCCTTCCTGGGTGAAGTTGCGAGCCTTACACCCAATTTATTGACGCTAACAGGCATTCAGCTGTCTGGTACGTGGGTTGTAAGCAAGGGACGTAACAAAAGCGAGCCGTGAGCTGTGCCACTCAGCTAAGGCAACCAATTGGCCGACTTCATTCCCCACATATTGAGATATGAAGCTGCAAGCCCCATACCCTTATCCACTCTTGTTAAGAACCATCACAATTCCTCATTACCGGCTATACAACTCACTCATTAGATCAACGGAGGCATAACTGGGTTCTCGTGGCACATATACATCAATCGCTACGACTATCTCAAAATTCGAACCCGGGGTTTCTCGCTAGTGAGATTTTCATACTAAATACCATTTACAATACATGATGCCATATTTTGGGCTAGTGTATCGTACCTCACACGCAGACACACACAAACATAATATTAGCACATATACTTATGTGTATATACATATACACACATTAAATATATATGTATATATATGCATATATATATATATATATATACATACATACATACATACATACATATATATATGTATATATGTGTGTGTTTACATCTATATATATCTGTATACGTGGCACATATATGTATATATATACTGCCAGACGGTTCAATTAAATTATGCGTATAAACCTAAGAATAGATATCCCGCTTTACAGTATATTCAATCAGTAAATACAGGCATACAAACGTCCAAACTAAACAACAAAGTCCAGATAGACCAACTACAACGAAGAACAGTGACAGTTCTTCTCCATAACACAAATATTATTTCGAAAATGTTATCAGCTATAATGCAGTGACGAAAATTGGAATGATAAATCAAAAGGATAGAATAAGCATATCCATGTAAATAAAAACTTATGCACTATTTATGTCTGAAAACATAATCACAAATAGAACATGGAAAGTACAGGAAATTAAACCAAAATATGACTGGATTGAATACTGATAAAAGAATTACAGCTACGAATAAATAAATATTTAGTCGCAATCATCTATTACATACATTGCTAAGCCCCATATTAAGAAATGAATACAGCATATATATATATATATACATATATATATATATACATATATATATATATATACATATATATATATATACATCTATATATATATACATATATACTATATATATATATATATATATACATATATATATATACATATATATCATATATATATATATATATATATATATATATATATATATATATATATATGGTCGAAAGCTTTAATCCTGTACAAGAAATATATATTTTAAACTACAAGAGGATTTTACTTCATTGTGGATTGTGATAATTACAACACACACACACATATATATATATATATATATATATATATATATATATATATATATATATATAAGTATATATATAGAAAGTATATATTATGTATATCATTTATTTATTTGTATAGGTATATTATTATATGTTATATATATTATGCATACATACATACATACATACACACACATACATACAACATACTGACTTATAATATATATATATATATATATATATATATATATATATATATAGTATATATATATATATATATATATATATATATATATATATATTATATATAGTTGTCGTCGCTTCTCTCTGCCAACTGTAACTCATTCCATCTTCACCTCTGTTCATGGACGGTTGGTGTTTTTAGTAGTCTCTCTTTTTATTTACTGCTCTTTTCAATCTTTATTAGACTTTATTTTTAAAAATTGTGAATTCCTTTTAACTTTATATGATTGTTTATAATATGTCTTTGTATTTTATTCACAGACTGATGATGCACACAGTTGTGCGAAACGTATCATATGCAATAAACTTGGCATTTAAGTCTGGTATCATGGACTCCTTCTGGACACTATATATATATATATATATATATATATATATATATATATATATATATATATATATATATATAATATGTATATATACACATATACGTCGACAGCCACATGAAAGAAGAAAAATAAAAACACGTGGTACTAAGCGTTTTCGTTTATTGCGTACACTTCTTCGGGGTACAAAGTAAAATAAATAAAGACATAAACAAGAGAACTTCACAAACCAAAAGATCAAAGCCATTAATAAGCATAACATCGTTACTGTATGTAATCAGTAGTCTAAAGAAAATAAATTGTCACTACGAAACAACAAGTAACAATACTTTAAAAATGCTTAAGAACTGAAACTGCAGTTAGTAGAACAGGCTGTTGCTAATAGCTAGTGATTCCCTACAATTTTACCATCAAGGTAACTATGTCATTTAAAAAGACCAGCATTAACATTCATCAGTTGATTGTTAAAATGCTCAATAAAGGCAGATTCAATGGTGTTTCTTTTAATAATATGATTTAAAAATTAACTCAGATGAATTCATGAGTACAAATAACGGTGAATTTAATAAAAGGTGCCTAAGAGGGTTCTGTTTGGCCCTTGTGCAAAAATTTGAACAGTTATTCAGACAAATTAAATAATTCAGTACCTGCTATCAAATTCACCGTTGAAGAAAATAGTTATTTATTACCGTTTCGTGATTTTTGGTTACTAGAAATGATAGAAGCTTTGTGTTTGATGTTGGCAGGAAAGCTACCAACGGCTGTTCTTATATCCACTGTTATTCAGATCACCATGCTAATGTAGAACTCTCAGTGTTTTGTAGCAGGTTTTTGAGGACATTAAGGATATGCAGTCTGCAATTCCTAGACTCAGCTTTTTAAAAATTTATGACGTAGGAACTATGTTAAAATAGCCAAATTTTTTACTCGCAAATAAATGCAGAAAGCTAGAAACATTTTTTTTTATTCCAGTAACAACAGCGAGCCTTCTGTGAGAGAAAATATTTTGACACTGCCATATAATGTAAATGTTTCTTTTATTCAAAAATTACTGAAAACTTTTCAAGATAAAGAAGGTTTACAAAAATTCAGGAACGCTTCAAAATATCATCGTTCATAACTTACCAAATCAAATAAGTGGCTGTAATTACACGATTCATTGCGCTGGGTGCAGTAACATACACCCAAGTAAAACTGGTAAAGAACTAGATTACCCTCTAAAACAACTACGCTATGCAGTTCGAACAAGTCAGCTGACAAGTGCTTTATTTGTACACATGAATGATTTTAACCATTGTACAGACTGGAAAAATTCTTCAAAGATAATTTTTTGTACTTATATTGTTAAACAAAACATCACTGAATCTGCCTTTATTAAGCATTTTAACAATCAACTTATGTATCATAGTTCTGGCCTTTTTAAATTGGATAGTTACCTTTAGAAAATTATAGGGAAGTACAATGCTAACTGTTAGTAACTGCCTGTTCTACTAAATGCAGTTTCAATAAATATTCTTACTTTTTGTTTGGTAGTGACAATTTATTTTCTTCAAGCTACTTATTACATACACTAATGATGTTTTGCTTGTTAATGGCTTTCATCTTTG
>NC_061092.1:42013618-42020755 GCF_015104395.2 Macrobrachium nipponense | reverse complement strand
TTTGATATGTCGAAGCTGTTTTTCATTCTCTTTTATATTGTACCCTGATGAAGTGTATCAAGAATATACGAAAGCTCTAGGTCCTGCTGCTTTTCATTTTTCCTGCTGACTCTTGATATACAATCTTTACGCGTTACTTGTGATCGTATTATACATGCATATATATATATATATATATATATGTGTGTGTGTGTGTGTGTGTGTGTGTATGTGTGTGTTTGTGTGTGTGTATGTGTGTGTCTTTGACATTACCAGCCATAGGACAAGCTCCATTTACTCTCATTAAAATGGAAACTTTTCAAAGAAAAGTCACCTCGAATAATTACCATGAAGCTTCAGAAACAGGGCACCATCTAAAATTTCCTAACGACAGACCGAAGTCAAACTTTCATGAGTTCTTTAACAAATTTTAAATATGATATCTTCCTGGTAAACAAACCTTTAGGAAAACTTCATTAGGAATAATAAATCTCATTTTATAACTGATACATTCACTAATAAACATGATACGAATCTAGGCTATTTTCCAGGAACTACTTATTAAAATCGGTTCTTTCTTAGATAGTGACTCCCAAGGGTTTTCGGAGGCCGTTATCGAAGACTGATATTTCTTGGAGGGCGTTATCTTTATGGTATTTAGTCTTTTGTTTACGTTTTAACGGTATTCAACAACGGGCTTGTACTAAACACGATACAAAGGTGGATACATACTGGGTAGAAAAAAAAAAAAATAACCCTTTGGGGTCACTTAGAAAAATACTTAAAATCTAAGCCCGGTATAAACAACAATACTGATTAGTTGGTTTAAATGAAGCCCTTGTGTGGTAAGGTGTCGAAGGGTATATCAATCCTGCTGTGAACCTCTGGACTCAGTTTAAGTATTCGAGACGACATTGACACAATACCACACGCTAAACTGATTAGGACCGCCGGTCATCGGGTGGCACTCCGTCACAAATGAGGTCAATTACTTAAACATGTTAGTCAAGGAAAGCTATTGTGAAGAATTATGATGTACTGGGTAATTTATGTATGAAATATGGTAGAAAATCTACCAAACCTTTAACAATAAAAAAAAAGTAAAAAATGCGCCGTAGTCGAAGAGACTTCGGCGCAGTCGAGTTTTCTGTACAACGTATAATGCTGTATGAAACTCTCAGCCACGACCCGGTGCTGGCCTGTGTTGTTGGTACCTATGACTGTCTCAGACGCAAGATCATGGGTAACTTTAGCTTTAAAAAAAATAAGAACTACTGAGGCTAGAGTGCTGCAAAGTTGATGATCAACATATCCATTTGCAGCCTTCTAGCCTCATCAGTTTTTTAAGAGGTGATGGCAGACAGAAAAAGTGCGGACAGATAGATAAATAGACACCTCAATAGTTTTCTTTTACAGAAAACTAAAACTTGCATATATCATGTCCTTAAACTTTCATTTTATCTTCCTTAAAGTTTTCAAGAGAAGACAAATAATTCTGGTGATCCAAACAGGCACATTTTATTGAATAGCCATTTCATTTGAACTCGTCATATTAACAATGATTCATCTTGATTTTCCCAAGAGAGAGAACAAAAGAATCAGCCCTACGAATGATTTACCTGGAACTCTTCATCCCAAACCCATTTCTAACTAATATTCCTGACACACAAACGCAACCCTTAACAAACTAGATAACTAAAACTGTTTCTATGATCAGATCTCTAAAGTCTTTAACCCCACATTAACAAGTCTGAAATTTTTTTTAACGAAACTCACTTTTTCACGTGGTTTCATTTTATCAAAAAATAATATTTTTTTCTTTATTTTGCAAAAATGTAACCCTGGCATTTATGCTGGATTCGCCCCATGACCACGGTAAAACACTTCACACTAGGTGAGGCTGGGTTACAGATATGACGCAGAAGCCAGGAGTTGGTTAAATAGTACTTGGTATAATTTGCTTTTATTGAATGAAATTCGAAGACATTTCTGAGATACGTTTTTAACATTACCAAAAAAATGAACAACTAAAAACAGTGACACGTCTCTTCTTAAAACCAATCTTAGAATTACTAATTAAACAATAAACGTTACCACGACAAGACCTCTCTAAGATTCAAATATGAGAATTACTTACATAAAGTACTTATTCTCTTTTTTTTGTACTTGCACATTATTTTCATAATAAAGTACTAGTGCTCTGTTTTTGTACTTGCAAATTATTCTCATTAAGTGTTAATACTCATATTTTGCATTTGCAAATTATATTCATAAAAAGCTAATACTCTTTTCTTTGTATCTGGAAATTATTTTCATAAAGTACAAATGCTATTATTGTTGTATTTGCAAACACCAATAAATTCTCTGGTTGAATATATTCTACAAACAGTAGTACATAAAAACCTTTTCATGGGATGCATATATAGCAGATTCTATTCTCTGATCGTAAGTGAACTTCCGACTCCTATTCTACCAACATTAACAACTGGAAAACAGAGAAAAAAAAAACAGTTGCCTAGTAACTAGGTATAATACTCCCCTGACAAAATTCTTAATGATTCACACACGGAATTCATTTTTACATAGAGTTTTCTACATTAATTCGTTGTGTTTTCCTAGTATTTACCTTACAGGAAGACTTTTCCTGGCATTATCCCTTACAGGAAGACTGTTCTTTCTATAATTGCCCCTTAGAGGAAAACTGTTTTTTTATTCTACTATTATCCCTTACAGGAAGACTGTTTTTTCCTGATATATTCCCTCCCAGAAAGACTGTTTTTCCTACTATTATCCCTTACAAGAAAACTGTCATTCCTGGTATTATCCCTTACAGGAAGACTGTTCTTTCTACTATTATCCCTTACAGAAAGATTGTTTTTCCTACTATTATCCCTTACAGAAAGATTGTTTTTCCTACTACTATCCCTTATAGGAAGACACTTTTTCCTGCTATTATCCCTTACAGGAGAACCGTTTTTCCTGGTATTATCCCTTACAGGAAGACTGTTTTTCCTGATAGATTTTACCTTACAAGAAGACCGTTCTTTCTACTATTAGCCCTAACAGGAAGACTTTTTCCTGATATACTCCCTTACAGGAAGATTGTTTTTCCTACTATTATCCCTTTTAGGAAGACACCTTTTCCTGCTATTATACCTTAAAAAGGCCGTTAATCCTGTATTATCCCTTACAGGAAAATTGTCTTTCCTATTATCCCTCACAGGAAGACTGTTTTTCATGCTATTATCCTGTTATTATCCCTCATAGGAAGACTTTTTCCTGCTATTATCCCTGCCAGGAAGGCTGTTTTACATACTATTATCCCTTGACAGGAAGACTGTTTTCCTGCTTTATCTCTTGCAGGAAGACTGTTTTTCCTGCTATTATGCCTGCCAGGAAAACCGTATATCCTAGTATTATAACTTAAGAGGAAGATCACCTCTCACCACGCAAGCTATAATTTAGATTCAACCGACGTACATATTTCTGAAGTGAATTTCTATTTAAGATTTATAGCTACTTAATCCAAATACATTATGTCTTACAACGTTTAGTCTAGCTGACAGTAAATGTCTGTAAGCCATACTGTTAAAACCTCCCGATGAGCTTCAACGATATTGGCTCTGAATATTGCCACCAGCTCGAAAAACAAGTCATAGGCAGTTTAATATTGCCTCTTTTACGAAGATTTCTACTACAAGTACTAGCCTAAAAAAAAATTCTCCATTCAAATACATCTCTGGATAAGATGTTTCCCTAAATCAATTCGTATATAAATAACTGCAAAGAAAAATAATTTTTTTTTAAAGGTTTAACTCTAAATGAGCGACTAACAGTACACAGTTTAATGGAAAATGTTCCTGATCATCAAAGGCAAATAATCTTTAAAATAGCAATTTTTAGACAAATTTCCCTACATAATAATTAACTGTCCTTATAACTGCACTGCCTACAGACATTTGTGCCGCAGCCTTAGTTGAAGCATGATGAATCTTACTGGATCTCACTCCCAATACACTCAGATTCTATCAATACATAAATTTCTAATAGATTCTATCAATACAAAGATTTCTATTGAAGGGTTTCTTCCATTAAATGATTATGATTTTTATGCATCCAACCAATAAAAAAATTCCTCCTTCTATAAACTGTAATTAGCATATTCAAGTGCTACAGATACTAAAATCTAATCCAAGGTTTTTGAAAACTTTTAAAACTTGTAACTCCAAAACATTGCAGAAAATGACAAGTAATATTCACAGAATACACCTTTGTGCAGAATCTATTTCAGATATTCTTCAATGGGGATCATTTCACTATTTATTTCCCCCAGCTACTCTTTCTTGGTAAGTAGGCAATGTGTACAGCAGATTATAATCTGAAATGTCCAGAAAAGAGACAATTAAAGATATCTTTTTACTAATAAATTAACAGCCACATAGTCACTTCCAAGAGGGCTCTAAATAATTAACCTTTATAAGCTAATGTTCAAAAATACTAACACGAAAAAAAAGACATACATGACGTTACATGCCTCATACAGTACATTTGTATACATACAATTAGCTCCAATTCAATCTGAAATCCAAAATAAAACCAAGCAAGTCTTTGTCACGACAAAGAAGCATGAAAAAGACATACCGGACAAAACTAGTCTTTCTTCTCCCTTACTTTTTTTTATCAGTCAATTTGTACCATCTCACGTTTACTCGAGGTTCACCAACTTAGGGGAAGGGGGAAGGACTTTAGGGGGAATACCTCAGAAATTCAGGGGGAACACCTCACGACTTTAGGGGGAAAACCCCAACCGAAGGCGATATTTTTAGGGGAAGCCAGGTTAAGCTAAGACCCTCGTAACGGCTTTCTTGGGGATGTTCAAATCACGATCTCTCCAAAAGAAAGAAAGAAAGAAAAAAAAAGGTGGGGCGGGAGGGCGTGTTCCATACACAAAGAGATGAACTATACAACTCACGAATGAAAATACCACACAGAAGTAAATGTTTCGTTATGATTTCTTTTATTACCCCCCAAAAAAAAATCTCCCATCAACCTTCAAAGATCCAATAAAGAATGGTCCGTCTATACGATTTTTTTTTTTTTTTTTTTTTTGTTTTTTTTTTTTTTTTTTTTTTTTTGAAGCTGAGTTCTTACGGCAATCATTTGTTACACAGGTTCCCCCAATTACGTGTGGAGGATTCGTATGTAAAGCGACCTAGTAGACAGATTTGCCACAAGGAACGTCATCAGATCTTTATCCGGTATCAAATACTACAGAAAAATTCTTCAGGTAAGTAATGTTTTAGAATCAGTTCCTTACAACACAGATTTCGATGACAGATTTATCCAGTATAAGATTACAGATATATATATATATATATATATATATATATATATATATATATATATATATATATATATATATAATATATAATACTATATATATATATATATATATAATATATATATATATATATATATATATATATATATAGATATAGATCGTTTTACTCCAACTTTCAGAAATATTTTTTTTATGAGGACTAATCGTATTTAAAACCAGGTACAAACGACGTCAATTTTAATGTTATGCCCAAGAGGCAGCTTTCCGATATGTATACATTTTATATATATGTATACATACATATATAATATATATATATATACATTTATATATCTATATATATATATATATATATATATATATTATATATATATATATACACTAAAAATAAGCCTAAATTGTCTCTCCTAGGTAGAAGCAAAGATGGCCTTCAACGTTCTCCTCAGATGTTGATCTGCATTAGAACAATTTTCCTCCCTCCGCATATATGTCCTCAATACTCCTTTCTATTGATAGTACTCCTATTCATATTGAAAATACACTTACATGCAAATCAGATTCTTTGTCAAGCTTACTGTATCATGTACTTTCAAAAAATTGTCCTGATCTTTCCTGGTGACCCACAAGGCATTTAACCCGGTATGTACCCACCTTTGCTTGTTAGTTTGTATGGTGTTTTTACGTTGCATGGAACC
This sequence comes from Macrobrachium nipponense, assembly GCF_015104395.2. Classification (NCBI taxonomy): domain Eukaryota; kingdom Metazoa; phylum Arthropoda; class Malacostraca; order Decapoda; family Palaemonidae; genus Macrobrachium; species Macrobrachium nipponense. The sequence continues at coordinate 42,014,740 of NC_061092.1, read as the reverse complement.
AGTGGTTATTCAGCAACGGACCAACGGTTTTACGTGACTTCCGAACCAATTCGAGAGTGAACTTCTATCACTAGAAATACACATCTCTCACCCCTCAATGGAATGACCGAGAATCGAACTCAAGGTCACCGGTATCCACCTTTGCGGAGGTGTTTGATAAGTGATATGACTGGCGAATGAATTCGAATAGACGATTCTTTTAATGTATATGAGAGTCGTTGAATACGAGAATAGGCATAAATGTTTCTATGCAAGGAAATGCAAATAGGGAAATAATACAATAAAAAGAAAATACCAGATTATGTATATATGATGATGGTCAATCAAAAGATGATGCAAATATAAACAAGAGAAAAATGAATGCTCATATAGATAAAATCTAGATATGACACTAAACATCACAAAGTTGTGATAAATATTTATTTACACACATACATACACACACACACACACACACATCACACACAAACATCACACACACATACACACACACACGCACATATACATATATATATATATATATATATATATATATATATATATATATTTACATATATATACACACATACATATTGCGTGTCTGGAAGTGTATATATTGTGTAATAACATTTCTCAAATTTTTACACATACAGTTACTAATACACTTATACAAAAGAAAAACGATAACATTCCATAAGAAACTCCCCCCTCCCCCCGCCAAAAAAAAAATAGAAAACAAAATCAGTGTTTACTCAAACAACGAAACACGAACTGACAAAACAAACAATAAAGACTATAACCGGACAAACAAGTGAAACATCCAACCCAATACGCAAATTTACGCAGCACCAAACGGTTCATGAGCTTCATACGCGGAGCATGACAAGGCGACGGATGAGTGGATGCGGAATCCGATACGCAAGGTGAGGTTACCGAATTGATCGCTCGGTGAAAGCGGTAGGTCATGGTTGTTAAACTGTTACTATTTCAGCAGCTTTATTTGTTTCTGTTTTTGCATCTACGTATATCGACGCTGAAACAAGTACTGCTTTACACATGCACGCACACACACACACACAAACACGCACACACACACACATCACACACACACACACACACACACACATATATATATATATATAT
>NC_061092.1:41851118-42008618 GCF_015104395.2 Macrobrachium nipponense | reverse complement strand
ACACAGATGCTTTATTCAACGCCTCCACTTATATTTCATGTTGGTAAGTAAGATGCCATTTTGTCTATGTGCTGTTGCATACCCATCACTACAGACGTATTCCGCCCTCTATGAGTTGATAGATTTTCTCAAGTTCATCATTCATACTGAGCAAGCATTCTTTTGGCAAAATGAAAAGGGGAAAATATACTTGCAGGGCATCTTTCCAAATAATGACTAAGGCGAACGAGTGTGTGTGTATATATATATATCTATATATATATTATATATATATATATATATATATATATATAGTTCTATCACACACACACACACACACACACACACACACACATATATATATATATATATATATATATATATATATATATATATATATATAAGCATATAGTATATACTAAGTAATTGGTTCGGGAATGACTTTCAAAGAGAGAGAGAGAGAGAGAGAGAGAGAGAGAGAGAGAGAGAGAGAGAGAGAGAGAGAGAGAGAGAGCCTACAAACATTAACAAACAAACGGATTTAAAAATAAGTCAATATTGATTAATTCATAGAAATATGTAAATACTTGAGTAAATTGCACTGGCACATAGGCTAGGACACATTTTGTCATCTATATCATCAAAACACTTCTGCTCCCTAAAAATCACACCGACTCCTTTACATGATTTTTAGACGATCGTGAAATAAAGAAAATCCTACAGTTACGCAATACGATAAATATATTCCGCGTATCGACATCTGGTATCATAGAAGATGCTGAATGGGCGAAACATTTGAATTGTAAGCTGTACTTTGATCAAACAACCACAAAGATATAAAAAAATTACAGTATTTTATCAAACTTATAATTTATTTCGCATTCGATGACCCTATTCATTGTAACGCCAGGTAACTAAGTCAACCACTTGATTATGATCCTCCCACAGCAAGTTTTGGTATTATATATATAGAACCAAAATTCCTAGAATATTAGAAATGGTATGAAACAAATTGTATTCAGTGGTTGTAAATTGTCAACTCCTCTTACCAGCAATTTCCGTTGTTAAAAAATATCAATTTTCAGAGAAAACGGAAAAAAAAGAGGAGCTGGAAAAGAACAAAGTTACTGGAACATCGTACAAAAACACATTTTTCACCTTTGTATTTCAAAAGAGGGTATCTGATGTACATTCATTAATTTTAATATTTTCATGTCATGATGATATGAGTTATCTATTAAACGTAAAGGCACACAGAGAGAGAGAGAGAGAGAGAGAGAGAGAGAGAGAGTGAGAGAGAGAGAGGAGATACATATTCACTCACACATACACGCTCATATATATTATATATATATATATATATATATATATATATATATACATACTACTATATATATATATATATATATACGTATACGTATATATATATATATATATATATATATATATATATATATATATGTATATATATATTTTGTCTAAAGTCAATCCAACAGCTAATTGTGCCAATAAATGCAGACATTTGCAGCCAATATCGTTGAAACTTGTCTTGTAACTTACAGGCCTATCCTTTGAATTGTAACCTGTAGTTGGTGGTAAGCACCTTGGTCATCTGGCCAGTCACAATGAGGTTCAAAGATATTTACTGTCAGTTAAAAAAAAATAAAACCTTTATACTGCCCATGCCTGAAGACCACATGAAAAAGGGGAATGATGAATGAAGGTAGAGTCAAGTTACTTATGCACTATGCAGACCAGAAATAGTAGAGTTGCCATAAAAAGAATAATCAATAAATAATATACACTGGCCAGTAGCAGCCATGCTCTCTATTTCAAGATAAAAAGATTTCTCATCATCAACACTGTCATAGGCAGAGATGCAAGAGGACATTGTCAGAGATTATAGATTTTTTGGCATTGCCAGTATATACTTGTTTCATTCTTGAGGGGCTGAGTTTAGCAATGACTACTTATTCTTGGTTGGCTCTATAACCAACCATGATTTTCTTCATATGTTGATGCTTGCTTTATTAAATATTTTTAGGGAAATGTGGAAAAGCCCTAATACCATTGTAATTCTCTCTCTCTCTCTCTCTCTCTCTCTCTCTCTCTCTCTCTCTCTCTCTCTCATATATATATATATATTGAGAGAGAGAGAGAGAGAGAGAGAGAGAGAGAGAGAGAGAGAATAACTTGCCATGGTATTATGGGCTTTTCCACATTTCCCTAAAAATATTTAACAGCATCATCATGTGAAGAAAATCACGGTTGGTTACAGAGCCAACCAAGTAAGCAGTCATTGCTAAACAAACCCCCTAAAGTATGAAACAAGTATATACTGGCAATGCCAAAAACTCTATAATCTCTGACAATGTCCTCTTGCATCTCTGCCTATGACAGTGTTGATGATGAGAAATCTTTTTATCTTGAAATAGAGAGCATGGCTGCTACTGGCCAGTGTATATTATTAATTGATTATTCTATGGCACCTCTACTATTTCTGGTCTGCATAGTGCATAAATAACGTGACTCTACCTTCATTCATCATTCCCCTTTTTCATGTGGTCTTCAGGCCTGGGCAGTATAAGAGTACTAAAGGTTTTATTTTCTTTAACTGACAGTAAATATCTTTGAACCTAATTGTGACCACCAACTACAGGTTACAATTCAAAGGTATAGGCCTATAAGTTACAAGACAAGTTTCAACGATATTGGCTGCAAATGTCTGCATTTATTGGCACAATTAGCTGTTGGATTGACTTTAGACAATATATATGTACATACACACACACACACACACACACACAACACACACATATATATATATATTATATATATATATACACATATATACATATATATATATATATATATATATATATATATATATATATATATATATATATATATATGCGAGCGTATGTGTGAGTGAATGTGTATCTCTGTCTCTCTCTCTCTCTGCCTAAATTTACGTTTAATATTTAACTCATATCATCATGACATGAAAACTCAGCGCATAGGGTACGAAATAAGTGTATACTGGTAATGGCAAAGAATCTATATTCTCTGACAACGGCCTCTTGCATCTATGCCTATTATAATGCTAATAATGAGAAATCTTTTTATCTTGAAATAGTGCAGATGGCTGTCACTGGCCAGTGAATATTACTAATTGAATTCCTATGGAACCTCTATTATTTCTGCTCTGCATAGAGCATCAATAACCAATAACGTGACTCAACCTTCATTCATCATTCCCCTTTTCAAAGTAGTCTTCAGGTCTACGCAGTATAAGAGTACTCAAGTTTTTTTTTTTTTATAAGCTGATAGTAAACATCCTTAACCGACATCACTGCTGAATCTAACTGTGACTGGCGGATGACCATAGTGCTTACCACCAACCACAGGGTACAATTCAAAGGTATAGGCCTATAAGTTACAACACAAGTTTCAACGATATTGGCTACAAATATCTGCATCTATAGGCATAATTAGTCATAGGATCGACTTTATACAGTAGGTCACCCATTTCAAAGGCATTTTATTAACAAAATTTATCAAATTAATAGACCGATTGTTTTTATGGCATGCTATACCTTCTTTGCATCACTTGATGCATATTGCAATTATATCTAGTCAGGACCCAGCATTCAAAGAAAAGCACTATCATTTTAAAAAGCTGACTGTAAATTACTCTAAAAGAATAATCAACTAAACCACCAAAGAATTTTTTTTTTAACCAGATCTTGCGATCGACAATAATTCCAATGCGGTGTCATCATTTATTGACGCGATCTTGAGAGAGAGAGAGAGAGAATGTAAAAAACAAAAAACAAAGAAATTCTTACTCGAAGAAAAGCGACTATCCAATTGTTTATATTCAATTAAACAAAATTAATTACTACAGTCATTACCGTGTCGACTCCCACAAAATATTACGGGCTCTATACGCAAGACCCTTCCATCCATCCTGCTTGTTAGACGAATTTACCGTGGTCAGGATACATATATCCTGATCAAGTATTTCGATTCAGAATGACTTGGCTGCTTAAACGTTATTGAGATTATAAACCACTATGACAAGGTACACTTCTAACTGTTAGAATTCTAACTATGAAGTAGAATTCTATTATAATTCTAACTATGAAGTAGAATTCTATTATAATTCTAACTATGGAGTAGAAGTCTAACTATTATAATTCTAACTATGAATTAGAAATCTGTTACAGTTCTAACTATGACTGAGTAGAATTCTAAATGCCAAAATTATAACTATAATTATGTAAAATTCTAATTGTTAAAATTCTAACTATGCCTATAAAAAATCCTAACTATTGGGTCTACCTGTGACTAGGTAGAATATTCCAACTGTTAGAATCCAAACTATGAAGCAGAACTCTTAAATGCTAGAATTCTCACTGATTATGTGGAATTCTAACTGCTCATAATATCGAAAGTAATAAGGGGAAGAACAAACTCCCAAATAATTTTGGTGCCCCAAAAATTATGGCAGATATTACAGTGAATTCTATTCTTCACGTATCGTATGAGTCATGAAAAGAAGTGAAGCCAAATGTAAAAAAAAATAAACAATATTCATAATTAAATAATTAAAAAAAACATAGTAAAACAAAAAAATAAAAAAGGAATACAAAAATACCAAGCGTGAAAAACAAAAAACTGACACTAGATTTAGATTATTGAAAAACGTAGCGACATTGCAAATTATTTAACATCGTGATAACATCAGTATAATACACAATGGTGCTCACTGTAAACGATTGATGCGAATAACCATCCTCATTTTAAGGATTAGTCGTGTCATTTTACTTAAAACTTGGAAAAAAATTTGAGAAAAATAAATTATATCAACAATATTTATAACAACAATTTGTCACAGAACTTATATTTGAAATTTTACGTTAATACAAGCATAGCCCTCGTTGGGGGTTAGTGCCGTCAGTGCACCTCATGCAGTACTCTGTAGGCATTACTTAAAGTTTTTTGGATCGTGCCTTCGGCCCCTAGCTGCAACCTCTTTCGTTCCTTTTACTGTACATCCTTTCATATTCTCTTTCTTCCATCTTACTTTCCGCTATCTTTTAACAGTTGATACATAGTGCAACTGCGAGGTTTTCCTCCTGTCAATTTCCTTTCCAGTGCTGAATGACCTCATAGGTCCCAGTGCTTGGTCTTTGGCCTAAATTCTATATTCAATTCAATTCAATACAAGCTTAGCATTCTATCGTTTAAACATAATCTTCACTTTAAATACAGATTCATGAAAGCTGAAAGCAGCGTATGTACTTAAAATCGAATATTTAGTTCGCTAAATCAAGATAAATACGAAACAAATTTTATGATATCGCATTTCTTTAAAAAACGCCTAACTTTATCTTCTGAGAGAGAGAGAGAGAGAGAGAGAGAGAGAGAGAGAGAGAGAGAGAGAGAGAGAGAGAGAGAGAGAGAGAGAGAGAGTTTTTGTGTCTGTGGTGAGGTAAGAAAGAGTTTACTAAAAAAAAAAAAAATATTCTCATTTTTACCATTAGTCTTTAAACACCAATTGCTAATTATCTATAATTACTTTGATTTCTTGCACTTTCATCGATACTTTACGAAGTTGGATTATGAAGTCTGATATTGCATAAAATTCTGCTTCATCGAACACTAGTTCAGCTTGACTTCCAATGGGGTAAACTAGTTAGGTATCCTAATGGCTAAATGTATTACTATCAGTCTCTATTTTATCTTGACTTGTCGATAATCTCGCCTAACATACTTTCTTATCTCCCAGATGTATACTTTCCACTTTCCATCACTTCCAGTTTTCAAGGAGCATCTAGCTTTCCAGAAATCTCACCTGGATAGGTAATTTGTGGAGAGTGTAATGTAAACCTTAACTACCATATCTGCTCCCGGGCTCATTTTAACGAGTAAAGAGTACAAAAAATTCACCAATATTTTTAATCATATTACCTGTGGTTATGGCCGAATTTCCCTAACATAACACTTCTAATTTCAACTTGCCACTAACACTACCTAAATGTCTCATTAATCTACTTCAACTTGGCTTTCACAGAGCATAATTTCGTACAATTTTCCTAAATTTAGCAATAAAATAAATTTATTTACAATGTAATAGCTTTCCATAAAATTCCACCTGTTTACCTCAACTTAGCATTAACAATATACCCGTTCTCTCCCCTTATTTTCCATTAAGTTGATGTTAATTTGCATCAGTTTTCCGAAAAATTTGATGTTTATTCGTCTTAACCGATTAGTCCCAAAAAGCTTGACAGATTCAAGATGGTCCCGAACGCATCACTGCAAAGACAGCTTTACTGATTAACTCAACATAGGGAAAGGGCTGATAGCAAACGCAGAACTTTTAGTCTACAGAGGTTGAAGAGAATGTGTAGTTTAAAAAAGGCCACAGTCAGGGGATCTGGAAAATTGGCATCAACAGGAACATTATGGAGCCGCATATAGTTTTATAGAAATTTATTTTTTACAAAAAAATTAAGACGTTGGCGATGAAGGAGTGTCCAGAACTGAACTCGAGTGTCATTTTAAAGGTTAAAAAGTGACAACTAACTGATTTATCAATAAGTAAAAAATGTCACAATGGTAAGCTAAAAAATAAAGTTATATATATACATACATATATATATATATATATATATATATATATATATATATATATATATATATATATCCATCAATCTAATTACTGATCCACGATTAACTCGGAACTGAATAATGTGGGAGAAGGACGCACAGCCTACAAGCGGAACTTGACTGCAACCTCATTAGAGACGCTTACTAAAGATGACGATCGCCATGCGAAGTGGTTTAGTGCAAAAGCTAGTAAATAATTTGTGTGTGCTCTTGGATATGGGTTATCATTTGCTATTTTAACTTTGCCAGCTGCTTTGCCTTAGCGTCATCTTTTTCTTCCTTTGTAAAATCCAGAGACTTTCCACGTCATCATTTTGCCATTGTAAAATGATTTGCAAATTCACCACTAAAATTTTCTGGTTAGATTATTTCTCCCAGACGTTTGGCGGATGCACTGATTGAACTGGTAAGTAAAAAAAACAAGAGAGAGAGAGAGAGAGAGAGAGAGAGAGAGAGAGAGAGAACCATTGCCATTAAAAGACCGATGAATCGAATACCATAGTAATAATGGATAACATAACGTAACTCTCCAAAAAAATGGAAGACTTATCAAGTCAATAACAGCACCCTTGGTTAAGTAATAAGTCATTCAACTTTCAATGAAAGATGAATATCGAAAAATACCAAAGACCTTGTCATTTAGTTTTGCATTAATTCTCCATCGTCACTATATTTATACGGTATGCTTTAGACACATTAATTAAGAAATTAATCGATATCAGTTCGGCAGGCCTTGTCTCGTATAAAATTTCAGAATATCTAACAAAATGGCCATCGCTCTTTATACAAACTATCTGAGAAATTTGATGGATTAATTCATTAGACCTCACGGACGAATGGCCCGACACCACGCCCAATCCGGACTTCCGATTAGTATAGATGTCTCCATGATTAAAAAAAAAGAAAGAAAGAAAAAAAAAAGCCTACTGAATCGGCGTTAAATTATCTCAAAAATGAATTAACCAGACTAGATTCACTACTGGCAGTGTATTTGTGATTGCAAGTTCAAAAGTATCTTCATTATTTACAAAAATCCCTATTGAATCAGTATTAAATTATCTCAAAAATTAATTAACCAGACTGGAATTACTACTAACAGTGTATTTATGATTGCAAGTTCAAAGGTCTCTTCATTATTTACAAAAATGCCTATTGAATCGGCGTTAAATGATCTCAAAAATTAATTAAACAGACTGGATTTACTACTAACAGTGTATTTGTGATTGCACAGTCATTTTTAACAGAAAATTTTATAAGCACATATTTGTCTCAAATTTGTACACAGAATTCTTTGAAAAAGCATTTTATTCCTAAGATTATTCAAATACCTATATAATGCTTTCGATATGAAGATGATATTTTGGCTATTACAGCACACCTAAATTCACGCTAAAAAATTGAAAAAGATGGTTGCCTGCCATTTTTGGACACAACAACAATTCCAGTGTAAATTTAGTATAATATAGAACAATAATAAATATATCTACTGTTTTCTGAACATCGTATTAACGCAAACATTTCTGTATTCTCTTCAGTGTTCTTGCGAACATTACAAGTCACTCCCGAATTCCAAGGTAACGAACGACCGAACATGAGGAAAATAGACCTGTGTTATCCAGCTCATATTCTGAATACTTGCTACAATGAATGCCTAAAATAATTTTATATTATGAGTTCAAGGAGCCTAGAATTACCCAAGTACAACCCTTTGTTTGCCATATGTCATCAGTTTTGAGTTCGTAAAATAAATGTTAAAAATATCTAATATACAGGCAATTGTAATCTTTTAGATATTAACGTTGAAAAACATGCCTATAACACGCTGTCCAGACCAAGCAATATTGTTTATATAAAATCCCATATATAGACTGATTCGTTATATTAGGTCAAACAAATAAGGCATTAACATTAGAATAAACCAGCATGAATATTCAGTTAGAACTGGACAAAAAGAGTCGTGTTAATTTGTGTACCTAATTAAAAAATCACAAAAAACAGACTTGCCCTACGGCAGAATAGCTACAAGATTGAAAAATGTTACTTGTAAACATCTCATAGGGTCAGTATTAATACATCTAACAATAAAAATAACATTAATTAATGGGTCAACATGAATAATCAGTTAGAACTGGCCAAAAGAGTAGTGTTAATTTGTGCACTTCATTAAAAAATCACATAGAACTGACTTGTTCAACAGCAGGATAACTAGAGAATTAAAAATATTTTTTCTAAACATTAATTAATGGATAAAATGGATGTCCTCTTCCATAACTCACGGAAGAATACGGACAGCGTCTTCATTAAAATGGTAGAAAATTGGATAATCTCTTCCATAACACACTAGAAGAGTCGGATGACCTCTATCAAGTAATAGTGTAAATAACGGTGGGAAAATCTTTTAATACAATGAAAAATGGATACCTGCCATGAAACGATAGCAGATGGATGACCCATACCATAAAACACTGGAGGACATGGATAATGCCAAAAAAAATTAATTTTAAAATAAAAAAAAACTCATGGAGAAATGAATAACTTTTTCCATAAAGCACTGGAGGAAATGGATGGACCCCTTACATAAAATACTAGAAGAAACAGACACTGTATTCCATAAAGCACTGGCGAAAAGTTACTTACCGCTAGGAAATTCTAAAGGACAAATGAATGGTGCTTTCTATAAATAAAGCAAAATATGAATAACGTTGCGTTCCTATTCCATTCAAGACCAGAAATAAAAAAGGATGACCAGTTTCACAGGCGGATGAAAACATTCTTGACCATCATGGAAAAATGCCAGAATAATGGGAGTTTTTTCCCTTAAACCCTGAGAAATAGGAGTCTTTTCTTTTAAAGCCCTGAGAAATAATTGGCGTCTTTTCCCTTAAAACCCTGAGAAATAATTAGTGTCTTTTCCCTTAAAACCCCGAGAAATAATTGATGTCCTTTCCCTTAAAACCCTGAGAAATAATTGGTGTCTTTTCCCTTAAAACCCTGAGAAATAATTGGTGTCTTTTCCCTTAAAACCCTGAGAAATAATGGGTGTCTTTTCCCTTAAAACCCTGAGAAATAATTGGTGTTTTTTCCCTTAAACCCCCTAGAACAATAATTGGTGTCTTTTCCCTAAAACCCTGAGAAATAATGGTGTCTTTTCCTTAAAAAACACTGAGAAATAATTGGTGTCTTTTCCCTTAAAAACCCTGAGAAATAATTGCTCTTTTCCCTTAAAACCTGAGAAATAATTTGTGTCTTTCCCATAAAACAAAACCCGAGAAATAATTGGCGTCTTTTCCCTTAAAACCCCGAGAAATAATTGGTCTTTTCCCTTAAAACCCTGAGAAATAATTGGCGTCTTTTTCCTTAAAACCCTGAGAAATAATTGGTGTCTTTTCCTTAAACCCCGAGAAATAACTGATGTCTTTTCCCTTAAAACCCTGAGAAATAATTGGTGTCTTTTCTTTAAAACTTAACTCTTGAGAAATAATTGTTGTCTTTTCCCTTAAAACCCAGGAAATAAAATTGGGTGTCTTTTTCTCTAAAACCCTGAGAATATTGGTGTCTTTTCCCTTAATACCCTGGGAAAGAAATAATTGGTGTCTTTTTCCCTGAAACCTAGAAATAATTGGTGTCGTTTTCGCTTGAAAACCCAGGGAAATACTTGGTGTCTTTTCCTTATAAAACCCTGAGAAATAATTGGGTTTGTTCTTTTTCCTTAAAACCCTGAGAAATAAATTGGTGTAAAATCTTTTCCCTTAAAAACCCTGGAGAAATTAATTGGTGTTTTTCAAAATGAGAAATATTGGTTGTCCTTTTGGGTTTCCCTTAAAACCCTGAGAAATAATTGGTGTCTTTTCCCTTAAAACCCTGAGAAATAATTGGTGTCTTTTCCCTTAAAACCCCGAGAAATAATTAGCGCATTTCACTTAACTTAAGACATAATGGTGTCTTTTCCATAAAACCCAGGGAAATAATGGCGTCTTTTTCCTTGTTAAACCCCGAGAAATAATGGTGTCTTTCCTTAAAAACCAGGAATAAAGGAGGTCTTTCACGGAAAACCCTGAGAAATAATTGTGTCTTTCTTCTTAAAACATGAGAAATAATTGGTGTTATTTCCCTAAAAAACTGAGAATAATGGGTGTCTTTTCCCTTAAACCCTGAGAAATAATGGTGTCTGTCCACTTAAAAACCCTGAGATAAATTGGTGTCTTTTCCTTAAAACCTGAGAAATAATTGGTTGTCTTTTACTTAAAACCCTGTAGAAATAATTGGTGTCTTTTTCCCATTAAAACCTGAGAAATAATGGGTCTTTTCCTAAAACCCTGAGAAAGAATTGGTGTCTTTTCCCTTTAAAACCCGCCTGAGAAAATAATTTGGCGGTCTTTTCCCGCTTAAAAAACCCTGGGGAAATAATTAGGTGTCTTTTCCCTTAAAACCCACGCTGAGAAAATAATTTGGCGTCCTTTTCCCTTAAACCCGAGAAAAATTAATTGGCGTCCTTTCCCTTTTAAAAATCCTGGAAAGAAAATAATTGGGTGTTCTTTTCCGCATAAAAACCCCGAGAAATATTTGGCGTCTTTTCCCTTAAAAAACCCTGGGAAAAATAATTTGGTGTTGCCTTTTTCTGGTAAGCCCCGGAAAATAAACTGATGTCTTTTTTCCCTTAAAACCCTGTAAAAAATTTGGTGTCTTTTCCCTTAAAACCCTGAGAAATAATTGGTGTCTTTTCCCTTAAAAAACCCGTGGATAAATGAAAATGTCTTTTTCCCTTCCCTTTCTTAAACCTTTTGAGAAATAATTGGTGTCTTTTCACTTAAAACCCGTGACCCTTGAAAGAAATAATTGGTGTAATTGGTGTTCTTTTTCCCTTAAAACCCTGAGAAGGGGAAAATTAATTGGTTTGTCTTTTCCCTTAAACCCTGGAGAAATAATGGGAATATGGCGTTTCCCTTAAAACCCTGAGAAATAATTGGTGTCTTTTCCCTTAAAACCCTGAGAAATAATTTGTGTCTTTTCCCTTAAAACCCTGAGAAACTGATAGCACCTTTTCATACGTCTCTATATAAACATAATCTATTCTATGAAACCATGGGAAAATTATGACCTTTTCCATTACAGGAAAAATTATTTATGAAATTTCCAAGACATAGAACACTAAAGCTCTTTCACCAAACACTTCAAGGAATGGATAATCTCTTCCAAAATCATATGGAAAATAAACGACCCCCTCAATTCAGAAACTTAAAGAAATGGACGCTATCAGTCATACGAGAATGGAATAAATGGATGTGCTATTCCAAAATTCACTGGAATATATGGAGACCTTCCATAAAAAATTGCACTGGAAGATAAGAATGACATCTTCCATAAAGCACCAGAATGGAATGTATAGCATCTTCATTATAGTACAGGAATTTACGGATTACCTTCTTTAAAATATAATTGAATAACAATAAACGACCTGTTACATAAGAGAGGAAAAATTTGGATGACTTCATCCGCAAGACCCACAGGAAAAAGTTGAACACCATAGAAAAATAGAAGACTTATTCCATGAACAAGAAAAAAAATAAATGCCATATTGCATATTCCTTTAAGCACAATAAATAATAAAAAACCTATTCAAACACACACCATATATGTATAGATGCCCTGAAACATCGAAGATTCTATCTATGAAAAATAATATCCCCAACAATAATAAACAATAGAAAGTACTCTAAGTATTCTATTACACAGGTAAAATTGACGACGTTCTCTATTCAATATAAGAAAATTCCCGACCTATTTCCCACAATGTCTGCGAGAATGGTGAAAATATGAATTGTGTTTCCAATATACTACGGAAAATGAATGACTTTCATAAAAAGGATCATAAAAGAAGGGTCCTCTCTTCCATAAAACACTGGAAAAAAGAAAATACGCGAGGTAAAATAAATGGCAAATGGATAACCTATTCAATAAAAAATCACAAAAATGGATAGCTCGCATCAAAAAGTAATAACAGATGGATGAAATTTACTGGAAAAAGGGATAATTTTCTTAAAAGTGATGAAAAATGGCCAACTTCCTTAAAACACTAGATATAACAACAGTACAATTTATTACTAGGTACTACTTGCTTATCTTAGTATTTATTTCCTCTCTTGTCATCAGTGTACCCGAGATGATTTTCTTAGAGCAATATGATCTGTAATCTCTTCAAATTTTTGTCACCATAACTTCCTGGCCAAAGATATTGCATGAATACTGAAGTCGTCCGATTTTCAGATGAACTGAAAATTCCTAGATTCTGTATTAATTTCAGCCCTGGGACATTAATGACCTTCAAGTACGACCTCCACACTACTCGAAAACATAATGTAGTAAAAGAAATCACGAGAAATACCAAAAATGGTAATATCGTGTTTTATTAGCCTTAAGAAGTAAATATTAACTGTACTACAGAAAAGGGTGGGTGGTGGTGGAGGTTGGTTAGGCAGTGTAATGATAAGTTCATTCTTTTTTTATGATGCTTATAGCCTTTTTTTTCGTGAGACTTTTAAAGTAGACCTATTTGGAGAGGGTGCAAAATCTGTGCTGTTCTTCAGTGAAGTAAATGAGCTTTATATCTTAAAAGACAAATTTCATAAAATCTAATAATTAGCTGCTCTCTCTCTCTCTCTCTCTCTCTCTCTCAATTTTGGAGGAGGGGTTGTCTTAGGTAGGCGAACCATTTGGTTTGACAGAAAGGAAGAGTATTCGGCTTTCATAGATAACAAAAAGGAAATACAAAATATTATCAGTTCTCAGGATGATGAAATTAGTAAAGTTAGTTTCCCTTTTTTCCAGATTTTCATAATCCATAATATATTATTATTGCAGTGTTCAATTTTCCTGATTGTTATGATAGAGTTTTCTGGACTCCCACTATACAATTCTTCCCGAATGTTATCAATTTCCTCTTGTCTAATCATTTTTTTTCTAGCTGTCATAAAACAATGTTTTAAGTAAAATATTCCTAGCTGTCATAATCCTTTTTCTCGACTATTTTGGTAGTTTTTTTCCGAACTACAATATGGATTTTTTCATGTCTGCAGCAGTCGAATTTTCTTAACTAAAATAAACCATTATCCTATCATAACATTTTTTCTTGACTTCTTTAATATAGTGTTAGTGCCTAAACTAATAAAATTATCTTGTTATAATCCAGGTTTCCTGAATAAAATACATTAGTTGACTGTGATATCAAGTTCTTCCTGACTACTACAATATGCTAATTTTAGTTTTCACTGAATATTGTAATACATTTCCGCGACAAACAGGATTTCCTATAAAAATAACCCATTCATTCCTGACTACTATGATTAATTTTTTTCTGTCTGAAATAATCAATTTTCCCTGGCTGAAGTCAGAATGTATTCCGGACTAGAATAGTCAAGTATTTCTGATTAAAATAATTAACTTGTCTTGAAGACTACAATCTAGTTTCCTCAATGAAGTGTCCCATATACTTGTCTATTATCAAACCAGTTTGCTGGTTATTATATAACCCATTACTTTCTAGTCTGCTGACTGCTATCGTCCATTATTTTCTTACTAATTCAATATTCCTGCAGATTGTAATTCACTTTTTCTGATCATTATCACCATTTTTTCCGTTAAAAACATTTATTCTAACTGACTTAATTAACCTCGTTTTCCCAATTAAAATAATCCAATAATCTGGTCTATTTTAACAATTTTTTGCTGAGTAATATATCAGCATTTTCTTCATAAAGCAATTTAATTTTCCTGACTATTCCGATCTTTTTTTTAAGACAATAATTCATTCTAATACGCAAAAACAGCCATTTTCCCGACTAAAAGCATACCATTATTGATTATTATAATTCATATTATCGACTAAATGAATTTTTTGTCCAATATAATTTCTTTCTAAAATAAGCAGTCATTCATGACTTTCACAACTCATTTTTCCTGACAATAATAATTCATTATTTCTGAATAAAAAACCAAGTCTTCTTACCTGTTGTAGTTCACTTCCCCTAAGAAATGATAATTATTATTTCTAAAACTTAGAATCCATCTGTCCTGGCTAAATCGATGCGGTCTTACTATTGTACGCGTCCATCTTTTAATTGGCAAATATGTCTTTTCCTTCTGCATGATACCCGCAAGTCTAATTCCAAACATCCTACGTTTTTCGGGCATTGCTAATTGGAATGTCTTTATTCGCTGACTCAAACTATCCGACCTTTATGCTGTTCTACTTGAACAGTGATTCGGTTCAAAAGTAAAATATGTTTTTAAGTGTTTCTGAATGTGAGCAATGAGACTGATTCCCCTATAAATATTGTATATATATATATATATATATATATATATATATATATATATATAGATATATATAGATATACATACATACTACATACATATATATATATATATATATATATATATCTATATATATATATATATATATATATATATATATATTATATATATATATATATATATATATATATAATATATTATATATATATATATATATATCTATATATATATATATATATATATATATATATATATTACTGGCAATCTTCTTAGGCACGAAGATATAGTAACTCAGATGTATTCCACATAGGAAAATGAAAAAGGTATGTCTCAGTAAAATGCCCAAGTTTCGTCCTCCAATGGACCTCTTCTTGGAGCGTTTATTAAGGAAAGAGATAAAGTTTACAGTGCATGCAGCCAAGAAAGGCCTAAAATTTTTAAACATACAGTTACCAAAAACTAGCAGTTTGAGCTACAAACTATTCAGCAGTAAAATAACAATAAAACAAGAATAACAGTTGAAAAATGAAAAAATACCAAAATATACAGTACATATTACAAGCGTATACTATATGATAGCTAATGGATAACATTATCCAATTTGTACTGACGTTTTCATGAATACGTAAGATAAAAGGATCTAATTTATACACACCAGGCGATAAATTAAAATTCTTTCCCTTGCTGTGAACAATGCAAGCTGTCTCTATCAAATTTCTTTCAATAAAACCTGTGCTCTTAAACAAAATCTTTGACCCGAGCCAGTCAATCGGTACATTACACATACTACTATGAACACACAAAGCATTGCTCGTATTATTTGTTCGTATATTATATTGATGATTTAAAATGCGTTTTTCGAGTGTCTTCCCAGATTGCCCTATATAAAAAACTACCGCACCTGCATGGGATCTTATATATGACTCCTTCATTGTTTTCCGGACTATTATAATTAAAGTTTTTCCAATGGTGCTAGTATAGTGAAAAAGGTTGTACTAAAACAAGTAACCCTTAGGAGGTATGGGACTATAGATTCTAATGTGGGATGGAATGGGAAAAAATGTTTAAATCCAGTTTTCTGTTTTTTCTGTTTTTCCTCATATGAATAAAATGTTTTTCGTGCTAACTTTAGACTGTAATCAATATCTTCCAATTTAAAATTATTTTCAATACCAAACTTGATATATAAATTCTAGTTCCTCATTGATAAATTCCGGACTGCAGATATTAAGAGCTCTAAGAAACATTGATCTTAATGCTGAGAGTTTTACTTCTACTTTGTGTGAGAGTAATTTAATTGCTAATAATAAGATTGTTATTAGTAGGTTTTCTGTGTTTTATTTTAAACTTGTAGCTAGAAACTTACAACTGACCTCACAACTGTAACATCCAAAAAATGAGATAACACCATTGTCTTCTTCGTTAACCGTTAAAAGTTATGGAGGGAACTAAATTATTGAGGTCTCTTAAAATCTTCTGAATGTCAATAGAAGTTTTTCAGTACCGCAAATACATCGTCAACATATCTAACCTAGAAAACAATATCTGCCATAATTGAATTACCTATTCTAGACTCATAAAATTCCATGTAAATATTGACAATACTGGGGACAAGCAATTACCCATCTGCATTCCAAATTTTTGTCGGTAAAATTTGTCCATTAAAAATAAAACAAGTGTCAACCACGCCACAGTCTGATTAGTTCTAAAATTACATGATTAGGCAAAGACATAATATGCTTATTTAGTTCGCTATTTAAAAATTCTAAGACGTTCGTTGAAAGGTACACAGGTGAATAGACTTTTAACTTCAAAGCTTACCATTATTTCATCATCTTTTGGAGTTTTCCTGATTATTCTGTTTACAAAATCTAAATTATTTTCAACATGCGAATTAGATATTGTACCTACAAGTGGTTGCAATAATGCACAGCAAAGGAGAAAATTTTAATTTATCGCCTGGTTTGTATAAATTAGACCCTTTTATACATGTCATGAAACGTCAGTACAAATTGGATGATGTTATCCATTAACTATCATATAGTAAACGCTTGTTAATATGTACTGTATGTTATGCTGTTTCAATGGATGTATTACCTCGTTAGATATTTTGGTATTTTTCATTTGTTCAACTGCTATTCTTGTTTTATTGTTATTTTACTGCTGAATAGTTTGTAGCTCAAACTGCTAGTTTTTGGTAACTGTATGTTTAAAAATTTTAGGCCTTTCTTGGCTGCATGCACTGTAAACTTTATCTCTTTCCTTAATAAACGCTCCAAGAAGAGGTCCATTGGAGGACGAAACTGTTGGGCATTTTCTGAGACATACCTTTTTCATTTTCCTATGTGGAATACAACTGAATATATATATATATATATATATATATATATATATATATATATATATATATATAAATATATATACACACACACACACACACACTTATATATATATATCATATATATATATATATATATACTATATATATATATATATATGTATATGCCATATGATGGGCATTGAAGTTAAAATCATTGGCATTTAAATAATTTTTGGAGAGAGAGAGAGAGAGAGAGAGACTGTGTTAAATTATATACAAATCATGATTTACAAACCTGTACAGAGCACAGCCTATCATAACATAGGCAGTTTGCTGTATGTGAGGTGCGTATTGCGAAATGATGTCTGCTAAGGAGACAAAATTGCTGTTGCTCTCACCTGTTTGATAATGACAGAACTTGATCTTTTAGGACTTTGCAAATTATCGCTTTCATATGAAGCATGGCGGACTCCAAAATTCATAAACCAACAAAAGACCAGATGATAATAAGAAAATAACGACAGGTCCAGAGTTAAAGATACCACAAAGATTTCAGAACCATCTGGTATAGGAATTGAATTGATTATAGAATTTAGGCCAAAGGCTACGCACTGGGACCTATGAGGTCATTCACTTCTGAAACGGAAATTGACATTGAAAGGTTTGAAAAGTGTCAGAGGGTATGAAAAAGTGGGTCATTACCCCCTTGGAAACAGATATCTAATATCGGATTTTGACTAAAACTCTCCTGGCGGGAGGGAGTTTATGGTAAAAATTTGGTAGCCCTGGCAGTCAACTCCGAAAGTTGTAAAAACTTAAGAGATATGGAAAAGGGGGTTATGACCCCTTAGAAACAGCTATCGAATTTCGGATTTTGACGAAAACATTCCTTGGGCAGGGACTCTATGGTAAAAATTTGGTAGCCCTAGATGTCAACTCCGAAAATTGTAAAAGATGAGCGGGTATGAAAAAAGTGAGGTTATAACACCCTTAAAAACAGCTCTCGAATTTCGGATTTTGACTTAAACCTTCCTGGTGGGAAGGGGAGTCTGGTAAAAATTTGGTAGCCCTAGGTTTCATAGTCTGAGCGTGCATAACGAACAAACAAACAGACAGAAATTGAGCTTCATATATATACATTGCATGGGGCTTAGTTGCATCAAATGTTTTAAGTGCTTGACTGTACGGGAAAATCGCCATGTAACATCCATGACGCCCCTAAAAACATAAGATAGTTTGTACACTGTTGGGATCATGAAAATTATAAGGAGGAGCACTGAATACTGAATGTATTTAAAACAAGGGAGGAAAAGAAGTGGCTGATTCATATTGACAATTTGGAGTATATGTAACCATATGAAGTAGAGGAAATATTTGAATTAGACAATACTATGTTAACAAGGAAGGCAGCAGGATCTGTGCAACTGGTTTTCAAGAGAAGATAAGTCTTTGGGAGCAGGCGTGGAATGTAAGAATGTATGATAGTGTCAATTCCAATTAATGGATCAAAAGATGGTTATAATTGAAACTTGCTAAATATATTCGATAAAAGGGTTTACATCTCCAAATGGAAATATTAAGCCAGAGGTTACGAAGGTGGTTTGGACAAGTAGAAAGAGCACTGAACAATACAGAGGTGAAAAGTTTGGTAAATTTAAGAAGCAGAAAGACAATTGCAAGAGAGATTATTCAAAATTGAGTGCTAAATATGGAGGAATGGAAGCTATGAACAGACTGAGTACATGTAGGACAGTCGTTTAATGTGCGTGCAGGTATTCAACCATTATTACCATTATACAGACACACCAGTATGTACGTATGTATGTAGATTATAAATATATATATATATGTATATAGATATATATATATATATATATATATATATATATATATATACATATATATAAATGTATATATGGATATATATATATATATATATATAGTATATGCATATATACATACATACATACTACTACTGTGTATAAGTATACTAATCCTATGCATCTCCCTACCTATATACTCTACACTTAGTAAAATAAATATAAAGGCAAAGATAGTGTTATCAACGAATCAAGATAATTCATGACAAAATAACAAAGTATGAAGCACATCTGGACATGATGGAAAAAATCTAATAAAGAGTGATTTTCATAATGAGATATTAGTGTTATGACATCAGGACTCCTAAGTGAAAATGAGAGAGAGCGAGAGAGAGAGAGAGAGAGAGAGAGAGAGAAAGAGAGAGAGAGAGAGAGAGAAAATTTGTTCATTGTATATCATATGTATATATATATATATATATATCATATATATATATATATATATATATATATATATATATATATATATATATCTATATATCTAATAGAGAGAGAGAGAGAGAGAAAGTGAGAGAGAGAGGATAGAGAGAGAGAGAGAGAGAGAGAGAAAATATGCAAACTTGCAAAATTACATTGGAGCACTTACACAATTATTAGTTGTGTGTATGTGTATATATGTATGTATGTATGTATATATATAATATAATAATATATATATATATGTATATATTTATATATATATATATATATATATATATCTATATATATATATATATATATATATATATATGAACGTGTTGCGTAATAATGCGTACTCCCTTACCACATCATCACTCAAAAAAACATATGAAAGAGAGAGAGAGAGAGAGAGAGAGAGAGAGAGAGACAGAGAGAGAGAGGCAGGAGGCATCCCCCGTCTGGGCAGCGAGCCACACCATCTCATGGCAGCAGGAGGCAGACGACGCCATTTTGTTTTTGCCTGGCTGCTGCTGCTGCCGCTACCTGCTGCTGCTGGTGTCGTATTGATCTTCACCTCATAAACATCCATCAACATAATTTACTCGGCAGACCTCGCCAGAGTTATAATCGCTAATTTATTCACACTGACGCGTCATTTATTATGCCTCGCTGTAATATCTTCATACATACTTTTATGAGACCAATGTATAGCTATATTTCGTGTGGGTTGTCATGATTGGATTTCTTATGCTATGTTTACATTGTATCTGTCTATCTGTCTATTAATCATATGCATACTTACATTATGTACATTATATATATATATATATATATATATATATATATATATATATATATATATATGAGTGTATATATCTATCTATCTACCTATCTGTCTATATATATATATATAAGTCATATCACATTTCCGTGATTCATATACATATATCGAGCTACAATGTCCTTTAATATCTAATTCGCATCTAAACCTCGGAATTAATATATTTTCATATTTCCGGATGCGGTGGTGTAGTAGGCAGAAGCTTCACCTGACGTTCTGGTTTTGAAATGATCCATATGGTTCGCGCAGGGTGGTCCAGGGCAAATCTATTATCGAGAAAAAAATTCCCCTTCGGTTAAGCATATATGAAAATATATTAATTCCGAGTAGAGCGAATTAGATATTAAAGGACATTGTAGCTCGATATATATATATATATATCTATATATATATTATATATATATAATATATATCCTTTAAATGAAAGGAATCCTATTCTGTAACATATTCTACATTCTATAAATGACAATAAGAATTCTGTGGACACGTTATCTAATACGAGTAACCTCTAACATCTGTCAATTATGTTTCCATAGATCAACAATATTACCGTTAAAATACTAACTACACACACATGTATGATATATATATTATATATATATATATATATATATATATATATATATATATATATATCCTTTAAATGAAAGGAATCCTATTCTGTAACATATTCTACATTCTATAAATGACAATAGAATTCTGTGGACACGTTATCAAATACGAGTACCCTCTAACATCTGTCAATATGTTTCCATAGATCAACAATATTACCGTTAAAATATTAACTAATTAATAGACTTTCTTGAGCATAATAATCATCTCGGATTCACCTATCTAGTTAATCATCTTGGATTTACTTATCCATTTGCACATAACTTTGAGTCACTCATTTTTCTCTTGAATTATTAATGATGAGATCGAATGACCTATTAGAGCATAATGATTCAATATACTTTATCGATACTTTCCCATAAAGTAGTATGGATACCATAACTAATATGAGGAAAGAATTGTTAAAGAATAAAGGAAATATACTGAAGTAACAGTCACCTTTTTTTTTAACAGTTAATAGCATTTCAGGCTTCAGGTGTAATGGCAGCCGCCTCAAATTCTTTTTTGTGATATTTAGATAATACTCATAGTACTTACAGACAACACCAATATTTTGATAACCGAGGAAGATTTTTTGACATTGAAAATAGTACGGTAAATATCCTTTCTGTACTTTATATAACTGCAGTGACTTCGTTTGCTAGTCTATCTGTCTATTCAAATTCAAAACCTAACATGCTATGGATTGTCAACCAAGAAAATGATTGAACTAGTTAGTAGCCAGATAGTAGTCAATTCATCCGTGGTATTTCTTCCTGATTCCAACTCACTGAAGTTGTCATATGTCTTGAAGGAAAGTTGTTTGATGGGTACATGTCCAAAATGAAGACGACTTGAACTCTACTGTCCTGAAGTGAAATCTTGGGTTGCTTAGTTGTCAATTAATGGATAACTAGGCATCCCATGTCAAACAAAACTAAAGTCAGTGACCGAATGCCATAAAATGGTTTGCTGATGGCTGGATGTGATAAGGAAACTTTCTCTTACGATACCAAACTAAATTCCTTTAATGCATAATTATCCTGTTATGGGATCATTTGAAGCCTCCACGTTTTTGGTAAAACAACAGGTATACATTAGATGAATTCTGTATAAAGTTCATCATCATCATTCATCACTTCATCATTATTTATTATTATTATTATTATTATGCATTAGATTATTAATTATTTATTATTATTATTGTTATTATTATTATTTTATTTTTTTTTTTTTTTTTTTTTTTGCTCTATCACAGTCCTCCAATTCGGCTGGGTGGTATTTATAGTGTGGGGTTCCGGGTTTGCAATCCTGGCCGTCCTTAGGAGTCCATCACTTTTCTTACTATGTGTGCCGTTTGTAGGATCACACTCTTCTGCATGAGACCTGGAGCTACTTCAGCCTCTAGTTTTTCTAGATTCCTTTCAGGGATCTTGGGATCGTGCCTAGTGCTCCTATGATTATGGGTACGATTTCCACTGGCATCCCCATATCCATTCTTATTTCTATTTTCAGATCTTGATACTTATCCATTTTTCCCTCTCTTTCTCTTCAACTCTGGTGTCCCATGGTATTGCGACGACATCAATGAGTGATACTTTCTTCTTGACTTTGTCAATCAACGTCACGTCTGGTCTATTTGCACGTATCACCCTATCCGTTCTGATACCATAGTCCCAGAGGATCTTTGCCTGATCGTTTTCTATCACTCCCTCAGGTTGGTGCTCGTACCATTTATTACTGCAAGGTAGCTGATGTTTCTTGCACAGGCTCCAGTGGAGGGCTTTTGCCACTGAATCATGCCTCTTTTTGTACTGGTTCTGTGCAAGTGCCGGGCATTCACTTGCTATGTGGTTTATGGTTTCATTTTTCGTATTGCACTTCCTACATATGGGAGAGATGTTATTTCCGTCTATCGTACTTTGAACATATCTGGTTCTTAGGGCCTGATCTTGTGCCGCTGTTATCATTCCTTCAGTTTCCTTCTTTAGCTCTCCCCTCTGTAGCCATTGCCAATTGTCATCGCTGGCTAGTTCTTTAGTCTGTCTCATGTATTGTCCGTGCATGGTTTTGTTTTGTTGTGCCAGTCCTCTGTTCTTTATTTCTGTCTTCTCCTCCCTCTGTATTTATTTCTGGGGTCTTCGTCTACTTTTATTAGTCGTTCTTCCCATGCACTCTTTAGCCACTCGTCTTCACTGGTTTTCAGATATTGCCCCAGTGCTCTGTTTTCAATGTTGACGCAGTCCTCTATACTTAGTAGTCCTCTCCCTCCTTCCTTTCGTGTTATGTATAGTCTCCGTATTTGCTCTTGGGTGTAGTGCTTTGTGTATTGTCATTTGTTTCCTGGTTTTCTGATCTATGCTGCGGAGTTCTGCCTTCGTCCATTCCACTATTCCTGCGCTGTATCTGATTACTGGCACTGCCCATGTGTTTATGGCTTTTATCATATTTCCGGCGTTGAGTTTTGACTTGAGTATCGCCTTAGTCTCTGCATATATTCTTTCCTGATCGTGTCCTTCATCTTGGTTGTGTTTTATATCTCCTCCTTCCATTATTCCAGGTATTTGTATCCTGTCTCATCTATGTGTTTGATGTTGCTCCCATCTGTAGCTTTATCCCTTCAGTTCTCGTTACTTTGCCTTTTTGTATGTTGACTAAGGCGCATTTTTTCTATTCCAAACTCCATTCTGATGTCCCCAGATACAATCCTTACAGTCTGGATTAGGGTATCTATTTCCTTGATGCTCTACCATACAGCTTGATGTCGTCCATGAACATCAGATGGTTGATTTTGTTGCCTCGTTTTCTTGAGGTAGGTTTGGTTACCCGGCATCCATTCTTCTGTAGTACTTTTGTCATGGGAATCAATGGCTACTACGAAGAGTAGTGGGGACAGTGAGTCGCCCTGGAAGATCCCTCTCCTGATTTATTAACCTCCTGCTAGTCTTATTCCAGAGCTTGTAAGTATTGTATTCCAGTTGCGCATTGTATTTTTTTTTTGAGGAAGCTGATGGTATTTTCCTCTGCCCCATATATTTTCAGGCATTCTATTAGCCATGTGTGTGGTATCATGTCGAAGGCTTTCTTATAGTCAATCCATGCCATGCTTAGGTTGGTTATCCTTCTCCTACTGTTCTTCATTACCATTTTGTCTATCAGGAGCTGGTCTTTTGTGCCCCTACACTTCCTTCTGCAGCTTTCTGTTGGTAGGGGATGGTGTTTGTCTCCCTCTAGGTAGTTGTATAGCCTTTCACTGATGATAACTGTTAGTAACTTCCACATTATTGGTAGGCAGGTGATAGGCCTGTAGTTACTGGCTATATTTCCCTTACTCTTGTCTTTTTGTACTAAGGATGTTCTTCCTGTGGTCATCCATTTGGGTGCTTGGTGATTTGAGATACAATGCTGGAGTTGTTCTGCTATTCGTGGGTGTAGGGCCCTTGAAGTTTTTGAGCCAGTATCCATGGATTCATCGGGGACCTGGGGTTTTCCAGTTTGGCATTTTCTTTAGTTGGTGTCTGACTGTGTCTGTCGTGATCTCTGTGAATCTCTGTTTTATTCTCCCTGTTTCTTCTTCCTTGACTTCCTGAGCCATGTTGCATGTTTGTTGTGTGATACCGGATTGCTCCATATGTTTTCCCAGAGTCTCTTACTTGGTTCGGCTTCAGGAATTTCTTGGTGGTTGTCTTGCCCCTCTTAGTTGGCTGTATAGTCTTTTCTGGTTGGTTCCGATAGAATAGTTGTTCTGTTGGTATCCCTTATTCCTGTTCATGTACCGTTGGATCTTGTGTGCTTTGGCCTTAAGCCTCTGTTTTTACATCTTCTATTGTGTTGTTTAGTCCCCTCTCTTGTACTTTGTATTTCTCGTGAGTTCCTCCCTTGTTTTCTTGCTTCTTAGCCTTTTTTTCTGCCATCTCTTTCAGTTTACTCAAGTCAGATCTCATCACCATGATTTGCTTTTCCAGGCGCCTTTTTCCAAGGAGGTTGCTGTTTTGGTTTCTGTTGGGTTGGTTGTGACGGTGGTGTTGGTGTTCGAATCCCCATCAGTTCTGCTACTAATCTTGCTCCAGCATATTATTATTATGATTATTATTATTATTATTATTATTATATTATTATTATTATTATTATTATTATTGGCGATCCAGTTTCCAAAGTGTACTACTAAGTAATGTGCAAAAGGGTAATATTTAAAGAGTTGAGGAGAGCAACATGTGAAAAAAGTAAGGACTACACCACAAAAATGTTAGCAACAGTTCTTAAGAAAATAAATCAGACAATAGTGTGACTTGAGGGTTATGAGGATTTCCAGAATAGTACAGACTTCTCTATTCTGCCTTTTTGGATTTCTTTGGAATGACGCACGTGTCATGCAAAAATAATAATATGTACAACGATAAAAAAAAAAACGAAAACACCTATTTTGAAAAACAGCGCTTTTCAGAAAAGTAACTGTTTAGTTTTTAAGGCAATTTAGCAAGCGACGCAAGTACTAAATACATTTGAATAAATGTAACTTTTAGTGCAGCATTTCAAAGGATTGTCAATAATATTTCACATAAAGTAGCACCAATTACTCACCAATAAAACACCTGAGAATTACAATTATGTAATATGTAAAGTAAGATATGAGTCACTTTATAAATCCCTATATGTATCGTTATGTGATCAGAATATATACAAACTGAATCGAGCGGTTCCCAATGGCTTGAGTATTGAAAACATGCTGCACACATAACTTACAACCATATGGTATGCAGATACTAAACACCAGAGGAACATTATTTTCCAAAAGGTAGACTGATAGAACTGGTACCGACACCCAAACTCAGCCTAGATATATATATATATATATATATATATATATATATATATATATATATATATATATATATATATATAAAGGGAGGAAAAATGGGGGACAATCAACATGTAAATAAAGCTTCTTCGGCGCAGTCGCATTTTCTGTACAGTGTATAATGCCGTAGGAGCCTTGGCCCATGAAGCCTTCAGCCACAGCCCGGTGGTGGCCTGTGTTGGTGGCACCTATATCGATACCAGACGCCCGATTATGGCTAACTTTAATCTAAAATGAAATAAAAACTAATTAGGCTAGAGGGATGCAATTTGTTATGTTACATAAGTGGAGGGTGGATGATCAACATACCAATTTACACCCCTCTAGCCTCAGTAGTTTTTGGGATCTGAGGGCGGACGGAAAAATTGCAGACGGACAGAGTTAATGATTTTATTTTAAAGAAAACTAACAAACTAGGATGGGAAAATGGAGGACGACATTAAAAACCAAAATACACTCGAGGTAACTAAAAGGCTCCAATAGGTTATGGCAGGGAATTATATGTTAGTCTTTAGATCCATACGTTAATTATGCTGGTTTGTGAGACACAGCTTCATTAGACAACATATAAGCAACATTAGTGGAGATTTATGAACGAATGAAAGGCCATGAGCAATTATAAGACATTTAATAAATATATAAATAAAATATATGCATACATACAGACATACATATGTATGTGTGTGTTAATTTAATGTGTAAATTGATAGCGTTCATTATAACCTCAGAGGTATTTCTAATACAACGACGTCTAAATTGTGTGAATGTTCAAGGCAAGAAGCTTGGTGCATATATAACACAAGGTTAACTTTTCGATAGTGTGATTTCCTTGATACTAAATATAGATACTATATAAGCACTACTCCTTAACCTTGAAGGTTAAGACTGGTTCCACTTTTAAGCTAGAATGGAAAAGCAAATTTTATAATATGAAGTTTCTAGGTAATTGGTCTTTTTTGTATAAACTGCCTGGAAGACCTAATTTTTTTTTTTTTCCAAGTTTAAAGTAATTTTCTTAGTGACAGAAGTTTTAATATAAATCACCCACTGAGAAAGAACTTACATTTTATCAACTCACCCACGTCCACTGTCAAATAAGTATGACTTGCAGTGAAAAACAACGCCGTAAATAAAAATCCTTTTTAAGTCAAATAAAAATTCGTAAATATCTGTGTAAAATTATTTACTCTGTAACTTGAGCAAATGACCTTAGGTCAGTGTGGAAACATACCCAATCTAACAAAAATCAAATCAAACCTTGAACCTAATGCTATCAATACAAGCAATGATTTTCGATGGAAAAATAGTATATTATTTCAAAATATATGGTTAGGCAGAACCAGAGTAGGTTAATGTTTTTTATAAATTCTCTGAAAACTCATTATTTCTATCAAAGTAGAGGTGAGTAATGGGATAAGGAAAATCCATAATAAAACAGTGAATTTCCCAGCTTCGTAATAAAGTTGTAGAATTTCTGTTTATTGTCAAATTCTGTTTCAATACCAAGTGAATAATTATATATAACTTCGGAAAACTTGCATAAATATCGAACTAATCGAACAAAAAGGATCTTTTTAACATTGAATTCAAACTGAAAATCTACGAAGAAAAGGAACCTATAATATATTGACTGCAAATAAGATGGACGTCATTGTGAAAACCATAAAAAAATATGATTAAATTATTCCTTTAAGTATGTGGCCCATATTTTTAGGAGTGAGCTACTGGCTGGCAAAATGAATAGCAATGTGAATCCTACAAAAGCCATGGACACGAAAATTACACACTTTTTGCATTAATATACCGGAATCTTTCAAAACAAACAGCTATTGAGGGAATTCCATGACATGATCATTTTGTTAGTAACTTGTGGAGAGAGAGAGAGAGAGAGAGAGAGAGAGAGAGAGAGAGAGAGAGAGAGAGAGAGAGAATTTATGGAAAGTAAGAGGTCCTTCCTGTTAGCCTTAAAAGCAACCTTAACTTGTGGCTTTCTTTATCTTACCAAAACATATTGAAAAGTATTGTTAATATTAACAGTCTTCATTAAAAATATAAAATCATTCATCAAAACTAAACCTAACATGATTTGACCAAATTACATGAGAAAACTTGACGTGTTATTGGAAGAAAAATCTGTAAAAATCTTTGCACCTGGAATTTGACTAAATTACCTTAGGTCAGTGTGAAAATTCGTCCAACCTAATGCTGAAATGGCATACAGGAATTTCATCGCAATGCTCTCAGGTTCGGCAATTATCTTTTTCTTTTGGAAAATGATATCCGATATTATTTTAAAAGACAATTTAGCATCAAAATGATCCAAATAGGAAATGCTATGAATGGAAACATCAGAAAGTTTTCTGTCATGGTGCATAAATTAATTAATTAATCTCGAAGCTACTCTACGAATGAAAACTTATAATAAGTTATTATAATTACTCATAAAATATGGCGAAATAGAATGGACTACGGTTAAACTCCCTCCGAATATGTACATAATTATCAGGCAGATAATGTGGTAAAAATCTCTGAAATCTGGAACTTTACTAAATGAACCTATATTTGTGAAAATCTGCGTAAGCTAATTACGCACCTATATTTCATAATATATACTGCCAAAGCAAGAAATTTTTTCAATGGCCTAATTACGATATTACAAAGATATTCTGGCAGAACCAGACGAGGGAATCTCATGTGTAAAAATTAATTATTTTTAACATTACAGAAGCGAGTAATGGGACATTGAACTTCTTAGATAGTAAATTTCCTAGTTTTGTATTAAGTAATTTTTCTGTCGATGGTCACGTTCGATATTAATATTTGTTTGCATAACTGAATAATATTGAAAAATTTCGCAAGAACACCAAGCTACTCTGGCACTTATTACTGTCACGTTAACACAAGTATCAAACTAAAAACTAATGGAACAGTAATGGTTAAAACAATATGTAACATGGAGGAAATCTCACCAATCGGAACAACTTAAATGAATAATACTGTCTAGAAATATGATGAGTAATATTGTGAGAAACATTAAAAAATATGGATAAATTATGTCTTCAAGGATCAACTTGTACATTAGAGGAAGAAGAAAATCGTAAGGCCCATATCCTTAGGACTCAACTAATGGCTAGTAAAATGAACAACAATACGAATTCTGAAGCCATGAACATGAACATCCTCTCTCTCTCTCTCTCTCTCTCTCTCTCTCTCTCTCTCTCTCTCTGGCTTTAGTAATATGATTATTACATGGAATTACCATAAAAGTTGTTCGCTGGGCAATATCCAATTATATTAATACAAAAAACATGTAATATTCATGTACAGGTTTTCATTATTAATATATTTGGATCTTGCCCTTTTACTGAAACCTTGAGAGAGAGAGAGAGAGAGAGAGAGAGAGAGAGAGAGAGAGAGAGAGAGAGAGAGATGCTCCATTAACTGTAAATTTGTAAAACCTTAATGTCAGAATTCATGGGATTTAAGAGCCATTCCTTTCAACCTTAAAGGAAACCTTTTCGCGTGGCTTTCTTCATCTTTTCAAAATAAGTCTAAAGTATTGCTATTAGTATCAGATGTTTCAATAAATACATAAAATCATTCATCAAGAATAAACATGGCATGATTTGGCCAGACGACCTGAGAAATATCGACATAACTATTGGAGGAAAAATTTGTAAAAATCCGTACCTGGAACTTGACTAAAAGGTCCTACTAGGTCATTCCAAAATTTGTTTGACCTAATGCTGAAACGACGTATCAAAATATCATCGTAATGCCATCAATTGAAAAAAAAACTTGTTTTTTCCTCTTCAAGAGAAAAATTCTATGCTATGTTAAAGACATTTTGTTAGAACCAGATAAGAAACTCTCAGGATGGAATTATAAGAAATTATCATTTAACATATAGAAATGTCTATTTCACACCTTTGTCTATTTCACACCTTTTTAAGTACATAAATCGATGAATACATCTGGAAAGGTTGCATAAATATGAGGCTACTCTGTTAATAACACCATATAATCATTTATCAATACTAAACTTTGTAAAATCTGACCAAATGAACTGGGACTAGAGTGGAACTAAGTCCGACTTGCAATAAAAACAACGCAAGAAATATGGACAGAATCAGCAAGTGGAAAAAAAATACAAATTTATGTAACCACTGACTGAGTAACTCTAGATTATTATCAAAATTTGTCTGGCCCGATGTTGAAACAGTACAAAAATTCCATCATCATATTAATGCTAGGCAAGTTTTTCAGGAAGAAAAATACGATATTGTTTTAAACAATTCAGCAGAACCAGAGAAGCGAACCTCGTGTATAAATTCTATGAAAAATCAGTTATTTCTAGAAGTACAGAAATGAGTAAATAAAACACTCAATTTCACAGCTCTATCATAAAAATATTTTTCATCCTTTGTCAAGTCCTGTGTCAATGACCTGGATTGATAGATTGATTATATCTATTAAAAACTGGCGTTACAATAGCTAGGTTATTGGTGTTGTAATAAATTTAAATAGAAAACTTACAAATAAATAACTTTGACAAGAATGTCATATAAAAATATCTACAAATTTATATGTATATAATCATATTAGTTCGAAAGCATTATCAATATTTACATAAACTTTAGTTCGAATGTATTATCAATACGTAAATAAACTTTAGTTCGAATGTATTATCAACACTTACATATACTATATAAGTATAATCGAAATTTTGTGGAGGCCCGCCTCCCACGTCAAGATATATTTACTGCTCTTTATTACAATCCTCACCGAGTATTGCAGCTAGAATAAAATGACCTCCTTCACTGTCACGCCCCCACGACAGAAACTTGTATCTCAAATTCCCAAGGCTGGGACACTCGACCGGCAAATGTCATACAGTCAAGGGCACAGCAATCATCGCAAAATGGAATATTTTCACGGAACATGAAGAACCCATGAGTTTCTTGTATGTCCAATCCTCAATCTACACCACATCGTCTTTTGTCTCCTCGGCATATAAGGAGACTGATGGCGCGATACTGCGCATTTTTCGATAAGTTAAAATATTTTCCCATTGTGACTGCCAACTCCTTCTAATATTCTGACCTACTAGAGGATATAAATCAGATCGTATAAATATCAACTCGGTTCCGACAATGATTACTATCTTATGCACACTAAATTCATATTAAAAATCAATTGAGAAATGAAATTTTAAGTATATAGATTAAGATTTATCGTGAAAACATTTCTAACTAAGCACGGACTAATCTTCGTAACACACAAATAAGATTGTGGCCCACATTTTCAACACTGTATCAATGTCATGCAAAATAAATAACAATGTAAATTCTGCGAAGAAAAGAACATTACGTGTTTTCGGTATCGACAGATCTGATTCTTGTTTTGCAAACATTTGCTGAAGTTATTACAGGTAATAATTATTTTGCAAAATAGAGAGAGAGAGAGAGAGAGAGAGAGAGAGAGAGAGAGAGATGGTTTTCATCTCAAAATTATTTGTTGAGAAATTGAAAATGAGTAATTTCTAGTCATGAACGGGTCTTTAAATGTCAACATTACCTCAGGCCGAGGAAGGTGAAGTCATAAAAATACAAGAGGAAAACTTAAAAAAGCCTGAAAAAAAATGACAGGGCGGCCCTTTGAAAGATGAAGACTATAGATATCAGGAAAAAAACGGAAACGGGAGAAATTTATAAATTCTGGCAATAAGGAAGAGAAACATTCACAAATTATTTAATTACAATTAATCTAATTGTAAGGTTACTAATGCCAACATTGTATTTACTCTTAGAAGAACAGTCTTCGTATTAATATTTCATTTCTTTTACTCTAGTTAGCCTTTGATTAAAGTTCTATAAGGGCATACGCGTTCTAAACAATACTTTGTTATTCTATTCCGCAAAGGTCCTTATATCCATATTCTGTTGGGTAGTCTTTGTCCTTATATACATACTGTGACGGGTAGTATTTGTCCATATGGCAGTATTCTCTTGGGTAGTATTTGCATTAATAACCAAAAAAAAAAATTAATTTTTTTTTTTTTTTTCTGGGTTGGGGGGGTTTTTTTTGATTATTGGTCTGTAATTGTCAATTTATTTCTGTGGGTATAGTATTGTCCTTATGGCAATATTTTGTTGGTTAGTAACTGTCCTGATGGCAATATTCTGTTGTTTATTAATTGTACTTATGTCAATATTCTGTTGGGTAGTATCGTCCTTATGTCATTGTCAGTTGTTTAGTATTTGTCCTTAAGTCAATATTCTGTTGTTTAGTATTTGTCCTTATGTCAATATTCTGTTGTTTAGTATTTGTCCTTATGTCAATATTCTGTTGTTTAGTATTTGTCCTTATGTCAATATTCTGTTGTTTAGTATTTGTCCTTATGTCAATATTCTGTTTGTTTAGTATTGTCCTTCCTTATGTCAATATTCTGTTGGTTAGTATTTGTCCTTAATGTCAATATTCTGTTTAGTATTTGTCCTTATGTCAATATTCTGTTGTTTAGTATTTGTCCTTATGTCAATATTCTGTTGTTTAGTATTTGTCCTTATGTCAATATTCTGTTGTTTAGTATTTGTCCTTATGTCAATATTCTGTTGTTTAGTATTTGTCCTTATGTCAATATTCTTAGTGGTAGTAATTGTCCTTATGGCAATATTCAGTGGCTTATTAATTGTTCATAGGTCAATATTCTTTTGGATAGTAACCGTCCTTATGGCAATATTCTGCAGGTTAGTATTTGTCGTAATATCAATATTTTATTAATCATCATCAGTATTCTACTGTATCATGTCTGACCTCATATCAGCATTTGTTTTTTTCATGGCAGTGCTCTTCTCAAAATCAATATTCTATTATTTCAATATATGAGTTGATCTCCTATTAATATTTTATTTAGTAATGATTACTCTCATATCAATATTCCTTAACTCCATTTATCATCAGAGTGTGCCTCTATATCAACATTTGCTTATAATATAATGTAGTCTCAGGACTGTCCTTGTAGATAGTGTTTATATAGGAACATGAACAAGAAGAATAAAAATTACCTGATATAATATTTTTGTTAAATGTTAAACAATAAATGCTTTATATATTTGGGAAAAAAAATTCTGTTTTAAATAAGTCACTGAATTAAAAAAAAAACTTGCGAGAGAGAGAGAGAGAGAGAGAGAGAGAGAGAGAGAGAGAGAGAGAGAGAGAGAGAGAGAGAGAGACTTATAAGTAAAGCTTTCCGCAAACTGCAAAAAGTGCGGTTTCAAGAGAAAAAAAAAAGTTTTATAAAAGTTCTATAAGTCTAAGAAAGTATATCACTTAAAAATAACACGTAGGAGACAGTTATATTTTTGCACCTGGATCAATGCCATTTTCAGGAGTTAAAACATTCACCTTCAAGCATAGGTCAAAGGGACGAGCATATATAATGTCATTATTTAGCCGGGGCATGACCTGTCACAACATGGCTTAGCTAGGAAGGAAGCGACATGCATTTTTTCTAAAAAGTAATAATGAAGAAGAGACAAAATTCCGGAGTTTTAGAGGCTTTCTTTCCATTAAAAAAAATGTTTCTTAAAGGAGGGAAGTTTGGAGGAGTATAATTTAACTTAATCGAGAACAGATTATTTTTTCCTTTTCTTTCTAAAAAGGTCCTGATAATTTCTTTTTCTCATTCAAGCAATTTAGTCGCTTCACGAAAAGAAAAAAAAAAAATATTTACCAACTCTGCTGAAATACGCCAAATGCAATCCTTGAAATAAACAATAGGAACAAAAACTCTGTCATATAAAAAATCTGATTTTAAAATATAGGTTTTTTCGACAATATCAATTAGTGATTACAATATCAGGATTTTTCAACTAAGGGTGATTAATCAACAGACTTTGTAGTGAGTTGTCAAAGACAGCCTTTCATGCAAGTAATGATGTCACCTTATCAATTTTCTGCAATTCATCACAAAAAATTTCAAATCAGCGATGCTTCCTTATTAACAATCAAAGTCTTGCTTTAATTCATCTCTTAGCCTTCTACTAAATTGCTCCTCCCGCTACCTGTCAATATAAGGAGGTTTAATACTCGTCGGCCCATTAAGATTCATGACCTGGAAACCTCATTTAAATTTATTTGTGCAACTCAGTCTACAACGTACCAATGCAATTAATGTAATATTTTCATCTATAGACGTGATTCCCTATTACCTAATAATTATTACTATAAAATATTCATGTAAAACTAGCTTAAGATACCCATTTACATTCATGGATCACTTATGACGTGCCAACGTATCATAAAAAAAAAAAAAATCGCACGAGTCACGCCAATTTGATGTGCTATTTTTGGGCCATTTTCTGCTTTCGTTTTGTTTTTCTTTCTTTTTTTTTTTGCTGGCTGTTATAACGTACACACATTCAGGTTAAATGTGTCAAAGAATGAGTTTCATCACTGAAAGTTTACAAAGTAAAATATTACTTATCTAAGCTCCATCTTGGAACAAAAAGGACTTGCAAAGTCCTAGTTGAATTAAATATAGAAACGGAAATTGGCAGTGAAAGGTTTGAAAGGTGTAACATGAGGAAAAATTCGCAGTTGCACTATGAATCAATTG
Source organism: Macrobrachium nipponense (assembly GCF_015104395.2). NCBI lineage: Eukaryota > Metazoa > Arthropoda > Malacostraca > Decapoda > Palaemonidae > Macrobrachium > Macrobrachium nipponense. Next base: position 41,974,142 of record NC_061092.1, on the reverse strand, counting down.
TTAGGAGAGACTGGAAAGTAAGATGGATGACAGAGATACAGTAAAAGGAATGAAAGCGATTGCAGCTAGGGGCCGAAGTCACGCTGCAAAGAACCTTGAGTAATGCCTACAGTGCACCGCATGAGGTGCCCTAACGACACTACCCCCTACAGGAGCAAAGGCCTAGTGACGAAGATACACATCATATATAACTGTTCACGGATTCAAGAAGTAAAAACAAACAAGATAACATGAGAAACAGAGCAGATAATAGGGAAATATAAAGACATACCAACAAAGATGTACCACAGAATCTAACATCATTTAGAAAAAAAAATTATTTACACCTGCGCTGACGAAAAAAAGTGCTAAAGGACTGGAAAGATTCTACTTAAGTCTTATTGAAGGAAAAATGTTTCACAAGCATACATCGTAACTTCAAATTAAAAACTTCCGAATATGATTCTGTTTTGCCGACTCAAGTCTGTTTTTTTTTTTTTTTTTTTTTTTTTTTGCGTTGGTAGACCTTTACACCAAAATGAGAGCGAGAAAAAGAATCTAATTCGACTTCTATATGTATAGGCAAAACATATTTTCTAATGAACAGAAAAATGTTATGAAAATAAAACAGGACTCGAAGTCCCCAGCCAAGGCCAGCAGGATAAAGAATAGAATAATATTGTAGGTAAAACCTAACAGATAAATATATAGGAAAAACAATGTACACTTCAGTACATTGCCCTGGGTTACATGAATATAAGCCTGTTGCGGATTTTCAGTTTACATATTCAGAGGACAGATAGACTGATTATGAGTTATCTTGCGTTACTCTGCCATATACAAAGATGCCGAAAGATACCACAGAAACGACAGTATATCTGTGACTAATACAATTGATCCACGATTCAAATGGTATGTTTTTAAATGATTATAATAAATAAAATTTTTAAAACGTTCGTTACTTAAACAAGTTATTGGCTAAGAATGTTCCTATAACATATTCCTATCCATGAGAAAATTGCCAAACAGTTCAATAAATGGACATAAAAATACTATTCATTATAAAAATATATTCTCTCTCTCTCTCTCTCTTCGAAAACTGCCGAGACAGTTAAATAAATGGACATAAAAAATCAAATTCTTTACATGGATGCATTCTCTCTCTCTCTCTCTCTCTCTCTCTCTCTCTCTCTCTCTCTCTCTCTCTCTCTCTCTCTCCAAGACAGTCATACCATTGGATATTCTTTTTTACCTCGATTTCTTGACTCATCCAGCAGTTTACTTGAAATTAATTTAGCCATATGCAGCCATTCATGCACCTTCTCCTGAATCTGGAAGATTGGTCGCGAAGCATTACAAAAATATAGAGGTTTCGTTAAGTGTTAATAATTCTATAATCAAGAATCATCCCTCTTGAGTAAAATAACCTCTCCACATTTTCCTCGCCATGAATTTAAATTGTCCAGTATTGGAAGACACTAACTTGAGCAGAATATATAGAATTAACTTCAGTTAAATTCAACACGACATTTAATCTTCTAATTTTTACAATTTTGCTTTTTTGAGCCGCACAACATAATAATGGAGAGCGTAGGTTCTCCAGTACCTAAAGCCAGGTGTCATAAAAGTATTCCAAATTAGATTCCTTGACCATAATAAAACTATTCAATCTAGAATTATCTATTATAGTTACCTCATTTGTGATAAACCCATTGACATCACCTCCTTCTCCATTATGGATAATTCTCGAGAAGAAATGATCAATCGTTAATAGGACTGCCATAGTCTGGAATGTTTAGAGACAGGTCTCTCTCTCAAATTCAAGAAGAGAAACCACGTAGATAAATGCTATTGAGGAAATAAATTATGAGGAAACTGTTTAGTAGGTTGATGCAAATTTAAATCACACGGCAAGTTGGGATTAGAAATAATCAAATATAGTGTGAGTCCTGCAGAGAGAGAGAGAGAGAGAGAGAGAGAGAGAGAGAGAGAGAGAGAGAGAGAGAGATTACTTAATTCTCATATAAACATCGTGCACATTGTCGCCTGAAGCCCCAAAATCTATCTCAGGGTCTTGAACTTCAATCTCTACAAATATGCAATTTAATTTTCATTACTTAAATGTAACCAATTTTTCCTCCAGCTGCCAAGTATAAGCCTATCAATAATTAATATGAACAGGCATCTTTAGTGCCCGCAAAATGTGATGTTAACTACTTATCTTGACTGTTACGGGGTTGAAAACAAATTAAAACCCCAAAGATTTTAAATATCGCGATGAAAATAGTGTAAGTAAATTAATCAGGCCTCTTCTTATCGTTTTGCTTATTTAACACCTACTACAGTTCCATGATTCAGTTTGAAATCTACAGGAAATCGGACATACTTTCATTTATCAAGCTAACAAACACAATCATCAATAAAGTGACGAAAGAGCCAGGAAAATATGTTAGATCACAGATTTTATGACTGAAAAGAATGCTGATAGGTTCCCCTTTTTTCAAGCTGATAAACCTCACTGCATTACTGGTTTTTCATAACAAGTATGTAGATTCTTTTGCAATATTCTTGCTTCCTTAACGAAGTACAATGATAGTTTTACGATACTTACTGGTTGTTAAGAAATAATGATTTTCATTAATGCTTGTTTTCATAGGGGAATATACAGATGAATTGATATAAGTAGCTGAGTTCCAAAGGAAGACCACTGATAAATTCTGTATCACTTTCCATTTTCTTGAGGAACTAGGTTAATGAAACCTACATCAACTTGTGGATTCTCAAGTACTATGATAATAAAGCTTACAGCAGCTATTGAATTCTAAATGTATTAAGATCGTGGATTTTACGACACTTACTGGTTTCTAAAGAACGTACGCTAATATTTTGAACGGTATTGTATTTTCTTTTGGATTTACACTGAGGGAAAAAAAGCGACTTATCATTTTCTCATGGAAGAATACCAGATAAATTTGATATCACTTACTTATTCTTGTGGAAACCGGTGATAAATCTGACATCACTTTACATCACTTATTTGTATCTATAAGGCTAATGCTGATCCACCCAACACTCTAAATTTTTTTTTTTTTTTACAGAAATACGTTGACAGCCAATGTGACTTACGGCTTTTTAAATATGACTGCGATTTATGTGAAGAAAAAAAAAACAACAACAACATAATCGAGGTACACAGACTGTATCAATCAGGTTAATTCCTAATTGCCCATGGTATATAATAAATTGCCTTTCAGGCTTTCAAGTCAAATTTCATTATAGTGGTAAATTAAAAAGGTAAGAAATAAAAACCACATTTATCCCTAATACCACAAAACAAAAGAAAAAGTAGGACAAATTATGAAATACTGGCGAAGCATAATCCCTATTCAACAAAATACAAACCAAAATATCTGAGTACGCAAAATGGAATGGATATTTTCGACATTACTTTTCAGTTTCTTAATGAACTTTGATTATAAAACTGGCATCAGTCATCGGATTCTTAAGGAATTAAACTAACATTAAAATTATCCTCCTAGTTTCAAAAGAATGTATGTTAATATATTTAACAATTACACAATAATAGTTTTCCCTAAAGGAAATAAGCAGTAAAAACATGACTCAAAGCTTTCTCATGGTTAAGTGCTTGATAAATTTGATATCACTTAATGCTGCTAATAAATTTATTACTTACCGCTACTAATAAATCTGACGTTACTTACAGAACTCTTAAGATAACTATCTGGTTAACTTTACATCACTTGTTATTTTCCAAAAGGCGTCTGTTGATATACTTAACATTGGTCAATATTTAAAGGAAATATGTTGGTAAACGAGTGGACTTGCCTCGTTTTTTAATATGATTGATTTTTTAATATGATTGAGAGAAATAACGAAAAAATACCATAAAAAAGATCTGCAGACTGAATACCAACAGGTTCATTTTTGATTATCCAAAGGATAGATTGTTACCATCCCGGGGAAGTAGGGAATACAGGTTAGATTTATCCCTAACAACTCGAAGTAAAAATCGTAATAGAAAATATGGAGAAGTATTGGTGAAGGCCGCCTAGGCATACCCCATAGTCAACGCAAAACAAACATAAATAGAAGAGTATTATAAATTGATAAACATGCATCACTTTTTAGTTTCCTAAGTAACTATGATGATAAAACTTACATGTTGCTGGATACTTAAAGGAACTATGTTGATAAAATTCACATCACCTATTCAGTTCTTACGGAATTTAAGCTGGTCGAATTTACTATTGTTATTGGTTTTTAAAGAATCTATGATAATATACTTAGCTTTTTCATAAATACATATTCCTTTCCCATGGAAAATGCCTGATGAATCTTATATCAAAATTTGATGTTTTCTGGTTTCCTGGGAAACTATGTCAAAGGTATTAAGTTGATTAACTCCTCATTACTCACTAGCCTCTAAAAGGCGTATATTGGTATGCTTAAAGATTTTTTCAGAAAAAATTACTAATGTTGAAAATAATTACCATAATTGGGATATATGAACTGAATACAATTCTGGTTAATTCTCTATTTCCAAAGTATAGAAAAAATTATTAGTCTAGTTCTCAAGTGTAAATTCCATCATGGGGTTACCGCTGGAAGGTAGGGAATACAATCCGCACTTTTTCCTTAATAAGCAAAAATAAAAGTAATAACAATAAATGATCGAATATTCCTGTTAGTTAAGACTATACTTAGGCATAGATGTAATTAACACGACGAAATGTTGTGACAAATGATCTATCAACGGATTATAGAGGAATTATCTTTCAATAAAAAACAAAAGTGAAATCATATCTTGGCTTGAGAGAGAGAGAGAGAGAGAGAGAGAGAGAGAGAGAGAGAGAGAGAGAGAGAGAGAGAGAGAGTATCTTGTACGAATTTCTTTGAATTACAAAACAAATTATCTTAAAACCCCTTCTCGCCCTAGTGTTACCTGTGGGTTATATCCAGGGCCTTCATTGGGTATTATCAACAATTTACCTTAAAAATTAACTTTTTGGTTGTAAATAACGATGTAAACCCATATCGGATTTTCTCTTAAAATGCAAAGCAATACAAGGATTATCTTCTATTAGGAAAACTATACAAATTTTGGCTCTAAGTATAAAGGTTACTCATTTATCAAACTAAAGAGTAATTTCTAGTTTGATGGAGTTGCATTTAGTTTCTTGCTGTAAATACTTTACAAAACCATTCAGTTTAGCATTTTTCCAATGTAAACGAAGATTTAAAAGTGAGAATGTCCAGTCCTGGGTTGGTAAACTAACATATAATTTTTGAAACAAAATAATACGGTAACATCATTCGGGCTGACCTCTTATTGGCAAACAAAATGGGTTTTAAACTTTTATTAAGTGCCATTACTATCCACGTTTTAAGTAGACATAAATACTAAAAACCATTTCGTATTGTTCTAAGGATGCGCCATCCTGCTTTTCATCCCTAAATAGCCATGTAATACGTACAAGATAACATCTTATTACCAGTTAAACATTTAAAATATAAAAGAATTCATGAAAAGATTTTTTAACACTGGCAACACCATTAACTATATTCCATTTTACCAACTTATCGGCTGAGAACTTCAATTTCACACACTAAACATCAAGCTGGACTGTTACGTTTTATAATAAGAAAGAAAAACGAATAGTTTATAGAAAAACTGTTAACTCCGTTCGAGGGCCTACCATTCATATTAGCTTTAAATACTCAAGCTTATCTGTTATTCTCCTTTAAAAAGTGCTCTATGGAAGGAAGCCCTCACATTTAATGATCAACTGAAAGTACTCCTTCATACCATTTCGCCTTGCCCTTTATGCCCTCAAGAAAGGGTATTAAATTAAAACGTTCCACCATGGTTTCCAATAACATTTAGGTGCTGCTTATATTATTATTATTATTATTATTATTATTATTATTAATCCTACAAAAGTAGTTACATAAATCTAAAAGTGTCCTATTGGCTTTGTGGATTTGGCTCTATTATCTCACATTTACATCTTACAAAATGTCCTCATGTTGGAGATTTACATCAAGTTTTTGGTTTTCAGAGACTGAGCATTCTATTCATCCTTATCTCTTATAAATTCCGTCTTGGGTTATGAGACCTACTTGAATAGATGTTTGGCTCGCACCACTCAGGCAATTCCTTTCTGGATTATTCCAAACGAAGAGAAAAAGATTTCCAAACTGAATATGGAGCATAAATTATAACTGCTATTAAATTTTGATACAAGACATCAAAAGAAGAGGAAAAGTGACATGAAGAGCAAAAAATATCAAATTCTTTCCTCCCCGAACTTCCTTTACATACAAATATTATGGAATTCTGAAAACACGACTTGCTGAGAGAGAGAGAGAGAGAGAGAGAGAGAGAGAGAGAGAGAGAGAGAGAGACTCTATTTAATTATTCAAAAACAATAAACCGCATGTAAAGAGGGAATAAGCAGTGAAGTTATATACCAATATTACTGCAATAATAATATTATATAAATATATATATATATATATATATATATATATATATGTGTGTGTGTGTGTGTGTGTGTGTGTGTGTATGTGTGTGTATACATATATGTATATATATATATATATATATTATATGTGTATATATATATATATGTGTGTGTGTGTGTGTGTGTGTATACATACATGTATATATATGTATATATTATATATATATATATAGATAATATTATTATATATATATACAGAGAGAGAGAGAGAGAGAGAGAGAGAGAGAGAGATACCGCCCCCCAGCTTGGCATCTTAATGGCACCATCTTGAGACTAGGGGAAAGACGATGCCATTTTGTTTCGCGTTTCCCTACGGTGAATGTATTGATCTTGTGCTTTCCGCTACGGCACTAATTAACGCAGTTTTCTTTTTTTCTTGAATCTGCGCAAGTGGCGTTCGTCTATACGTTTAAACCTGACTAGAGTACAAGCTGTGTTTCATTTTTTCCCCTTTACATCTACCTACATTGCTTTTATTCTATAAGGATTATTTTACATCAGTGCCATAATAATTAACATAAATGATTAGCTTCCTGTAAAGTTTCGACGAAAAACGGAAGATTTTTATTAAAAACAGTTTCTGTGAGTTTATGTCCAATAATACTTTAAAATACAATAAAAAAAAAAACAGGCAAATAGTCTAACCTCTTACAGATGGGTATGATGCATTTTAAATACTTATGACCTTATTCAAAATTTAGTCCTTTCACGAGGGATATTCGTATGGAGATTATCATGAAATATTAAAATTCACATATCAAAGTTATTGATACGAAAACATTTCATGTCTATTCTCTTCTTTTGGGTCACATAATAGACAGATGATGATGATGATGATGATTATTATTATTATTATCAAAATAGTTTTACCAGACCACTGAGCTGTAATATCAGTCTTCACAGAGCTGGCATGAAGGATTTGTTTCTTCTTATATAGCGTTCTCTTTTTTTCTCAATGTAATTACAAATCTTCAAAAGTTTATTGGATTAATTGCAAATGTTGAAGTTTTTTTTATGAATTTCACCGACTGATTTATTTCGAACACTTGATAGCTAATGCTAAATATACTTTGGATATAACAAATATTTAATCTTTATCATTACTTGACCCTCAGATCTTTCAGGAATAGGGTTGTATGGGTTATTGGTGAAAACCATCTGCATTAATATAGTACTTGGGACAATAGATAACTCATTATTGACTGACCAGTTTTACATCTCTTAAAATGAATTGTTATTTGATGAAACGAAAAAAATCGCCTACCTTGAAGCAGTTTACGTACATGGTAGGAACTGCGATTAATTGTTAATTGTTGTGAATAATTGTTTGTAAATATGAATAAATACAAGCGAGCTCAGTAAATGTCACGAAGCCTGTCAAAACTTGACTTAATCTAAGTAAAATTAAGGTTAATTTCATAAATTTCCAGAAATTCCATTGAATCTTTAAATAATGTCGATTCCAGGCTCAGTCTTATGTTTTCTTATATTCAGAGTATGATACGCAAGGTGCTCGTTTTGGCCAACTATACATTTCTTCCGCTTCTAGGTAAGATTAAATTTGGACCTCATAACGGGCAATTCATTTACATCATCAAATTACAAAATATTACAAAAATGCTGAGTAAGGATGTGTTAGAGACACAGTCAGTTTTTTTAGAATGGAGATATACCGAATTAATGGTACGACGCCATAACACATCTGACATGACAACCGTGAACAGATTTATGTAATCTGACCTGCAACGAGTAAGGTGTCATAGATGCAAATGAGATCACCTCATCTTCAGGTAACACATGCCTAATCAGTATCAACTTTATCTTCTGCCTTTCCTTACAGGTAAACACCTTATCAATTACCATTAAGAGACCTCTAAAAGTCCCAGAAGTCTTATACCTGTCTCCTTAGTCACATCCCTATATGCCAGGTAGACACGAAACGATGTTGTGCAGATTGAGGGTTGGACATACAAGACTCACTCATGGGTTCTTGTTGTCATGTGAAAATCCTCTATTTTGCGATGAATGTACTGTGCCCCTGGTCGAATGACCCAGCCTAGGAATTTGGAGGCGTGACACAGAAGGTCATTTTACTTTAGCTACAATCCTCGGTGAGGATTGTAATATAAAGCAATTAGATATCTTTATGTGGGAGGCGGGCTTCCACATAAAAAATTTGGAAATCATAGTACATGTGAGTATTGATCATATATTCGACCTCATATATTGGACCGCAAGTATATGTAAGTATTGATCATATATTCGAACATATATGGTGGTATACATATACATTTTTAGATGTTTCTTTATTAAATTCTTATTCAGCTAAATTATTTTTTAATTTCCTATTTAAATTCATTATGGCGTCAATGACCTAGATGTTGTAACGCCAATATTTTAATAGACAAGCATTCAATCACTCAATCTTATGTTAAAGTAATTCACAACTGAGAGTTTATGTTTATTCAGTTCAATTTTAATCCTATCAACAATTGGCAGTTATATCGTCATCATACGGTTTCCTCTCATAGGCGTAGACGTGAATAATATTTTGCTCAGGTAATCACTAACACATTGCTGTCATATCTTATACCTGTAGTAGATGATGCTAATCAACTTATTCAACCCACAACTGGTCATTTACCATTCAATTAGACCTCAATAAAGGACAGAGCTCATGCAGGTTACTTATAAGTTAACAAAACTGAGAGACCTGCTGAAATTAACATTGAAATACCTTCCATTGGTATTCCTGGTTAACCCAAAACTTGGATATACTTTCTAACTCAATAAAATAATTAAATTACCCAGTTATTAATAAATTCCTAAAACAGAGACTAAATATTTCATTGGAATTTAAGAACGCTTGTAAGTAGGTCTCAAGCCTGGATAAAAATAGACAGAACCAGAAATAATTTAGTTGTTATTGGAGTATATATATATATATATATATATATATATATATATATATATATATATATATATATATATATATATATATATATATATAAGAGAGAGTAGAGAGAGAGAGAGAGAGAGAGAGAGAGAGAGAGAGAGAGAGAGAGAGAGAGAGAGAGTAAATATCTGGTATATCATGCAATATATATATATATATATATATTTATATATATATATTTATATATATATATATATTCTATGTGTATGTAATACAGTTGTATTCCACGTACGAAAATCAAAATGGTTATCTCGGAATATACCCAACAGTTTCGTCCTCCAATGGACCTCTTCTTGGAGCGTTTATTAAGGAAAGCGGTAAAGTTTACATTGTATGTAGCCAAGAAAGGCCTAAAATTTTAAGCAGTTACCAAAAACTAGTAGTTTAGGCTACAAACTGTTCAGCAGTAAAATAACAATAAAACAAGAATAGTAGTTGAACAAATGAAAAATACCAAAAAAACAAATGAGGTAATACATCCATTTGAAACAGCAGAACATACAGTACATATTAACAAGCGTATTCTATATGATAGTTAATGGATAACATTATCCAATTTGTACCGACGTTTCATGGCATGTAAGATAAAAGGATCTAATTTATACAAACCAGGCGATAACGATAAATTCAATTTTTTTCCTTTTCTGTGAACAATGCAAGATGTCTCTATCAAGTTTCTTTCAATAATCCTACGAGAAAACCTGATACAGTGGAAATCAGCAAACAGTTTATTCTCAAAGAGAAATGCTATAGTGATAAACCGGAGTTATTGAATGCACTAACTTTGGCTAGAGGTGTTGTGTATGGTGCATACTCAGTACATTGCGCTTTTACCTTCTTTTGCAAAACGTCTGAATAAGGCTTTGGACTCACTCAAGAAAGACAAAGATATCCACATAACAGGGCAGAAAAAGTTAATGTTGTTGTTATTTTGGATCGAGGAGACTATGTTGATAAAATGAATATTCTATTAAATGACCAAGATACATATGAACATTTGATTTCTAATCCTTGTGAGCGAGTAAATGCACAGTTTCATAAAAGATTGAGAGAGACATTTGGGAACAATCAGGATATGTTTACAACTGTAAATGCAAGACTTCCCTATTTGTATGGTACTGTTAAAATCCATAAGGAAGGACAACCATTGCGTCCTATAATTACTACTACTGGTTCAGTGTCTTACAAGCTTTCTAAATTTTTAGTAATATTATTGCCACCACTTGTAGATACAATGTCCGATTCTCATGTTGAAAATAATTTAGATTTTGTAAACAGATTAATTAGGAAAACTCCAAAAGATGATGAAATAATGGTAAGCTTTGATGTTAAAAGTCTGTTCACTTGTGTACCTGTCAACGGCGTCTTAGAATTTTTAAATAGCGAACTAAATAAGCATGTCATATCTCTGCCTAATCATGCAATTTTAGAACTAATCAGACTGTGCGTGGTTGACACTTGTTTTACTTTTAATAGAAAATTTTACAGAAAAACATTGGAATGCAGATGGGTAATTGCTTGTCTCCAGTATTATCAAATATTTACAAGGAATTTTACGAGTCTAGAATGACTAATTCAATTATGACAGATATTGTTTTCTAGGTTAGATATGTTGACAATGTATTTGCGGTACTGAAAACTTCTATTGACATTCAAAAGATTTTAATAATTTAGTTCCCTCCATAACTTTTACGGTTGACAAACAAGACAATGGTATTATCGCATTTTTGGATGTAACAGTTGTGATGTCAGTTGTAAGTTCTAGCTACAAGTTTAAAATCCACAGAAAACCTGCAATAACAATCTTATTATTAACAACTACTCCTTACACAAAGTAGAAGTAAAACTCTTAGCATTAAGATCAATGTTTCTTAGAGCTCTTAATATCTGCAGTCCGGAATTTATCAGTGAGGAACTAGTTGGTATTTGAAATAATTTTAAATTGGACAATCTGGGAAGACACTCGAAAAACGCATTTTAAATCATAAACATAATATACGAACACATAATACAAGCAATGCTTTATGTGTTCACAGTAGTATGTGTAATGTACCGATTGACTGGCTTGGTTCAAAGATTTTGTATAAGAGCACAGGTTTTATTGAAAGAAATATGATAAGAGACAGCTTGCATTGTTCACAACAAAGGAAAAAATAATAATTTATCGCCTGGATTGTATAAATTAGGTCATTTTTATCTTACATGTCATGAAACGTCAGTACAAATTGGATAATGTTATCCATTAACTATCATAATATGTACTGTTTGTTATGCTGTTTCAAATGGATGTATTACCTCAACTACTATTCTTGTTTTAATGTTATTCTACTGCTGAATAGTTTGTAGCTCAAACTACTAGTTTTTGGTAACTGTATGTTTAACATTTTAGGCCTTTCTTGGGCCCATACACTGTAAACTTTATCGCTTTCTTTAATATACGCTCCAAGACGAGGTCCATTGGAGGACGAAACCGTTGGGCATTTTCTGAGATAAATAATTTTCATTTTCCTATGTGGAATACAACTGAATTACTATATCTTCGTGTATAAAAGATTACCAGTACTATGTGTATGTATGTATTTATGTATGCATAGAGCTAATCATTACTACTATGTCCTAATTCATATTTCTCCTTCACAGGTTCATCCGCTCTTGATATCAACAGCGAATAACGAAGATAATCGACAAACGATAGAGTTGAATGGAAACAGCCGAAACAAACAGCCAAGTATATCTCAAAAAGGCCCAACAACCAGAAACCCTGTAATAAATTTTCAAACCCATAGCTTAATTCTTTAGCTATATATGTTTCTTCATCATTTCAGCACTTGGCTAATATACGAATTTAATATTTTCTTATCCTAATCTAAACAATATGAACCAAAATGAAAAGACAAAAATTATTTCGTGGAATATTTTGTAACGCAGACACACACATATATATATATACATATATACATATTCAATATGTATGAATGTATGTATATTTCCGCTATCGGGTAAATTTTTCTTGGAAAAGAAACAATTGATGATAGTCATTAGGCAAAGAATTAAACTTTCACAAAAATAATTGAGGACGCCACGCACTAGCATAAGATCTACTTAACCTACGAACAAAAATAAATAAATAAATAAATAAATAAATAAATAAATAAATAAATAAATAAATAAATAAATAAAAAAGAACAATAAGTGAAGCACAATGATTTCAGATTTTGCCGTAACACGAGGCAACTTATAATTTAAGCCTAACAGGCATCAGTTTTATAAATAAATACAAAATCTAAGAACCATATACATTCCACTTTATCCATAGATGACATCCCAAAAATTGTAGAATCCCCGAAAATTCTGGATTGAAAAATAAAGTACATTTTTAAGCTATACATAATTAGAATTTTGTAAAGACATTCAAGTTTGCAACACCAAAAATACAAAATATTTTATGGTTCAAATCAAGAAGTAAATTTCAGATACATGTAAGATGAGGTAAGGCAATGAAATCAAGGGTAATAAAATGGTCGCAGCAGCTATTCAATAAAAAATAAACCGGCGTAAATGAAAGCATCTGTGTAACCCTAGTCACGATTTACAGTCTTCGAAGCCTAATTTTCATGACAAATAATGGCATGGTTATCGTATCAACCGTGCATTTGATGCCTAGGCCAGTACCTTACGACCTTCCTGATTGGTTGTTGATAAGCCAGTCACAGGGCTGGAAACTCAGTCTCTCTAGAGAGTTCACATAGGCTGGATGTATGTTGCACCTCTCCTGAGGGATACTTTTGAAAGACGTATCCCTCAGGAGAGATGGAACATACATCCAGCCTATGTGAACTCTCTCGAGAGACTGAGAGTTTCCAGCCCTGTGACTGACTTATCAACAACCAATCAGGAAGGTCGTAAGGGACTGGCCTAGACATCAAATGCACGGTTGATGTGAATCTACTATAGCTACTACAGTTTGAAGTCTTACTTCCACAGGACGTAAAATAGGAAGGTAGAGGCTTTCAAGTGACAGTCTTCGAAATTCATGGTAGGTCCATAAGTTACTGTCTTCGAAGTACTATCTCCCCTATAACAAAACATGATAGATAATGACAAGGTGGACCTGTAAACTACAGGTATGAATGTTATTTTCCCAAAGGAAAAATATGACATCAAAGGCATCTGAGGTAGTTTTGGTTAAGAGACATTCTCCCCATTAACAAAAAATAACGTGGTAAACCTATAGGTTATTGGCCTTCAAGTCCAAACTCCATGGCGAGAATTGACCTGACAATAACCGAGGTGCTGGGAAGTATACCTCCAAATGTCTTCTGATACCACCAAATGCAAGGTACATGATTCCATGCCCTTCCTCCCATGGAGAGGAATATGAGTTTGGCATCAAGCTATATGCTTAAAATACATCTTCCACAATGATATAAGACAAATTTGACTTTTAATCTACAAGGTTCCAAGTGCGTCCTAGTGGTATAATTGACATGTTACGTCTAATTACAACGGGTCTAAGCCCAACTGCTAAAGCGAATAACTATATGGTTGGTCGATGAACTAAAAACTTGCAGGTCCTCTCATTTTGGAAAGCAAGGCAAGCCTTTACATTTCAAGTTTATTGTGATGTCGAAAGAAAATATCTTTGTGGCCTTATATTTCCTAACTGACTGACCACTATTGTAAGTACCTATCTTAATCCAAAACTATTTTAACCGTGCAAAGTTCAAACTGCATTAGAAGCTAGTTGTCGGAAATACCAGAGAATTAAAGCTATCTCTGAGACGACTAAGGATAAGGTTTTTGTATCCCTCGATTTGTCATGTTTGTTCGACAGAGAAAGAGATAGAGAGGTTTAAAAAAAGAAAAAAAGAATAAAAACATGGCTAAAAAGACATTAAAAAACTTAAGGTGAAGAACTGTTTTCTTTTAAAATCAGCGACCGAAAGAAGGGCCAAAGCAACATACAATTAGTGGAATGGAGAATCGGTCTTCATTATGGCTTCCTTTGTACTATACAAAATATTCTTCAGGTATTGCATCGCTAGAAAAGAGGATTATTCCATCTTCAATACTCAATTACCATTTTTCAAGGGACGTACACTACCATTCATATTTTAGCTTTGCAACGAAAAAAAAACATATAATCAAGATGAGTCTAGAGGATTCCATAACGTTTCAAAAGTTTATACGAGCTGGTCTTTAACAGTATTAACAAATAGACACATACAGGTACCAAAATACATTTTTTGTGGGGGCTAGGTAACTTGAAATATTACGATGTTCAAATGTGACGAAATAAATTTTTCTTATGAATTAATCTCTTGTAACAGACATTACCAAAATATGCTTTACCTAACCTCCGTGCACAATTATGGGTTTTAATAGTTGGGTACAATCGTTAAAGGCAAGTGTTTCTTGGCAACAAAGAATCAAAGGCCGTTTGAAATCTAAAGGAACGGATGCTGAAGAAGTAAGCACAAGGCAAATGTTAGGTAAATATTCAACGAAATGAAAGCAACTGATCATGAAGTAAATGTTAAAAGATCTGTCCATTCTTGATTTCTGGAAGTAGCCGGCCAAATAAGGTAAATAAATCTGACAAATTATTATTTCCGGAAAGGGAAGACCGTCACAGAGGACACGAAACCTAAAATCTAATGATTTTTGGAATGAGTAGAAAGGAGACAAATATCTTTATAGAATAGGAAGAATGTCACGGACGGCAGAAAATTATGATAACTCAGGATTTCCCGAATGTGAAGACTGCCTCGGAGGCCAGAGATTTCTGGAATCTCATGATTTCTGGAATCGGAAGAATATCATATAAGACAGAAATCTGGCATCTCATGACTTGCAGAAATCTGACATCTCATGATTTCTGGAAAGGGAAGACTATCATGCAAGACAGAATTCTAACATCTCATGATTTCTGGGAGGGGAAGATTATCATGCAAGACAGAAATCTGATATTTCATGATTTCTGGAACGGAAAGACTGTCATGCAAGACAGAGATCTGACATCTCTTGATTTCTGGAACAGGTATACTGTCGTGCAAGACGGAATTCTGACATTTAATGATTTCTGGAACGGGAAAACTATCATACAAGACAGATTTCTGACATCTCATGATTTTTGGAAGGGGAAGATGTCATGCAAGACAGAAATCTGACATCTCAGGAGTTCTGGAAGGGGAAGTCTCATGCAAGAAAGAAAACTGACATCTCATCATTTCTGGAACGGGAAGACTGCCATGGAAGAAAGAAATCTGACATCTCATGATTTCTGGAAGAGGAAGACTGCCGTATATACAAGACAGAAATGTGACATCTCATGATTTCTGGAAAAGGAAGACTATCATGCAAGGCATAAATCTGACATCTTATGTTTCTGGGATGTGAAGACTGTCATACAAGACAGAAATCTGACATCTCAAGATTTCTGGAAGAGGATCACTATCCTGCAAGACAGAAATCTGACATCTCATGATTTCTGGATGGGGAAGACTGTCTTATATAGAAGAAAGAAATCCGACATCTTATGATTTCTGGAATTTGAAGACTGTCATTCAGGACAGCAGGCCAAGAAATTATGTTTCATGCGGTGGTTGCCACGTGAGTTTCTGTGAACATCCGTAAGTTTATAGACGGCCAATGAATTTATAAAAAAAGAAAATAAATCAAAACTTAAGAGTTATACATAACAGCTCTAAGTAGACATCTTCCCTAATGTACAAAGAGGTTAATAATGAAACACTGGTAGATACATTAACTAAAATCTTGAATTTCACCATATTGAAGAAGTTAATAATTTAAGACTTAAATTCAGGGTCTCATTCTCATGGCCATCACATGACGATGTGTGTAAGATGCTTAATAATAGCAAAGATTTCTCGGGTTGCTTAATGAGATATAAAAAAATAATGAACCATCTGATTAACGGATTTGTGTGCTTGAACTTTCAATTACCCAAAATTGTTTCAACCAAGGACGAAACATTCGTAAGGAAAATTTATTATCAGAAAGTGAAAGAGAAAATACATTCCTCAACAATGAAAAGACCTGTAAACCTAAATCCACTGATGGTGGAGAGAGAGAGAGAGAGAGAGAGAGAGAGAGAGAGAGAGAGAGAGAGAGAGAGAGAGAGAGACTTGAGTCACGAATTATAAAGAACCTATATCAAGTTGGAACAACAATTTTGGGTAACTTAAACATGAAAAAAATAACTTTAGGACCATTAAAAAAAATAGTATATACAAAGTTTGAAAATATCTGTATCATCGGATTGTTACTATTAAGATAAGAAGCCATATTCTTTCCTCGTCACCACATACTTCTGAGGTACACAGTATTCTAGGAAAATGTATTATCTTCCTAGAATACTAGGTACCTAGGAAAGATATAGTGACGATGGATAAAATGACACCTTAAATAATAGTAACCGTTTGTGAGTAATATTTTTGGGAAAACGTAAATAATCCCCCCAAAATTTTTTCATTTAGTTTTAGGAAAATTTGTGAATATTCCTAAAAAGGGGTTTTTGTTTAATGTTTAAGGAAAATTTTTTATTTAGTTAAATAAATTGTGAATTGACCTAGAAATGTTATTTAGTTTTTAATGAATCTACTGAGACAGGCGCCCTTTTCTTTCTTCGTCACTAAGTAATTCCTACTTCTAGGAAGAATGTTGCAATGTAAATAGGTTGTAAAACAAATTAACAAAACCTTGGCCTTAGAACACTTTAGAAAGCTTCATGGAAATAAAATCAACAGCATAAGAGGCGGTTAGCCGGTAATTTTAGATTCACGCTAGTTTCCGTGGCCATTTTTAGGCTTAGAATCACACATTAGTAATTGATCATAATGAGGCTCTAAAAGCCAACAAGTCTAAAAGCCAACAAAGGTTGAAAATCTAAGTCCCTCAATAATACTAGTGCGGCTAATTAAAGAAATTCCAGTAGACAATTTAGAACTTCAAATATACACAAACATCACTGACTATGAAACTACTTAGTCTGGGCCCAACGACCTCATTGGGAATATGTTAGATAGATCATAACTATGAAACTTCAGATCTTATTCTTTCTAAGGCTGCATTACTCCAAAAGAATGAAATGCAGAGTTGGTGCCTATGAAACCTCATATTTTTTACAACCAGTTCAGGGCTAAATTACCTCATTGAAATCGTAAGAAAGAAGTCTGGACAATGAAACATTAAATCCTACACATCCAGTCTATGGCTAAATAATATAATCAATAAATGTAATACATAAACTTTAACCATGAAACTTCACTCTATGGTTGAATGACATCGTTAGAAATTTATTACAGAGGTCATAACAACTAAACTTCGTCTTGAAAATCCCATCTAGAACTGATGGAACCTATAAGGAATGTAATACCTAGGTCATAACTATGAAAATTCACAATCTTACATACCCAGTCTGGCGGTAATTGACCTTATATAAATATCACACTAAAGCCAATATTATGCAACTTTTAAGGTATTAGATGGAGGACCTCATAGTTACTACAGAGGTAATAACGACATCAAACCATTCAGATTCAATCTAGTGCCGAGTGACCTCATAATAAATGGATTTTAGAAGTTCCGTTGCTACGAAACTTCTATGAATGCCTGAATGTCCTCATTCAAAGTGTAATGCAGAGGTTCAAAGTAGTACTTCAAATCTTCCATACCCAGTCGTGCGATGAATGACCTAAGAAATGCAATTACGAGGTCGGAACTGAAACAGTAAGTTCGAAAAAAAAGACAGAACTTAAAAATAATGCTTAATTGCATGTACATTTTCGAGGGCCTGTAATTACTGAGCTTGCTTACCTGACCATAGTCAAGAAAACTTTTGAATTCTCGAAAGGTCTGCAGCTACGAAACCCTGATTAACTAAGACTGTTCCTGAATATTTTGACTTCCTTATTTATTGGTCTGCATGAACTAGAACGAATATTTTGCGTTTCCAACTATAGCTGCTCAGTCCATTCAACAACGACTTGAAGATTTCTACTCTTAGCTTGAAGCCCAAACACTGACATAATTACTAAGGTAAATTAAATGCTAGTGACTAAGGTAAATTAAATAGGAAAAGATAGTAAACTAACCCATCAAAAACAGACATTAATTCAATATAGGTGGCAAAAATAGAAGTGGTTTAATATTTTCTAATTTCGGATATCTTTATATTCAGTTTTTATTTATTTTTTTTTATTTATTCATAGCAAAAAAAAAAATTCCCTTCGTCTATTATGAGACCCGTTGTGGCAGGAATCTACATTTACCACCCAAATATTAAAATGTATCAAATACATTCATAAAGTCTCCATATAGAGTAGCTGACAAGAATTCAAAGAACCTCTTAGGGCAGCAAGGTAGACACTGCTTGAAAAAAATATACTACGTAAGTACCAAGGTAACAGCCAAGTCTACATAATTAGCATGGCACTTGCAAAACACTGACTTAGAGAGAGAGAGAGAGAGAGAGAGAGAGAGAGAGAGAGAGAGAGAGAGAGAGAGAGAGAGAGAGTTAAGTATATTTTTAAAAATTCAAGGATAAAAAGGCAGACAGAGAAAACGAGAGAAAAGGAAAAGGAATACATTACACTAAAATAACAAAGGAGAGAGAGAGAGCGAGAAGAGCGAGAGAGAGAGAGAGAAGACTGAGGAAGAGAGAGAGAGAGAGAGAGAGAGAGTTAAGTACTATTTTTAAAAATTCAAGGATAAAAAGGCAGACAGAGAAAACGAGAGAAAAGGAATACATTACACTAAAATAACAAAGAGGAGAGAGAGAGAGAGAGAGAGAGAGAGAGAGAGAGAGAGAGAGAGAGAGAGAGAGAGAGGACGGGTAGCCTCAAGACACCATTTTGTAGCCACTGAGAGAAGCTCCATTTTCTCTACCCCTTGTATTGATTTTTATTCTCCTCGGCACTTCAGCACTTGGCACTGGCCCTCTCTTCATTAATATGCAGTTATTTGTAATCTGCGAAACATTATATTTCATTATTTCCCTTCCAACATACTTTCCTTCTTCGTTGGGCACCTTGATTTACATACCAGAATACGCCGGAATTATTTGTGATCTGTATAATCATAAGGGGTATTTATTTATTCCTCTTTCGTTTTACTCTTTGCATTATCTAATTACCTCGATTTCCAAGTGAAAATAAAAGCAAGTGCAATACAATGAGTCTCATTACAGACGCTCAAGAGAGAATGCATATAGATAATGAACCTACATAGAGCCAGACCAATTAAAATTATAGGTACGGTGTTTGGGCTACAGTTAAAAGAGTAAGAAGGCGCTGTAATGAAAAACCTCGGGAAAAAAAATATATCAAATATGTTATTCAGGAACACTTTAGACCTTTTCCACTGCTTGAATGAGGAAGAATGAGATAATTTCATTTTCAGATTCTACGTTTCGTCCATAAAAAGGCTTGATAGGTTTCATTAAATCCGATTTTCAAAACCACGTATGTTCCGTGCATACAACAAGTGTTTACACGGATTCATTTAATATAGTTTTATAACCACAATACATATATGAAAATAAATACCTAGCCCTTAAATATAGTAGATAACGTAATCACTCCACTTTAAGAGTAATAGTGTACAAAAATACTCATCTAATTGAATCCCATTAAAAGAAAACCATAAAACTCAACTGATATAAAATAACCCATTCTAGTCTTAATCTAAAATGTAAAAACACATAATCTGAGTTTCATTTATTTGAAGTCAGCTCTAGTACAGCTCCTCCACATGTGAAATAGCTAAGACATGGAGACGAAACTCCCATTCTAATTCCAAAATCTATAGCTACACATGAAAACGAGATTCCCGTTCTAATGCCAATATCTATAGATACGACATGAAGACAAAATTCCCATTTAATTCCAAAATCTATGGCTAGACATGAAGAAGAAATTCCCACTAATTCCAAACCTATAACCAGGCATGAAAATAAAATTCCCTCTCTAATTCCAAAATCTATAGCTACACATATCCCTTTGTGATTCCAATATCTGTAGATACAAATGAAGACGAAGTTCTCGTTCTAATACCAATATTTATAGACATAAATGAAGACAAAATTCCCATTTAATTCCTAAATCTATAGCTAGACATGACAAAATTCCCATTCTCATACCAAAATCTATCTTTTTAATGCACGGTATATTGGATCAAAAGTTGACAAATTGTATATAGCACGTAGATGAGGTTATATTTGGACAAGTTGACAAAAAAAATTAGCAAAGAATAAAAGGCTTACTAAAAATCGCTAGTGACATTTCGAAATCACACCACTCGAAGACGCTAAATTAACAATGACATTTGCTCTTGCACAAGTAACCCCCCAAAACTCAAAAATACATAGAAATCGCAAATGATAAAAAAACCAAAATAACAATCTGACGTCCCAGTTTGACGAAAAGAAAACCTCGTCCCCAGAAATAAAAAAAAAAATAATTAGGATACGTAATCTTGAAGATACTTAATTAAATTATTGAAAAACGCTTAAAAACTGAACACCAATTGGGACACGTAATCCTAGGAACTTAAATTGGTTAACTGGAAACACCACCTCAGGCCCTCCACAGAGGCTTAATAATTGACTTCCCGAGTCTTCATGAATGTGAGTTCAAAAGAAAGTCAATAAGAATAGTTTTAAATAATTTACAAGAACATTTCATAATAGTAGTTATTATATGAGGATCAGGAGCCTGCACCGGCTTACGTAAGTCTACATAAATTTTATGAAAGTAGGCCTAATATACGGGAAGCAAGTTATCTGCAGCTTTGAGTAACGCTCTAAAATATAGTATACTTCTGGGTGGTCAGTACACAATATCAAGGGAGGAAAAGTCCAGGTCCAATAACGAACACTTTAACCTTACGACAATTACATCAAAATGAGCAGTCCATTCACTAGAATTTAGACTGCAGACCTAATCATAATGGCCAAGAAATTTAGAATCGATCATCAGGCCACAAAAGCAATGTCACAACTATTAATAGAACTATCACATACATTAGTGGAGATTTAAAACCTATTGAGCCTACGCAATACATTGTTAGGAGTTATTTGTGCTAAACCATCCCCAGACAAGAGTCATTAACATACTGTATGTCTTGTTGTCTTGATAATGGGTTGGATAATTAAGAGGAATTGGCCGAAATCTGGATAGCCAAGTCATTCATAAATGTATCCAATTTAATACTACCCTAAATACGCTATTTCATGACCAAGTGACTCCTCATTTTGGAAAACATAGTCTTCGAAATATGAAGAAAAAAAATAATGAAACGAATTAAAGCTCACGAATTTAGACCTAATTCAATAAAAACATTTAAATGTTAACTATATGCCGAATTTTAATTAAACAATTCAACAATACTGTCTCCATATCAATTTCCAGCCACCAAGTAATTAGCATATATTTACTACTGATTTTTTAAAAAATCACAATCATAACGTAAATCACACAATTATGATGTTCGAGTCTTTCACGGGTCGAAAAAAAAACTGAAGGCCATTGTACTGTCATAACCTACTGAGAGAGAGAGAGAGAGAGAGAGAGAGAGAGAGAGAGAGAGAGAGAGAGAGAGAGAGAGAGAGAATTTCCATGAAAACTTGGTAAACGTACTGCTGACATTTTCCCCGAAGATTTCGCCATTATATAGTCATGGTATTCCAGCCTCTCTAGTGACTACTTCTCTCGTTCATTTATAAATAAATTTTTCCTGAAGATGAGCATCTATGGTCACATTGTACTCCAGCCTTTCTAGTTACTGCTGCTGCCATTCATTTATTTTTTTATGAATAAAAAGCATTCATATTTACGTAATCCCTTTAACGTCGTAATCACTCCAAATCCTTTATGTAAATTATTAAAACAAATTTTTATCTTGTTCCTTTAATTTGATGTTGAAGAGCCATAGTGTTGTGTGCAATTATGATTAAAGATCAGAGGAATCAACGAAAATGATTATTTAGTAATAACAACAAGCAGACTCCAAATATGGAGAGCTTCGAAATCGGAAGAAAACGATCCATTCTATACGCTGATCATACTACAACCAAAATATATACACTAAACACTCCCTAATAAGTACTAGAGTGGGTCAGATCATTTTCTATTGGCAAGGACTTTTTTTCGTCCTTACCAAAAGACGGTAATTGGCAAGGACAGGAAAAATGTTATCATTTGCCTTCTAAAATCCTTATATTTTCAATCTTATGATTAAGGAACTAATGAGTTCTGTTTTCATGCACTCAGGTATGTAAACTCAAAGTCCTTGATTAAAAGAAACAATAATGTAGACCTTTACAAAGAACTTGAACGGCTGGGCAGTTTACTAAATAAATGACTGATAAAAATGATAAATAATTCAAATATGATACTATTCAGAGGATGAAACTGTTTACTCAGGAAGATTGGTTTGTTTAGCTGCCAAAATAATGAATTCATATTTTCTTTCGACTGCTCCGCCTGTTTCTGCTTTCTTATTACTGCAGAAGTATTAAACAACGGAAGAGCAATTTCTGGAACGACCGAAAAACCACCAAATTCACCAGTTTTGAAGACCCAACAAGCAGCAAGGTAAACGACCAATATGTCAGCCTCTAATGTGCCCTGACATTCCCAGAGAAATACTAATAGAGTACTGAACAATTCTGGAGCGACCTGAAAGAATAACAAGCTGCTTCATAACTCCATATTTCAGAGATGTTGTCATAGATGTAATATTATTATCTAGGTTAATTCAGGCTGAAGAGGCTAAACGAAAGCTTCGTGTATATAGCAATAATACATACATACTATTGTGGACTTTATTTTTCCATAAATCCAATCCGTATGGAACAACCATACGGGAGCCATTAACTTGAAATTAAAGCTTCCAAAGAATATGACCCTGAGCTAAAATAAACAAAGAGAACTTTAAAATAAACTAACACGCAGAAACACAATTTCTGAATTTGTACCAAAAGTCGAAACACGTTATATGAGAAGAGAGATTGCGAGGTAACACTTAGCCGCTTGCCATGAAATGATAACAATTATTACCTTGCAATAAAAGCCTGTGAATGTGTTACTGGAACTTTGGAATATTGGGGAATTGGATAAAACAGGCGTTACGTATAAAATACATGACTTATACCTACACTAACTAACCACACACTTTCACCCTTCACAATTTTTTTTATGACTTTGCTTGATTTCTGGATCAAATCGTTAAGGTCGGGAAAAGATTTTCCCAATTTTAATGTCCCATGTTACAATGATTTTGATGATCAGTGCTGTGTAACTTGTGAAGAAAGAGTGAATTTTAAATTTTACCTTTACCTTACTATGCTAAGACCTAAATGGACCCTTATAAACAAAAACACAAGATAAGAAAGGTTATACCTACGTAAGCCCATCGCCCAAGGAAATTTCTTACTAGCAGAGGGGGGGTGGGAAGGGGGCTATGACTTTAATATGTCTAGTCACAGGAGAGAGAGAGAGAGAGAGAGAGAGAGAGAGAGAGAGAGAAGAGAGGAGAGAGGAAGAAGAGGCGAGGAGAGAGAGAGAGAGAGAGAGGACGAAATTATATTCATACAACCCTATGGATTGTATCAACGGTTGTAGTTTCAAGGTAAGGAATACATTTTTTAAGATTCCACACATACCCTGTGACACACCATGAATAATCTCCCATTTTCCTGTGGTTTCACTTCCGAATTAAGTTATTTTGTCAGCACAGAAAATATATGAAACTTCATTGCTAAAAAACATAATTTCTTGAATACACCTCATCACGATTTAATCTTGAGTTCTAAAAGTTAAGACCTCCTGGAGGCGGTCTAAACAAAATAAATAAATAAAAAAATAAAGTAAAAAACTGGAGGCCGTCTAGAAAGAATAAAAATTCCTAGAGGATCTACAATAAAAACTCCTGGAGGCGATCTTGACAAAATAAAAACTCCTGGAGGTGGTATAGAAAAAAAAAGTAAAAAGTTACTGTTAGTGATAGTAGAAATAACAGGCCTCTTACATTAGAATATCCCATCCATAACATATTTCTCAGGTCAGACTATTCCAGCCTTTATTTCAAAAGACCAGAAGACCTCTTCTATGGTAGAATTTACTCAAAAAGGCTAGATCTTTTTAAGGCCAACCTTTAATCGAACAGGCTAGATCTTTTTAAGGCCAACCTATACTCGAAAAGGCTAGATATTTTTAAGGCCAACCTTACTCAAAAAGATTAGATATTTTTAAGGCTAACCTTTACTCGGAAAGGTTAAATATTTTTAAGGCCAGCCTTTACTCTAAAAAGTTATGTATTTTTAAGGACAACCTTTACTCGTAAAGGCTAGATATTTTTAAGGCCACCATTTATTCTTAAAGGCTGAATATGTTTAAGGCCGAACTTTACTTGAAGGGCTAGATCTTTCCAACGCCAGCGTTTACTCAAAAAAGTCAAGACCTTTTCTATGCCATCCTTTACTATATATGATCTTCTCAAGGTAAATCTTCACTCCAAAAATTTGAATTTAATTGTCATTTATTTAATTTCCAATCTTTAGGTTACACCTTCCAAATCACTTTTCTTCAACCAATTTATCAGCCAACGACCCACTGTCAAATGGCTTAATAACTTGAAGGACATTCTGATTCAAAGTAAAAGACCGGAGGATTATCGTCTTCTGCCTCAGCCCTGGGATGATCTGACTTATATCTAAAGGTTAAAAAAAACAATAAACTTATAAATGGAATCTTGCGGGAAATCATAATCTAAAATTAATCATATGCTATCAATCAAAAAGAAAAAACTTCTTTTGATGTTGCAGGAACTGGAAAGAATTCAGAATTATTCTTTTATAAAAAAAACAGAGAGAGAGAGAGAGAGAGAGAGAGAGAGAGAGAGAGAGAGAGAGAGAGAGAGAGAGAGAGAGAGAGAATTATATAGGAAGGCAGGCCAAGGATGAATATTAAGAAGGTCGCCTTGAAAAATGGAAATCTCAGGCTCGACGATGCATTGTCAATCACCTGCACAGAGAGAGAGAGAGAGAGAGAGAGAGAGAGAGAGAGAGAGAGAGAGAGAGAGAGAGAGAGAGAGAGAGTAACGCCATTTTCTTTTCCTGTTCTTCGAAGTGTATTGATCTTACCTTCGTCATTACCTTAGGAAAAGTTGGCCCCACCCTTCTTCCATGAATGCATCTGAATTTAATCAGCATCTTCCATTAATTATCTCAAGTTTATCTTGGGTACTTGGGTCCTCGCTCTGATATTGCCTTCTTGGTTATAATAATGGATGAATTGTAATTGAAATTTCGTCACTGATGTTATAATTCTTAAGGAAAAACTGTATATCTAACTAAAAACATGTCTCATTAACAGATTATGAAGTACTCTTCGAAAATAAGCGTTTGTACAATACAATAAATAAAAGTTCATAGGGTAGCAAATGAATGATAATGCATTTGTCAAACCAGACACTAACAAATCAACAACAGAAGCAGAAAAATTTAATGACAGAAGTTTATCTTATAATGAATAAATCAAAAACATTTTCATTTAATCTTCGTATACTACATAATACCAAAAGATTTATGAACACAAGTAAAAGAATGAAATTACATATGCCAAAAGAGACCCATCAATGGGATCAATACAAGTAAGTGTATTCATAATAGAATATATGACGTAATATCCATATGTTTCACGAAAATGACCTTCAAGCAATTAATAAGCAAATATCTTGAAGCTATTATTCAAGCCTCGAAACTGAAAACTAGGAACATTAAATGCTAAATAAGCAAAATACGAGATATATAAAATACACATATAAGCTCCCAATGAAATACTGAGTCTCAAGACAAAGACGGGAGACAAAATATCAACGAATTCATTGTGTCAAATTAAAAGGTCCAAGACTAAGATAAGACATATATAATGAATATACGAGCTTATTGGCAATTAGAAAGGTCTCAAGAAAAATATGGAAGATATAAAATAATCATGAGTTCATATTGCAATGTTGAGAGTTGAAGACGATACGATATATAAAATATCACATGAATTCATTATAATTCAAAATCAAGATACTGAACTAAGATAGAACTTATACAATGCACAAATCTTCACTATAAAATCATTAATCTCAAGACGATGATACACTGTGCAAAATGAGCTTATGGGTTCAGCATGCAATATTGAGAAGATATAAACGCCAATTATATACTTTCACAAGACATTCAGACTTCATTCTCACGACAAAGATTCGGGCTCTACGATAAAGAGGATATTAGTAGCTGTAATGAAGCCATTAGCGTACACTTAGGGTAAAGACTGGTGTATTGTCAATGTAAATTCCAGCTAAATATGTGTGTGTACACATATATATATAACAATGTTTTTATTAATTTTAAATTTCCTAAGTATATCTTTCGTTATTCGTTTAACACTTCCACTAAGGATCTGGATATACTTAAGAAATTTATATATATATATATATATATATATATATATATATATATATATATATATGTGTGTGTGTGTGTGTATATATAAATATATATATATATATATATATATATATATATATATATATATATAGTATATATATATATATATATATATATATATATATATATATATATATATATATATATATATATATATATATATATATATATATATATATATATATATATATATATATATATATATATATATATATATATATATATATATATATATATATATATATATATATATATATATATATATATATATATACACACACATATAGAGAGAGAGAGAGAGAGAGAGCCAATTTGTGACATAAGAGAGGTGGCGCATTTTCATCCATTATTATCTATTGTTTATTATCGCTCGACTGATAAATATGCTTCTTTGTATTCCTTTTATCAGGTATATATTAACTAGTTCAGTTTTTCCTCGCTGGTGATCATTAATTCGCTAATTTCTCAAAGATAATCTAAATACTCCTGGAGCCAGAATATCAACTGATTGGGCATCAATATTGTTCAAATGAGCAAATCATGTTAACATTAAATATGTTCCTACTCAAATCTGATTTATGCCCTGAAATCAGTCCTAGGATTAACATTTACTTTCGAACCATACGTTTGACAATCCCAAAAATACTAGGCCTAAGTGGCTACATAATATAATATATATGACAGAGCGTGTATAGATGAAAAAGACCTCAACTTCTGCGCAACGAAAAGGACTGGAATTGAATACAGAGTTTAGGCCAAAAACCAAGCACTGGGACATATGAGGACATTCAGCAATGGACAGGAAACTAAGCATAGGAAGGTTCAAAGGTTAAAAGGAGGAAAACCTCGCTGTTGCACATTAAAATAATTCTTAGGAGAGGGTGGATAGCAAGGTGGAATAAAGATATGAATGTAGGTACAGTAAAAGAAACAAATGGGGTTTGCGGCTAGGGGCCTTTAGTAACGTCTACAGTGCCCCCTGTGAGGTGAAATAATGGGCACTAACCCCCTTACGGGAGACAACGGAAATTACTGGTATATTTGGAACCCGATAAAATGGACCTAAAGATAAACTAATCTCTGACAACCCGAAAATCTATACTCAACAGTCACAGATACAATGCATGAGAAACGGGTGTGGCCTTCTGACTAACCTGGAGACTGATAATCCTTACCTGGTGATAACAAAATAACCTCAAAAAAATAGGATTTGGCTTTTGGTATATCTTTCTTTTAGAAATACAGTGATAAAAAAAACTTTAACAGTCCATTGTCCTCGGTATATCAAGCTCCTATTAACTTGGAACCAGAGGTAAAACAACTTGAAAGGAAAGGACCATGATTTTGGATATATCTGGCTATCAGTAATCCCAACCCAACGGTAAAAAAAACTTGAAAGCAGTAGATCATCTCTACAATAAAAAAAAAAAAAAAAAAAAAAACGGTATCAAAGCAATAGGTTCTGACTGGATTTATCTGGCTCATAGAAATCCTGACCTAACTAAAAGAAATAACTTGCAAGCAATCGCTCATGTCTGTTATTTCTGGCCTCCAGTATTCTTGACACATGATAGAAAATAGATTTGAAGAAATACTCGATAGCTTAGAGTATATACGATACCATTAACCTCGGTTATATATTAAAAGTAACTTCAAAGCAATATAGAACAGTTTTAGATTTATCTTGGGATGAATTTTCTTAGACCTAATAATTGAGAGAAAAAAATCCGAGCAGTAGACCGCGGATTTAGGATTATCCGGCTTCCAATAATCTTAAATTTCCTAGACAGTTACCCCAAGGGTTTTAACCCGATATGTGTCCAATTTTGCAGCGTGTAGAGTACATGCCCGTTGGTAAAAATAAACAAAAGGCTGTAAATATCATATAAAGCTAATGACCCTCAAGAAATATTAGTTCTAGATAACGCCCCTTGAAAACCATTGTGTGTCGCTATCAAGGAAAGATTAAAAAAATATTCTCAGAGGAAAGGGGCATTGGGCTGGATATAAGTAGCTCTGAACAGCAGTGACTTAAAGGTTAAAGATAAAAAATAACATCCGAGCAAAGTGCCATTGCTATTGATATGAAGGGTGACCAATGGTTGATTTAATTAGAAAAAAAATTCATAGCTGGGCGAAACCCAAAACAGCTAGTCCTAAAATAGCTAGTTCCAAAATAGCTAGTCCAACAGAACTAATTCCAAAATAGCTAGCATACTAAAATAGCCAGTGTACCAAAATAGCTATTTCCGAAATAGCTTGTTCAAAACAGCTAGTTCCAAAATAGCTTGTCCAAAACAGTTACTTCTGACGGTATCTAATATATTTAAAATATTAGTTTTAGTTTGACAACAGACATCAAGTGATTTGGATTTCCTTATAAGTGATCTTGCTTATCCGTCTGTTGGATCTTATTTCTTTTAAATGAACAGTCCATCAACATGAAAGTGATAAAATCGAAAAAAGGATGTGATCAAATAAGTCACGAGGGATATGTTTACCGAAGGAATACAACCAATAACGAAACGCAAAATTGGAGATGCGTCATCAAAGGCAGTAAAGGAACTGCTACAACTGCGGTTGATTATAGTGATAATAGTGATGTAGTTTTAGGCCAAAAGCATTCACATGCACCCGATGTGCCACAGGAAAAACCTAAGATTGCTTTAAGTATACTAAGAGAACAAGCTTCTGGTTCAACTGCACTACCACGTAGAGTCATTGCTAACATTATGCAAAATATTGATTGTGAAACATCATCTTACATGCCGAAAAGAAAAGTACTTACGAAATGCATTCAACGAAAAAGGCAAAAAATGAAAGGCTACTTTCCCGAACCGAATTCACTTTAAGAGACCAATTTACCTGAAGATTTTAAAACAATTACTATAGGGAGGGCTACAGAAAACTTGTAAGTTGATGATGAAAGTGATTCCCATGAAATACTAACATTTGCAAGCAAAACTATGCTAGACATACTTACAACTGCTGCATACTGGATGTGTGATGGGACATTCAATATGGCTCCACAATTATTTTATCAACTACACACGATCCGTGCTATTAAAAGTAAATATTTATTTGCCCGTGTCTACATTTTGCCGACAAATAAAACAAAGGCAACTTATAAAAAAGCTTTAGTATCTTGAAACAAAAGCGCACAAACTTACAGCCAAGTACAATTACCACGGATTTTGAGAAACCAGTTATGGATGCTTTCAAATGTCTTTGAAAATGTGGAGATTCAAGGATGTTTCTTCCATCTTTCAAAGGCAATTTGGAGGAAAATTCAAACTATTGGTCTAACAAATACTTATGTGACCGATGCTAACTCTCGCCTTTATTGTAAATTACTTGCTGCATTAGCATTCCTACCCCCCGAATGAAATAACACAAGCATTTGAAGAATTGCTGGACACGCTAGAAGATACTCAAATGAAGCAAGAAATGGAAGAATTATACTGTTATTTTGAAGATACATACATTGGAAGGCCCCAAAGGTCAGGAGGAAGAAGAAAGCCGCCTTTATTTTCACCAATGATTTGGAGCGTTGAACAAAGGTCAACAGATGGTTTACCGAGAACCACAAACAAGCTTGAAGGATGGATGGCACCGAGCAATTCAGACCCGATATGATACCCCACACCCTTCCTTATGGATGTTTTCAAGACGCATTCAACAGGAAGAAACTATGCAAAGAACTAAGTTGACTGCTTATTTATCAGGCGAAAGGGAGACTACAAGTAAAAAAGCCAAAGAAATTAATGGAAGGATTCAGGCATTAAAACAAAGACTCAAAAATAAAGAAGTTTCAACATTTGAATTCTTACGTGGCACTAGTTATATTATCAAATACTGGTTAAATGTATTTAAAATTATCTAACTAATCCCTAACTGTATAAGTTTTGATATTGGTGTGACCACGTACGAATTCCTTTTTAATGTTTTATGAATTTTAGATAAGGTATACCAGATTTTTAACTTTCTTAAACCTAGGTTTTTTGTGCACTAGCAATTTTAGAACTAGGTGTCTTGGACAAGCTATTTTGGAACTAGCTGTTTTGGTACATTAGCTATTTTGGTATGCTAGCTATTTTGGAATTAGCTCTTTTGGACTAGCTATATTGGATATAGCTATCTTGGAACTAGCTTTTTTGGGACTAGCTGTTTAGTCGCGTAAACTCAGCTTTAGGTAATAATTTTGAGTATATCTAGCGCCGAGTAATCTTGACCAAATAAAAAAAAAAAAAAAACTTCAAGCTAAAAAGCAACTGCTTTGGTATAAGTGTTTCTAAACAATTTAGCTTTACCATAAAAGATAATCCCGAGGCCACAAACATTGGCCATGAGTACATCAGAACATTAGGCCGTGACTTTTTTCTGCATAAGGCGAAAAATAATCTTGACCTTCTCACTAACAGTTAACCTTTGAAATACAAGCTTTGGAGTACAGTATATTTGAAGCAAAGTAACTTTGATATAATGACCATTAGCTTTGGGTATATCAGACCCCGAATAACATGTCAAACAACGAAAAAGAAAATTAGTGTAAAGGTAATGTTTCGCACAATCCATTATAAGGTGATAATGTAGTATCGTGAGTATATACCCACTTTTAAGGGAAAATGTCAATACTGTTGACTTTTTTGTTGCTATTGATAAACAGAAAAATGAGTTATATATTGTTCTATAGTTACTGGTTAGTCTAACGCCGACGGCAACAGGGAGACATATAATGGTAGTGACGAAAAGCGACAATACACAACAAAATGAAGCCGATGAATAATTAATGAGTTAGTTATATAAATTTAGAGAGAGAGAGAGAGAGAGAGAGAGAGAGAGAGAGAGAGAGAGAGAGAGAGAGAGAGAGAGAGAGAGAGAGTGCTCTTACCAAAAGAGTAAAAGTTCTGGAAATAAAAAAGAAAGATGGATTAGTTTTTACTCTCAAATTTTCGAAATCAACCTCCATTCGATGATTAGAAGAACTGTTTTATTTCTTAGTGAAGATGCAATATTAAATCACAGAATAATGATGAATAATGGATTAATGCTACAAATAATTTTTGTTCCAATTACGATTAAAAAGAAAGGTGGCAATAACAAACCATCAATAAGAACGCTATTACCTCAGAGTTACTGAACAATTTGGAGGGAAAAAGTGAGGCTAGAAAATTTTAACACCTTTATTTGAACAATAATATGAGGCCACATAATGAATCAGGGCGTAGTGAATGACATATGAGGCTGGAATACAGAAACTGGGCTGCAAAGGTAAAATTGGAAGCCGGAGGGTCTGCTGAAAGGAGGTGATAATTTGCTCAACTACAAATAATGCAAATTTGTCAGCCTTTTTACATTGACAAAATTCAATCTTGATGTTAACATGCAAACAAATATTCTATAACGGAGATAAATAACAAACTTCCAAAACTGATAGACAGAGAGAGAGAGAGAGAGAGAGAGAGAGAGAGAGAGAGAGAGAGAGAGAGAGAGAGAGAGAGAGAGCTGCCAAAGGACTAAAATCAAAGGAAGTAAAAAAGGAAAAAGGACTAACTATATGATTTCACAATTCCAAAATCAACATCCACACCAAGATCAGGTGTAGTGTTCCCATTTAATAGTAAAAATACAATAATAAACCCTAGAACAAATCATCAATTAGGCACTAATACCAAAAAGCATTTATGATGTAATTACGATATAAAAAGCAGCACTGGGTAGATAAAAAGATACAAGATTATCTCAGCCACAGCCGACAAATAGTGAATATCGAAAGTTAAATTCCTGTTTTAGTTTTCTGCGGAAGAAAACTACTGAAGTGGCTATTTGCCTGAGTGACCGCACTTTTTCTGTCCGCCCTCAGATCTTAAAACTACTGAGGCTAGAGGGTTCCAACTAGGTATGTTGATCATCCACTCTTCAATCATCATATATACTAAATTACAACCTTCTAGCCTCATTAGTTTTGATTCTAATTAAGGTTCGAGTTAGCCATGATCGTGTGTCTGACATCACTATAGGTGCCGACAACACAGGCCACTGAGATTTTCATGGGCTGTGGCTGAGAGTTTCATAAGCATTATACGGTGAACAGAAAACTCGATTGCGCCGAAGAAGCCTTGGAGCATTTTTTATCTGCTTGATTTTGAGACGAATGATTGAAACAGAGCCTAAGGACTGGGAGTCTATGGCTAAAATAAAGAAACTGGCCTGAAATTATGGAAACTGAAAGTTCAGTTGAAAAAAAAGTGATATTTTACGTGAGAACAAAATTGTGGCTGATTGGAAGTTTTTTCTCTGACATTTCGACTTAAGATTTTGGTAAAATTCAGTCATGATAATAAAACGCCTACATGCATTAGAGAGGAGAGAGAAGAGGAGAAACGGCTTTTTTACTAGACAGCTGAAAATCAGCTCTCAAGAAACTTGGAGATCAATCAAACGATGTGAGATGAGACACTATTTTGTAAATCAAAACCCCTTATCTCCTTTCAATTTGGCCTTGTGTTTCGAAATTTTTTTTTATTCATCCAATAACAGATATCCCAATTTATATTGAACTTTTCCGAAACTACTAATGAGTAAACAAGAAAATGTGTGGTTACTTTTTTTATGAATGCCCACACATATAACCAGCCAAACGATATGTAATTATTTTACAATTTGCTTCATCTTAGACGTATAAAGTGTTGATATATATTTTCCAATGCTGTTTATAAACGACTAAAACTAACTGTGAAGGTTTTGAAAGGATTCCCATTACTTTTTACCTACCGTTGTCAACTAAACCATGTTATACCAATGAATTCAAAGTCTGTGCAAGGAAAACGTATAATCAACAACAACAGAACATTCATAAGAGGAAACACGGTGTCCTTTGCTTGAGAACCCATTGATTAAGAGCGCAGTATCTCTGACAATCTAATCTTGGGTCATCAGGTAAATTATCTTTTCCATCAAAATTACTTGGTGCGATTTCTTGGTATTTCAAAACTAAACTAATGAGTTCTGCAATTGCATTTTAAGCCAAACAGAAAAAAATATACTTGAAATACAGACTCGAGGAATCTAGTTTGATTTAACTCTTCAGGTAAAAGCCAACAAATGATTACTCCAACTATACCAAAGAAATCAGCTTCAGTCAAAGGTGGAACTCATTTGCAGAGAGAGAGAGAGAGAGAGAGAGAGAGAGAGAGAGAGAGAGAGAGAGAGAGAGAGAGAGAGGCTGTTACCAAAGGGCCTAAATTAATCGAAATAAGAAAGGAAGATAAAAATGAGGCACTCCGATTACCGAAATCATCATCCATGCGAGGATTAGATGGAGTGACCAATCTGGTAGCGAAGATCCAATGACAAATACTGAAATAAGTATGGATTAGTGACTAATAACGCAAAGAATTTATGTTCAAATTACGAAAAGAAGAAGAAAAAGAAGAAGAAGAAAAAACAGGCACCGCTGATCCGATAACAAGTTACAATGCTGCCTCATAAAAGGTCATCCATATCTGAGAATAAGTGAATCTAGACTAACAAATACCTGCGTTTGATTATGAAGCAAATTACCAAAAGAGAACTGAAGTATGCAGAGGTAGGTTTACGTGGACTGGACTGAAAAGGCAGACACGAAGGTGAGGGGTCGACTGAAAGGAAGTGCTATTTCGCTTAACCAATAATATTCAATCCTCACAATAATTTTCCCAAATAATTGAGAGAGAGAGAGAGAGAGAGAGAGAGAGAGAGAGAAGAGAGAGAGAGAGCGAGAGAGAGAGAGAGAGAGAAAAAAATTTTTTTTAAAAAAGTTTTTTTTTAGGCAGCCAAAAATTCTGCAGACACAAAAGGGCTTTTAAAGATTATGCAATTTGTAGATTAATTAACGAATGAATTTTTGTGTGTTTATTTGATGTCAATGAAACTTGTTACATAAAAAATGAAAGACTGGTATCTTTCACTTCTGCCTTGAGTTTCCTAAAAAAAATATTAGAGTCGGATTTAAGCAAATAACAGAAATCCCAATTAATATTATATTTTTTCCTAAACTGTTAATAATGAACGACAACATCACCTGTTACATTTTAAAGAATGTTTACAACAAAATAAAACGGCTAAAGAAAACATATCTACTGACCTCACTTAAAACTTATAAGTAATCGAATTGAAAAACCTGTAAATGAAAGCTTTTTACTAAAAAGCTTTCATTTACAGGCTTTTCAATTCTATTCAAGAAAATGTTAAATCAGAATGTTAATTTTCTGAGGGCCTTCTGCAATTCTAGTTGGTAACCTGTTGAGTTAAAAGGACATCAATTACCTTACGCATAATCTTTTGACAAAAATATGATATAATAGTGATCTTTGATACATATACAAATAAAACAATCATTAATAGGAGAACATATGATCTTACGCCTCTTAATTCTTCGCTTCAGAATCCAATATCTGGGACAGTCTTATCTGGGGATTCATGAAAGTAAATTTTCTTTTCAACTGAAAAGTTTGAGTACCACTTTTATAATCCAGAAACGAATTAATGAGAACATTAATTAAACTTATTCCAAACAGAAAAATCATTCAAAAAGAAGGATCAAGATATTAAATTCATTTTTACGTTTCAATAATGAAAATTATTAATCCCAATCCATCTAATAATGGCATAAGAACAGAATTCATCAGCAGCTTTTTCCTTGAACAAGCCATTTTTTTTATTCTGGGTAAACCTGAAATCGAAATATTCGTGTGTGTGTGTGTTTGTGTGTGTGTGTGTGTGTGAGAGAGAGAGAGAGAGAGAGAGAGAGAGAGAGAGAGAGAGAGAGAGAGAGAAGCGGAATTGAGGGTAATCCACTATTCGGTTTTAGGTAAGAAAAGGAGTAATTTCGATGGCAGTTGAAATTAAAAAACAATCTCGACTGATATGGAGTCTCATCAAAGGTGGAGACCCTACACACTTTCATGTAAGTGTAGAAAAACAATATCAAATACCTCTTAGTGTAGCTTCTGGTGCATAGATGTTTGACCTTCCTTGACATAAAAAAATAAAAATATTCTAGCAATCCCATTATCAAGATGACGTTAACACCAAACCTAACTCCTCTAGTAACTTTGATATGTGGGTGGCGACTTCGACCTTTACCCATACAAAGCAAAATCATAATAGTTTGTTAATCACAAAAATTCATCGTAAACGTAATCAAAAATCGCAATTATAAACCTAATTCTTTTAAGCGTTTCAGACAATGCAAACACAAAGGAGGATACTAACCCTATTATCCATTGTAACTCAAGAAATTTCATCCCAAGTGGTACTAAAATACCAAGGTCTCATTAACATGCCTAACAAATGAGGTAACCTAATTAATAAATTCACAATAATTCAAAGATTTTCATTAGATTTTGGCTTTGGGCCCTTGTAAGAAGAGGAAAACGATCCCACATCCTAAACACTTGCCTCAGTAAGGTGAAGGTAACCCAACATCCTAGACATTGGGCCTTGTAAAGCAAGGACAAAATACTCTAATCATTGGGACAAAGACCTGTTTAAGGGGAGACTTAACGACGCAAAACCTAGATACCAGTCCTTGTCTCCTTCACATAATCACTTGTAAAAAGGTGAAAAGATGACTTCCAACTTAGAGAGAATATCTGTAAAGGCAAATCAAAATAAAATATCCTACAGAAGATAAGATTACCCGACTTACTAAACACCGACCTTTGTACAGAGATAACAAGACGACCCGACATACTTGACACTTAGTCTTGTAAAGGCCAGACAAGAGCAAACTTCACAGATACTGGCTCTTTTGATTCGAAAACAAGATGACAAATCATACACAGAGAAGACAAAATGGCCTAATATTACACAGACTTTTGCAAAGATAGGGCCCGAAGATACAATATCTACAACAGTGTAAGGAAGGAGGATTACCGAATATGAACGTCCACTTATAAAGAGAAAAGATAACAAAATGCCCTATGACAAAGGCCCCTGTAAAGAGAAGACAAGAAAAACCCAATGTCTAAGGACATAGGCTCTTGTAAAAAGAAGACAAGAAGACACAGTATCTTAAGACAAAGGCTCCTGTAAAAAGAAGTCAAGAAGACCCAATATCTTAAGACAAACATTCTTGTAAAAACAAGACAAGGAGACCCAATACCTTAAGACAAAGGATCTTGTAAACGGAAAACAAGAATACCCAATGTCTTTAGACAAAGGCTTTTATAAAGAGAGGACAAGAAGACCCAATATCTTAAGGCAAAGGATCTTGTAAAGAAAAAACTAAGAATATCCAATGTCTTAAAACAAAGGCTTTTGTAAATACAGGGCAAGAAGATTTAACATCCTTGACACCGTCCTCGGTAAAAAAGAGAAGATGACCAACTATCTTTGACTTAGACCATAGACAAAATGAGCCAGTATCCTACAGACCGCCCACTGTGAAGACATGACAAGATGACCAATTGTGCTATGGACCAAACTCTTATAAGGAGAAGACAAGATGACCCAACATCTTAAGACACAAGATCTTGTAAAGAGAAGGTATGAAATGATTCGATGTCTTAAGACACAAAGGTCTTGTGAAGACAAGGTATGAAGATGACCCAATATCTTAGGACACAGGCTTTGTAAAGAGAAGGTATGAATATGACCCAATATTCCAAGACATAGGCCTTGTTAAGAGAAGGTAGGCAGATAACCAAATATCTTAAGGACCAGGTCATTGTAAAGAAAAGGAATGAAAATGACCCAATATCTTAAGAGAGAAGTCTTGTACAGGGAAAAGTATGAGGATTGTCCAATATCTTAAGACACAGGTCTTGTAAAGAGAAGGTATGAAGATGGCACAATATCTTAAGAGAGTCTTATAAAGAGAAGAAATGCAGATGGCCCAATATTGGGTCATCTTCATTCTTTCTCTTTACTAGGTCTGTGTCTTAGGAAATTTGGTCATTTTCATACCTTCTCCTTACAAGGCTTGTGTCCTAAGATATTTGGTCATCTTCATACCTTGTCTTGACAAGACCTGTGACTTAAGACATTGGGTCATCTTCATACCTTTAAGACACAGTCTTGTAAAGAGAAGGTATGAAGATATAATATCCAAGATACCTTCCCTTGTGAAGGAAAGAAAAGATGACCCAATATCTTAAGACACAGTTCCTTACAAAGAGAGTGCAAGATGTCCCAGTATCTTAGGCCAAAGGCCCTTTTAAACAGCGGTTATGAACATCTAACTAATACACAGGCATTTATAAAGAAAGGGCAAAATGATCCAATATCACAGACACCACATTTCGTGAGGAAGAACCCCATAAAACTAATTACCTTTAATATTTTTCAGCAGAAGGCGACGGAATGGGATATCGAATGGAAAAAAAATGGGGATTAACTCCCTATGGGAAACAACATGGAGGGATTTGATATATCAGGGCAAACGAAAGTATGAATTGAATGCCAATGATGGCACTGCCAAAACCTAAACCCTGACGAAATGAAATTATCATTAATAAAAGGTAAATGGCACAGTCCTATAATCTCAATTTTACTACGTTTCCTTAGGTTCGAGAACTCTTATGAAAATTGCATTTTAAGTACGACAGATATCTGTTGAAAATGACAAACAATCATAAACAAATGGTTTATATAACATTATCTTGAGAAGCAAGTAAAAAATAAATATTCTCTCACGGACGAAAATGACAAACTTACAGAACTGAGAGAGAGAGAGAGAGAGAGAGAGAGAGAGAGAGAGAGAGAGAGAGACAGAGAGGATCCAATAGATAATCGAGACATTAACAAATGAACTAATGACTGTGAACTAAAAAAGGTTACATTCAAAAGAGAAATATGGATAAAGCATTTAACAAATATAATAATCTGCAAACCAATAATGACAATCAGTCCAAAGATTTGTAGCTCAGAGACGCCATTTTCTGAGGGCACAAAGATTGCTTCCATTTTCCTTCCCAGTTCCCTAAACGGTATTGATCTTTCACCATTTCACAAATTCTAAAGTATACCACGCAATCCCATTACTGAGACACAGTTAATTAAGCTAATTAGATTAATCGGAATTATGCCATTTCATTGGCTACCGTCTTGCTCTACTATAAGCTTTTGAATAACAAAATTATCTTGATTCCATCACTCAAGAAAATTTGTCAATTAATTATTCGCTGCTAAAGGTTTGTGAATTTGCTAGTTTTAATCTGGTTAAATCGTTAACACGTATTAATGACTTACGAATTGATTATATTTTCGAACTACAAAAGAAGAAGTACTAATAATTATTTTTCTCCTTTTAATTTGGTAATATATTTTAATAGTTTACGAACTGATTATATTTTCGAACTACAAAAGAAGAAGCACTAATATATATATATATATATATTATATATATATATATATATAATATATAGATATATATATATATATATATATAATATAATATATATATATATAAATCCAGATTCTCCCAGGTTTCCGCTAAATGCTCACCCAGAAACTAACCAGTAAGGTCTCAAAAAATCGTGGGATGCTTTAAACCTGTGTTTTCTGTTGCATTCCCTTGGCGCTCTTGATTAAAAGGTCTAATTTTTATGAAAAGGAACGGGCCTTAGTCTTTTTCTGATCCTGGCTCTCTGCGCAGTCCATATGCCCCAGGTATGTACATTTGAAATCTTAAAAAAATCCTCGTCACTACAAATGAACCAGTTAAAACTGACCTATCCCGTATGCCATGAAAGGACATCTAACTGCCGAAGCCTTCTGATCTTAGGTACACACAAATTTACTTAAATTTCTTCCAGATGAACCAAAGCTGATATAAAATGCTACACATTCCTCTGAAGGTTCAAACGACCATAGCAAGATGAGCAAGTCATAAAATGATTTACAAAAGCTATGCATGATCACAGCAAAATCAACTAAATATAGGTATAGATCATAAAATCTTGAAGAGTTCCAAAGCACATTGGTGGGTCTGGAGACTGCCTCCACAACTGCTAGTCATTTCATCTATTTTTGTAATGTTTTTAATAACTCGTGCTTGTTTTTTTTTTTGGTTTTTTATCTTATTTCCTTAAAAAATAAATCATCGATAATCCCAGAAAACATAAGATATTAAGAATTTCCGCAGTAACTCTCAGAATACTGATAGTTTATTTAAACTATATAAGAACATACAGAATATTTACAACGGCTAATGCACTAGAACAAAAACCTCTTTAATGAGTAATGTAAAATGAAAGCTCACATACGTACATGAGAGAGAGAGAGAGAGAGAGAGAGAGAGAGAGAGAGAGAGAGAGAGAGAGAGAGAGAGAGAGAGAGAGAGAGATTACTATGAAGAGTCAAACTGGTATGTATAACAACGGATATTTTTGTGCAGAATATCTTCTACATAATAAGACAAAATGATGATCCAATGCTAGTTCAAGTACTGTATTTGTTCACGACTCAAGCAACATACATTTTACTCTTTTTTTTATTGATTCAGCTATACTTAACTGCCGCTTATCTTCTGTCATCATTTGATTAATGAATTATATTAGACATTTTGTACACAGCAGGAAATTTTAAAAGATGAGATGTAAATCCTATTATTTTACGGCCTTTTAAATCGTTCAAGAATGTAAATGGCTGTAGAAAATGAGAGAGAGAGAGAGAGAGAGAGAGAGAGAGAGAGAGAGAGAGAGAGAGAGAGAGAGAGAGAGAGAGAGAGAGAGAGAATACAAAATATTTCAATTACTAGATAGTATATTGTTTTATGACTCCTTCAAGCTATCAGCTCAATGACGGCATTTCATGGCATAGACACCATTTCCTGACCACGAGTCTTCGAACATAATTAAAACTGTTTAATCAATAACTATTCAATACTAGATAGAATACCATCAAGAGAAATGGAATTCCATCTGCACACTGTAGATAAGCTCATTCTTCTTTATGTAATTTCACTGGATGTAATTTAATAAAATATATATGCAATTCTATAATCAAAGATAGAGAAGTGCAAAGCTCGAAAAATAAAACCGAATAACTTTAAGAGATAAAACTATTAATGTCGAGAGCACAAAATAACCGAGATCTTATAGCAAAACCTCTGAAAAACAAAATGTAAGTACGGTATTATGAAGACCTAATTAAATGATAAGCTATCGTCAATGTTAAATTAGAGAATGAGGTCATCCATTGCCTATCCCATTGTTAAAACAGGTCGAGCTTGCAAGTTAGAAATGGGAACACAATTATCAAAGTTCTAAGATTTATGTCTTTAGCATTATGAACTAGTAAATTATATTTTCTCTGGACTAACCATGACTATAATAATGCAAAAGGTTTGAGAGAGAGAGAGAGAGAGAGAGAGAGAGAGAGAGAGAGAGAGAGAGAGAGAGAGAGAGAGAGAGAGAGAAACTTACACTGATAAATTTCAGAACCCAACAATGAAAATTAACCTCAAAATCTCCAGAAAAAATATAGTTTAAAATTAAATAAATTGATAAAATTAAGAATTCGCTCTATACAACGGGGTACCATGAACGCACCATCTTATGAGTGTTAATATAAGACGCCATTTTCCTTCCCAGAGACTTTTGGGAGTATTGATCTTTTCATCTGCAGTGCCTGTATGCTCATTGTTGCTATCAACCGCAAAATGTACCGGATATATTTTTACTTAAATCTTTAAGTCTTCCTCTAGATATTAAACGACATCTTAATTAAACCAGAAAATTTATCAATCTATGCATTTTCTCAGGTCCATCCGAGTAATGTCACTGAAGGGAAATGAGAAATCTAACCACTTTTCAGGTTATTCAATAAAAATGTGAAAACCTAACATGACATAGCATGAAATAAAAACATATGCAAATATAATTCGAGAGACCTAAGGATATCAATCACTGTTTAATTCGGATGTCACTCTGAACACTCATAGTGTGAGGAATGAACAAACCAACTAGGCCTTCTGATACAAGATTAGTTGGTTTCTTAACTTACAAAATAAATGAGGAATAAATAGTGTGTGGAACTGCTACTATCTTACTGAATGTGAAGATTAGGTGAAAATTTACATATCATTGTAGAATGAACCCAGTAATAATAACAGGCCTCGCCACAATGCAAAATCTTCAAAAAGGCATTCGCTTCGAAACATGAATATATAACCAGATTAATATGTAAATAGCAAAACCTGAAAAGCTCAGATGAAAATAGTCTTCAAAAGTATACAGTCAGATACAGCCTTACAAAGCATCAAAATAAACTTTTTCATTCATTTGATGGAGATGCGACATTGACACAGATAAAAATTGACAATATGAAGAAGAGAGAGAGAGAGAGAGAGAGAGAGAGAGAGAGAGAGAGAGAGAGAGAGAGAGAGGAACGCTCTGAAACATACATTGAATTAGAAGAGCGAAAGGAGTTAAATATATAAAACCCTTGCTCACAATATGAGAGAGAGAGAGAGAGAGAGAGAAACTCCCTGATATATACATTGAATTAGAAGAGCGAAATGAGTTGACTATGTGAAACCTTTGCTCACAATATGAGAGAGAGAGAGAGAGAGAGAGAGAGAGAGAGAGAGAGAGAGAGAGAGAGAGAGGACGACAAGATGCACCATTTCGTGAGACACACTGGTCATTTAATCAAAAATGCTTTTAACCTGAGATTTTACGGAATTTCAAGGTAACTCTTAAAAAATCATTATGACAAAAAGCCAGTAATGGTATGAGTATAGCAATTAATCTTTATGACACAAAAACCAGCAATGTTATGCATACAGCAATTATGCTGTAAGTTATTAAGCCTACGTGATAAGATGTTATGCATGCGTTAAATTAGCAATTAATTGGATCAAGTACGGGAAGACTGATTGATTGATTCGAAAACTGGCGTCACAACATGTAGGTA
This sequence comes from Macrobrachium nipponense, assembly GCF_015104395.2. NCBI lineage: Eukaryota > Metazoa > Arthropoda > Malacostraca > Decapoda > Palaemonidae > Macrobrachium > Macrobrachium nipponense. Next base: position 41,931,235 of record NC_061092.1, on the reverse strand, counting down.
GGTATGGCAAAAATTTGACGGGTTTCCTATCTCTTCAGACATTTGTTGACTTAGTAACATTCAAAAAGGAGTTAGAGAGAAATAAATGATGACGTAATCTTAGAATGAAAACACTCAGCGTATGATATGATAAAGTGTACAATTCAACCCAAAATACATTTATCATAAAAACAAGTATGAAATATACAATCATTTTTATCGAATCAATAGGAGTTATGTACCAATCATACAGAAACTGCCATAAACTAATCCCTATAGCCATTTGTATTCAGATAAAAGTGATAAAAATAAATGAAAAAAGGGAAAATATATAATAAAAAACCAATTCAATGCGTATTTAATTGGAGTTAAGGAGATGTAACACTGTTTCCAAACAAATACAAGAAAAATAGGGAAGCCTTTTTCGACTATCTAGGTCAGAAACCATTTTGGCTTAAAACGACTTGATAATGGAATCAAGTAGATATAGAAAAATTAAGGGGAGAGAGAGAGAGAGAGAGAGAGAGAGAGAGAGAGAGAGAGAGAGAGAGAGAGACCTTGTCAACTTTATATGCGTGCTTTTTTCTGCTTTTACCTTAATTCATTAACCGAGTCTCTCTCTCTCTCTCTCTCTCTCTCTCTCTCTCTCTCTCTCTCTCTCTCTCTCCTCACTTTTTCTTAATCTGCTTGATACCATTAATAAGTCGTTTTAAGTCGAAATGAGAGAGAGAGAGAGAGAGAGAGAGAGAGAGAGAGAGAGAGAGAGAGAGAGAGCTCCAAAAATTCCCTCATCTTCCTAAAATAAGATTCAAGTGATTAGTTCGGCTGTATTCTAGCAGCATCAATAGATCATATAGTATATAAATGTCAACTGTATTTCCAGCAAATAAATATTCTATGTTATAAAAAAACTATCAAAAACTTTTTTATTCACTTATTTCAAAAGGATAGAAGAGAAGACAGGAAAGAGGTCCATCGACAGTTAACTCAGCAGAGGTAAAGAAGACGAGAAAACTCGACTTCTAAAATGGCTCAGAGGAATATTTGGAAAAGTTCCCAAGTCAGTAATTTCATGAATATTGTAGTATTTAAGAAAACACATGAAGGTCAATCAAATGTGTGTCTAATTCATGATTTCCCCCTTAATTCATAGACTCAAAATACTAAGACTAACCAAATGTGAAATAAAGGAGTTATTGTAAGTGACGAGAAATGGTGAAATTAAAACGGTTACCTCAGTCTCAAACCATTTTGTGACACGAAATTGAAGCGCCATTTTGAAAGCCTTTGGTGTACTGATCTCAACTTCTTCATGTTACAAGGAGTTACAAGGATTAGGATGACTCAAACACTAGTTAGTCCATCCGAGGAGACATCATGTGCTCACTTATCTGTAGGAGCAGGTTTTACTGTGCATTCAGTGTCCATGTGTCTTGAACAATTTGACAAGATCATAGATATAGCAATATCAAAACAATCTGTTAAGCCCTATGCACGCGCCGTGAGTGTGTTTCTAAAAGATATTAAAACATTATTTTTACTCTTTTTAAATATAATTCTCAACTGAACAAACTTACTTGACTGCAATGTCTCTCGGAAACACAACGCCTCACTTAAGTTAATTCATAAGATTAGATAAGCAAACATAACAGTAGTTATATACTAGATTATTAAAAAACTACAAATTGCAGCCTAATGGTCAAATACTAAACAGGAATAGCTTTACGAATGGAACAGCTTTACCTTGATATAAGAGAGAGAGAGAGAGAGAGAGAGAGAGAGAGAGAGAGAGAGAGAGAGAGCTTACACACACACAGAAAAATGGTTATTAATAAGAATTTTAAAAGGAGCACAGAGAGAGAGAGAGAGAGAGAGAGAGAGAGAGAGAGAGAGAGAGAGAGAGAGAGAGATAAAAATCTCTGTAATATCCTGACCATGATACGTAACCTAACTTGAGAAACTGACCTGATATATGTCAGCATGAAGTAAAAATAGATAATACGGTCTTAATGACACTGGACTAATGTTAAGGAATGATCTCATCAACTAGCACTACAGACTACAGATGTATGTTACGAAAGTTTGAAATTGATATCAAACTATATAAAAAACAGAAGATAAATGAAAAGTAACACCACGTTGTAGAATGAGGTTGTTAAGTCTGCACTAGAACAACATATATAATAAATTCTGTTTAAAACATGAATAAAGAATCAAGTCCTAAAGGGCATAGAAATCAGATGAATATAAAAAAAAGTAAACGCGTGAAAATCAAAGATGTGTATAGAATATCTCGAGGGAAAAAAATATAAAAGGTAGAAATATTTCTACAAATTAGCAAAATAAACTGTATTTAAGTAATGGAAATGCAACATTTGTATAAAATGTAGGAAGTAATTGATAAAAATTAGTGAAAGAGAGAGAGAGAGAGAGAGAGAATTATTATTAATAGTATGATACAACTATATTTAGAAGCATATACATAGAGATAGATTTTAAGTACGAGAGAGAGAGAGAGAGAGAGAGAGAGAGAGAGGGAGGAGGGGGGAAAGGAAGGGGAGGAGATAGAGAGAAGAGAGAGAGAGGAGAAGAAGAAATTGTTATTAATGATGATACAGAGATGTTAAGGAGAGAGAATGAGAGAGAGAGAGGAGGAGAGAGAGGGAAGAAGAATTGTTATTAATAGCCGATCAAGATTTATAATAAGAGAGGAGAGAGAGGAGAGGAGAGGAGAAGAGAGAAGAGAGAGAGAGAGAGAGAGAGAGAGAAATTGTTATTAATAGCATGATACCATATGGTAGGAAGAGAGATAGAGAGAGAGAGGAGAGAGAGAGATTAGAGATTAGAGAGAGAGAGAGAGGAGAGAGAAAGAAAGGAAATTGTTAATTAATAGCTGAATAACAGAGATGTATAAGAGAGAGAGAGAGAGAGAGAGAGAGAGAGAGAGAGAGAGAGAGACTTCATAAAAACAAAATGACAAACCAAATGATAAGAATGGGGATATCCAAGGACGAGACTTAAGTAAATATACTGCAGAAGGGCAGCATATGAGAATCACCATTTTGTGGATGAAAAGGGGTCCGCCATTTTCTTTTCCTCATCCACTGGGTGTGTTGATCTTAAATACAAATCAGTAATTACTCTATATCTTTAGATAATATACTTAATTTAACCTATGTATAGTTGGAACTTGATTATCAAGTATATCGCCACTATATATCTTTCCTGGAGCTTGCTAGAGATAGATATTTACAATCCCTTATCTCATTCACCTCAATAATAGTTATGCAACACTAAATTATTTTGAAGATTACATTACCTTCTGAGGTATTAACAACGGCATTTCCACCAAAATGTATTCGTCTGTAGACACGCATTAACAGTTAGATTCACAATACCAAACACCACAGGTCTACGTCCCAACGGTATAACACCACATAAATAACCTCTATCAAATCGTGATATACTTATACAACAATAATTGATTCGGCACATCTTCTCTAAATGGGTTTCCATCACAAAAGGTTATCAGATATCAAAACAAATGAAAATGTCTTTATAAAATGAGTGAATCCTCTACGCAAATACAAATGATTCATGGTATGACTGTCACTGTTTGGTTGAGAGAGAGAGAGAGAGAGAGAGAGAGAGAGAGAGAGAGAGAGAGACCTTTAGTAAAATGAGAAAGAAGCTCACAGACAATGACAAAGACAAAGAGAGAGAGAGATATTAACCCTTAGTGAGATGAGAGGAAGGCTTACAGATAGAGAGCGAGAGAGAGAGAGAGAGAGATTGCCCTTCAGTGAAACGAGGAACCTTAGAGAGAGAGAGAGAGAGAGAGAGAGAGAGAGAGAGAGAGAGAGAGAGAGAGAACCTGGAAAGTGAGTAGCTCTGTAAAGGGTTATGTGATTCTACTCCTCCAAAATTTTGGTTAAATAAGACAGTATTTGCAACCGAACAGAGAACCGCTATTTTAAGCCCTCCTGCTTTGCAGATGTTTATCTAGAATAATTGCCAACCCCACAGAGACATACGAAGATCTATCTAGCAATCGAATGACATTTAATTTTCTGTCTTTTTCAGTCTCTTGGTGATCTTTGATCTGCTTTTCTAGTTTCAGAGATACGGGATCTGATCTTAGACGCATATGCAAACTATACCCATTAACCTTCAAACTTCTATAAGATCTACATATGGCGTGATAGATAATATTTGTCAATTAAAACATGATCAACCTAAGCGTTGACATCAGTGTGGTTGCTGACCTAGATAAACTGGACTGAGACTTAAAAGAAAAAGGTTGGTCAATATCACAATGCCTCTAATATCTGTAAAATATCCATAAAAAATAAGTCAATAAAATCTCAGTTAACCAAATTACTCAGGCCCATTAAGAATCAAGATAGAAATATCAAATTAGAGTGGTTTAAGATGGAAGTATCAATAAAAGAATGTATGGACGTGTTTACATGTTTTCCCTGCTTAAAAACTTGTTTTTCAATCTTTATGGCCGTGGGAAGAGGTGCCTGACAGTAATGGACCTGAATCCATAGCTTTATTCCATGAAGTTGTGAAATGTATAGTCTATTTTTTATTAAGAAAACTTAATAGATTTTCTAATAAAAGAGAGAGAGAGAGAGAGAGAGAGAGAGAGAGAGAGAGAGAGAGAGAGAGAGAGATTGGTCCTTGAGGAGGAGGCTTTCAGAGGGAGAGGCATTGGCCCTTAGTGAAATGAGAGAGAGAGAGAGAGAGAGAGAGAGAGAGAGAGAGAGAGAGAGAGAGAGAGAGAGATTAGGTCTTGAGTAGGAGGCTTGCAGAGGCAGAGGGATTGACCCTTAGTGAAATGAGAAAAAGGCTTACAATGAGAGAGAGAGAGAGAGAGAGAGAGAGAGAGAGAGAGGAGAGAGAGAGAGAGAGAGAGATCAATTAAGCAATCGTTAAAATAGAAAGAAAGGAAGAGACGGGTGTGATTACGTTATTTTTACAAAGAATAATGGTTTGTGAGACAGAACATTCAGTCAAAATATTAAAAGTCCCAACAAATTCAAATAATATGGAGAGGTCACCTATGCAGTGGTGTTCTACGGAAAGGAACGGTCTCTTATTTTTCAATGTATGACGGATGATGTCACCAATTTTTGTCCTATTTTCAGGGAAACGTCATTTATCTTAAGTTTTGGTTATTGTCTTTATTTAGAAGTTCATCCGCTGTCCACTATTTCGGACGTTTTATAATGAAGAGATCACCCCACTTTTTTTCATATTTCTAATGGAGAACTTATCCATATTCCGAGGGTTTCGTAGGTGGAGTCATCATTTCTAATGTTTTATGGAAGAAATCATTCATAATTCCACTATTTAACGGATGAAGCAAATCAATTTCCGCAGCGGTTTCTTAAGAGGTCATCCATTTTTTTCAATGATTTACAGATATGGTAACCCATTTCTTCCACTGGTTTACAGAAGAGGTCATCCAGTTTTCCAGTGGTTTACTGAAGAGGTCATCCACTTTTTCCATTGGTTTACAGAAGAGGACATCAATTTTTTACTCAGGTTTACTGAAGAGGTCATCCACTTTTTCCAGTGGTTTACAGAAGAGGACATCCATTTTTACTCAGGTTTACAGAAGAGGTCATCCATTTTTTCTACAGGTTTACAGAAGAGATCATTCATTTTTTCCACTGGTTTACAGAGTTCATAAAGTTTTTTTCAGGGGTTTACAGGAGAGGTCATTCAATTTTATTTAATTGGTTTATAGAAGAGGTTATAGATTTTTCTACTAGTTTACAGAAGAGGTCTTCCATTTGTTCGGTGGTTTACTGAAGAGGTCATCCATTTTTCACATGGTTAACAGATGAGATCATCCATTTTTTCTTGTAATTTAATGAAGAGGTCACCCATTTTTTAAGTGGTTAACAGAAGAGGTCATCCAGTTTTTTGTAATTTTTTTTAAGAGGTCAACCATTTTTCAATTGGTTAACAGAAGAGGTCATCCATTTTTTTTCTTGTAATTTACTGAAGTGGTCAACCATTTTCCAAGTGGTTAACAGAAGATGTAATCCAGTTTTTCCATTGGTTTACAGAAGAGGTCATCCATTTTTTCCAGTGGTTGACTGAAGATGTCATCCAGTTTTACTCGTTATTTACTAAAGAGGCCACCCATTTTTCAAGTGGTTAACAGAAGATCTCATCAAATTTTTCTTGTACTTTAATGAAGCGGTCAATTATTTTGCAAGCGGTTAACAAAAGAGGTTATCCATTTTTATTGTAATATACAGAAGAGGTTACTAATTTTTCAAGTGTTAACAGAAGAGGTCATCCAGTTTTTCCATTGGTTTACAGAAGAGGTCATCCAATTTTCCCCGTATTTTTCAAGTGGTTAACAGAAGAGGTCGTCCATTTTTTCGTGTAATTTACTGAAGAGGTCACCCATTTTTTTCAAGCAGTTAACAGAATAGGTCAAACACTTTTTCTCGTAATTTACTGAAGAGGTCACCCATTTTTTCAAGTGGTTAACAGAAGACGTCATCTCTTTTTTATTGAATTTTATTCAAGAGGCCACCCATTTTTTCAAGCGTTTAACAAGAGGTCATCCATTTTTTCCTGTAATTTACTGAAGAGGTCACCCATTTTTCAAGTGGGTAACAGAAGAGGTCATCCATTTTTTTCTAGTAATTTACTGAAGAAGTTGTTCATTTTTCGAGACGTTATTAGGCGATCCATTTTGTATTGTATTATATTGAAGAGGTATTCATTTTACCAGTGGTTAATAGGTCATCCATTTTTCTTGCATTATACTGAAGAGCTCACACATTTTTCAGCTCATTATCATTGGAGGTCCTATAATTTTTCTTATATTTTACTAAAGAGGTTATTTATTTTTCCAGTAGTTAATAGCTAATCTTTTTTTTCTTTTATCATAATGAAGAGATCACCCATATTTAAGTGGTTAAGAGAAGAGTTCATCCATTTTTTCTTCTATTTTATTGAAGACGTTAATCATTTTTCCAGTGGTCAATGTGTTAACCCTTTTTTTATTGTATTTTATGGAAGAGGTTATTTATTTTTCCAGTGGGTAATAGGCCATTACCTTTTTCTTGCATTATGCTGAAGAGGGCACCCATTTCTCAGTGGTTAACAGATGAAGTCATCCATTTTTATTGTATTTTACCGTAAAGACCATCAATTTTTATGTCAGTTTTCAAGCTTCTTTCTAGTGGCCATTAACTCCAGTTGAAATAGGACCCCAATTTAGATTTTTAAAAATTTCAAAAGGAATGCTATGCCTGGTGGATATTTCAGTGCCTCCAAAATTTACTTGGAAGTTGACGCAAACGTGGTTAAAAATATTCAAAATCCAATTCAATTACTTAGGTCGAGAACTTCGGAATAAAGACCGAGAGGTAAAGAATTAAAACTTGGTAGTTTTCCGAGACGTGAATCAACTAAAACACCAAACAATAGCTGTAATTGTGTCTTTTTACGTAATGATTGGTTTATCAATCTTAACGGTCGTGGAAAAAACCTACGTAACTAATAAAGTTGAATCGGTACTTTAATCCCAATACTATTGGCGTTCACAGCTCATTTCTGAGAGTAGTAAAAGCATTAGGTTGTGCAATAAAAGATTTTGCATAAACTAAACACATTAAGAAAGTGAGGTTTTGATGAGGCATATGGCTACACCAAACATAAGCATTCGATATACAAAAAGGGAGGTAAGGATGAAGATGATTATGTAAATTTCACAAGATATCATTCACGAGCGCATTCAGCGAGGCATCATAAATCCTGAGAAATCTAGCTCCCACGGAGGCTTCCAACCATCTATCATAAGGAAGTTGGCATATGCTTATTGCTAATGATTTACGGAAGATGTATTTCATCTTTAACGTATTTTATGGCAGCGGTCGCCCATTTTTTTGACATTTTGTAATGGAGGGGTTATCCGATCTTTTCAAGGAAAACATTAAGGTTTTTAAGTGGAAAATACATCCATTATATAAAATTCTATAATGCAAATGACTGTCCATTCTTCTTGTGACCCATTATTCAGTAGAATAGCATATAGAATTTAGGCCAAAGGCCAGGTGCTATGACCTATGAGGTCATTTAGCGCTGAAAGGGATACTGACAGTAAGGAGTTTGAAAGGTGTAACGAGAGGAAAACTTCGCAGTTGCACTAGGAAACAATTGTTAAAGAGGATGAAAAGTCAGATTGAAGAAAGAGAACAAGAACAGAGGTACAGTAATATAATGAAAATAAGTTGCAGTTACCCATTTTTCTATGGAAGAGGTCATCCATTTTCCCGGTTTGCCTCTTAGTCGAGCTGCTTATTGGAGTCCATAAATTTTTTTTCCAGTGCTTTATGGAGGGCACGATTCACATTTCCAGTGGTTACCAAAAGACGTCATTCATAATGCCACCGTTTTTTGTAAGAGGTCAGCCATTTTATTTTCTCTGAGTTACATGGAAGAGGTCAGATAAATTTTCTGTGTTTTCTGATGTAATCCCTTTTCACAGATATGTTTGTTTTATATAGAAGTCTTCGATCTTTCCAGTGGTTTTTTGAGAAATTCATCGCTTTTTTTTTATTTTACAGAGGAGGTTGTTTTTTTTTTTTCAGAGTGCCTGAGAACAGGTTTTCCAATATTTCCATTATCTGGTGGTATATCATCATTTTCCACAAAAACAGTTCAGGAGGTATAATTATTTCAAATAGTTTTGTAAATGTTTGAAATTTTTCTCTAATATTTCCAGACGGATGTAATCAATTTCTTTCTCGTAGCTTTCAAGAGGTTATCCATATTTTCCAACTTGCATAGAAATTAATGGACTTCTTGGCGCTTCCTTGTGACTTCTCAATCTTGCTTAAATTCTTTTAATATCCAAAAAATAGCTCGTGAAAGTCAAATTTCCTATTGAAAGGTGCTCCACGCAGAGAGAGAGAGAGAGAGAGAGAGAGAGAGAGAGAGAGAGAGAGAGAGAGTTTACATTTCACTTTTCACAAATTTGGGCAAATATGACGCACCATCTTGAGTCTTGAGGAGAATCCGCCATTTTGTCCTCTTCATACATTAGATGTATTGATCTAGGTTACATTGCACCTCCGCTGGAATATGCACACCGCTGTGCAATGATCAAATTTGATTTCTTTGTAGTCTTTGTTTTTAAGTTAATGATAAATTCGAATTAGACAGGGGCGGGGGACATGAATTAATAAACGCACACAAGAAAAGTTCTAATTTCCTTCCCTTGGTAACAAATGGTTCCTCGGAGTCTTTTCCATGAAAACAAAGGTGCAACTAAGTACAGCTGTATAGCCATCCTAATTCTAATAATATAGATAAGAGGAATGATTTGTTTATGATAATATCTTATTCATGAAACATTGTAGTTGAATAGGCAGAGAGAGAGAGAGAGAGAGAGAGAGAGACCTTACCTTACCTTACAGACCTTACATCTTGTTCGGGTTGCCCCAGGTCCCTCAGTGTGAGGCACCTCTAATGTCTACCAGAGAGTTGCTAGTACATCTTCCGGTATATTTTGCATCTTCCAATCTTGGATGGTCTGGGATGCAGTTTAGATATTTGTCGAGCTTATTCTTAAACACATCTACGCTCACTCCTGATATATTCCTCAGATGAGCTGGCAACGCATTGAATAGACGCTGCATTATCGATGCTGGTGCGTAGTGGATTAATGTCCTGTGTGCTTTCCTTATTTTTCCTGGTATAGTTTTGGGCACTATTAATCTACCTCTGCTTGCTCTTTCTGATATTTTTAGTTCCATGATATTTTCTGCTATTCCTTCTATCTGTTTCCATGCCTGAATTATCATGTAGCGTTCTCTTCTCCTTTCTAGACTATATAATTTTAAGAATTGTAGTCTTTCCCAGTAGTCAAGGTCTTTAACTTCTTCTATTCTAGCTGTAAAGAACCTTTGTACACTCTCTATTTGTGCAATATCCTTTTGATAGTGTGGGTACCATATCATATTGCAATATTCAAGTGGACTACGAACATATGTTTTATAAAGCATAATCATGTGTTCAGCTTTTCTTGTTTTGAAGTGCCGTAACAACATTCCCATTTTTGCTTTACATTTTGCCAACAGAGTTGCTATTTGATCATTGCATAACATGTTCCTATTCATCATCACACCAAGGTCTTTAACTGCTTCCTTATTTGTGATTGTCTCATTATTAGGTCCCTTATATGCATATAGCTTTCTTTCTCTGTCTCCATAATTTATTGATTCAAATTTATCAGAGTTAAATACCCATTCCTATTTACCTCTGCCCAATCATATACTTTGTTAAGGTCTCTTTGTAGAGCGTTCCTATCTTCATCACAAGTAATTTCTCTACTTATTCTTGTGTCATCTGCGAAACTACTCACTACCGAATCCTTAACATTATTGTCTATGTCTTCAATCATAATAACAAACAGTATTGCAGCTAAACACCGTACCTTGCGGCACACCGGATATTACCTTGGCTTCATCCGATTTCTCGTCGTTTGCAATAACTATCTGTTTTCTGTTGTGTAAAAATTCTTTTAACCATCTTCCTACTTTATCCACGATATTGTGTTTTCTAATTTTCTTCGCTAATATATTATGGTCTACTTTATCAAAAGCTTTTGCAAAGTCTAAATAAACCACATCTGTTTCATTTCCGCTTTTCATATTTTTGAATATGTTCTCACGGTGGACTAACAGTTGGGTTTGTACTTTTTCCGGGTACGAAACCATGTTGTCCTTTATTAAACAAATTATTTTTTATTAAATGTTTCATAATATTTTCTTCATTACCCTTTCATACACTTTCATAATATGTGATGTTAGACTCACAGGCCTATAATTACTTGCCTCTAGTCTTGATCCACTTTTGAAAGTAGGGGTAATATATGCAAATTTGTGCTCATCATAAATCTTGCCTGTATCTACACTTTGTCTTAATAATATTGCAAGTGGCTTTGCGATAGAATGAACTACTTTCTTTAACAAAATAGCAGGAATTCCATCAGGCCCTGCAGCAGCTCCATTTTTAATTTCATTAATAGCCTGCACAATATCAGCTTCATTAATATCTATGTCAGCTAAATATTCACTATTTTCATCCCTTACTTCTATATCATTATCTTCATTATCTATTCTAGGGGTGAATTCTCTCTTATATCGTTCTGCCAGTATGTTGTCAAATTTCCTTTTTTTTCATTCGTTAATCTCCCTTCAAATTCTTGAGGGCCTATTTCTATTCTTCTTTTATTCATCTTCCTCGCATATGAGTATAATAGTTTGGGATTTTGCTTGATATTTAATAGGGTTTTTTCTTCCAAGTCCCGTTTTTCATTTTCTTTTGATTGTATTATCTTTTGTTCTGCATTTTCTATCTTACTTTTTAGTTCTATAACTTTCCATGCATTTTTTTTTTTTGCTAGACCTTTTTTCCACTTTCTGATTTTCTGGAACAAGATCCTTCTGTCTCTTGGTATGCATGACTGATGTTTACTTTTCTTCTTCGGTATATATTTATCCACTATTTTCTCTAATATTTTGATATAATATCTCCGTATTTACCTTTATGTCACCTACGATTATTATCAATTACGAAAAGTATTTATACCCAATTTCTTTGTTTAATTCTTCATTTATTTCTGACCATTTTATATTTTTACTGTAGAGTTGTATTTTCCATATCCTTCCCACTTTTTCATTTCTTGCTTATCTCTGTTTTCACTTGCTTTGGAATGGACTGTTAATTCTATGACATTATGGTCTGAAATACTCGCATTATAAACTATTATTTCTTTAACATAATTCATCTCGTTCACAAATACTAGGTCTAAAGTATTTTTCCTTTCTTGTTGGCAGGTGATTTATTTGTTGAATGTTGTATTCTAGTAGCATATCTAATAGCTTTTCGAATTGCCTCTTATCTTCTGCACTACTATTACTCTCTTTTTTATATGTATAAGTACATCCACAATCTCCTATTCGTTCTTTCCAGTCTACGAAAGAAAGTTGAAGTCTCCAGATAGGAGGAATAGTCCAGTCCTTGTGATTTCTACATATATCATCCAATTTTTCTATTATTAAGTCAAACTCTTTAGTATTAGGAGGTCTATATATTACTATGTTCATTAATTTTTCAGATTCAAATTCTACCGCTATTAGTTCACATTCTGAGTTACTATATTTCTCATATATTTTTCCTTGTTTTTTGTCTTTCCCATATATTGCGGTTCCCCCTTGATTCCTATTTTTTCTATCTGATCTATAAGTTTGAAACCCTTTATTTGATCATCATTCCCAGTCTCTTGGGAATACCAGTTTCACTTATATTCATTATATCTATTTTCTTTTCAATTTGGGTTAGTTCTTCCAAGTACTCTATTTTTCTTTTTGAGTTACTCGTAACTAAACCCTGCGCATTCATCACTATGATGGTTTGCGTGTTTTCTCCTTCATTTAATATTGGTAATAATAAGGATTTTCCCATGTCTCTTTCCTGTTCTGGTATGTTGTTCTTTTTTTCATTTCCAGAAATTCTGACATTAAAAAATCCAACTTTTCCATAATATTTGTTCTTCCTTCATCAAATTATTTTCATTTTGTGTCTGAATCTGCAATTTTCTCCATATCTGCAATATCCCCTTGCATAATAAAAACAGTTATTATCTCTTGAGTAGAATCTTGGAGCTGATGCATTGAAATTTTTTGCTGGCACCTCTGCATATCTCGTTGATGGCTTGCTTTTTTCTTTTACCTGATATTCTTCATTCCTCTCTTTATTTGTTTCTTTCTTATTTTGGATTTTATTGCTTGATTGGTTATTTATTTGATTATTTTTCATGGCTACAGGGTGCATATTTACATTTTTGTCGAACTTACAATCCCTTTTCCTTCTTTTAGGTTTTTGCATATTTTTGGATGTAGATCTCTGCAATCATCCTCATATCCATCTAAGTATGCACATTTACCATATATTTCATAGTTGTGACATACCTTAGGATGTTTGTAGTAACATTTTTCTCCATATCTGCAATTCCCTCTTTTCAAAAGGTTGCAGACTTTGTCTTTTTTGTATATTTTTTCCTCTTTCCCGTCATTGTATAGATCTGGGTAGAGCCTCTTCGGCATTTTCTTTTGTGCTGTCATATCGTAATTTATTTCTTCGTAGGTATGCTGCTTTATAGCCTCATATGTAGTATCAATGAGTATCTCTGCATCCATACTTTTATCTTGTTCTTTGTTTTCCTTATCTTTTTCTGTCATTTCAGTTTTGTTTACTTCTCTTACGTTTTCCTCTTCTTCTTCTTTCTTCTTCTTCTTCTTATTCTTCTTCTTCTCCTCTTCTTCTTCCTTCATCCTCAACTATTTGTACATTCAATCTTGATTTCATAACATTGTCTATCCATGGTAGACATGTTGAGCAAAAAATTCTTGTGTCTTTTCTCATATCTTGCATTACCTCAGCACACTGTGGATGGGTCGGAATGTTGCATGCAGCACATTTTCTGATTAGGTTTTGTGGATTAACTATGCTATACCACACCTTACACAGTTTACATGCTTTTGGCATTCTTTTTCCTAATGCATCAATTAGGATATTCACAAGGTTCACTTTATTCATTTTCTTTGTCGGAATATGTTGGTTTATGTATATTTTCTTTATGAGTCTCTTGATCACTTGGATTTTATTTGGAACTTCTTCAATTATTTTCAAGATGTTTTCATTTGATTTGAGAGAGAGAGAGAGAGAGAGAGAGAGAGAGAGAGAGAGAGAGAGAGAGAGAGAGAGAGAGAGAGAGAGAGAGAGGGGATATAGCTATTCCAGTAAATATCTATCACTTTTGTAAGCTGATAGAAGGATAGGTAAGAAAGGATGGAGGCAAGTGGACAATTTTAAACACGACATCATGATAAACATGAGACATAATGAGAAAATTTAGTGCTACAAATGATTATGAAGCCAAAGAAATCAACCTTATCTGTAACATCTAGACATGGTTACCCTCATATGGAATGTGTCATCTGATTTTTTCCATTGGTAAAGGAATGTCTTCGTTTTTCTAGTGTTTTATGGAAGTCTTCACCCTTTTTTTGAGGGGGCAACTTTTCACGTTAAAGGCCTTCTTTCATGCAGGAGGTCATCATATTAAAAAAAAATATGTGGAAAGACCTTCCAATTTTGGGGGCAGGTTTTTCCACGTAAAAGGTAGTAAAATTTTCTAGTGTTTTAAGGAAACGGCTACCAAGCATTGTGTCTTATAAAGAAATCTCCAATATCATAGTGTTTCCTGGTATTTTACAGAAGTCATCACTTTCCTGGTACTTTACAGATGTCATCCACTTCTTGATACTTTACAGAAGTCATCCACTTTCCTGGTACTTTACAGATGTCATCCCTTTCCTGATACTTTACAGAAGTCATCCACTTTCCTGGTACTCAGTCACCCTTTCCTGACTTTGATCCTTTCCTGGTATTTACGAATCATCCACTTTCCTGATACTTTTCAGATGTCAGCCACTTCCAGATACTTTACAGAAGTCATCCACTTCCTGATACTTTACAGATGTCATCCACTTCCTGATACTTTACAGAAGTCATCCACTTCTTGATACTTTACAAAAGCAATCCACTTTCCTGGTACTTTACAGAAGTCATCCACTCTCCTGATACTTTTTAGATGTCAGCCACTTCCAGATACTTTACAGAAGTCATCCACTTCCTGATACTTTACAGAAGTTATCCACTTTCCTGGTACTTTACAGATGTCATCCCTTTCCTGATACTTTACAGAAGCAATCCACTTTCCTGGTACTTTACAGAAGTCATCCACTTTCCTGATACTTTTTAGATGTCAGCCACTTCCAGATACTTTACAGAAGTCATCCACTTCCTGATACTTTACAGATGTCATCCACTTCCTGATACTTTACAGAAGTCATCCACTTTCCTGATACTTTTTAGATGTCAGCCACTTCCAGATACTTTACAGATGTCATTCACTTCCTGATACTTTACAGAAGTCATCCACTTCCTGATACTTTACAGAAGTTATCCATTTTTCTGGTACTTTACAGATGTCATCCCTTTCCTGGTACTTTACAGAAGCAATCCACTTTCCTGGTACTTTACAGACATTATCCACTTTCCGGAAACTTTACAGATGTCATCCACTTCCTGATACTTTACAGATGTCCTCCACTTCCTGATTCTTTACAGATGACATCCCATTCCTGATACTTTACAGAAGTCATCCCCTTTCCTGGTACTTTACAGATGTCATCCACTTTCCTGGTACTTTACAGAAGTCATTCACTTTCCTGGTACTTTACAGAAGTCATCCATTTCCTGATACTTTACAGAAGTCATCTACTTTCTGATACTTTACAGAAGTCATCCACGTCCCTGGTACTTAACAGATGTCATCCACTTCCTGATACTTTACAGAAGTCATCCACGTTCCTGGTACTTAACAGATGTCATCCACATCCTGATACTTAACAGAAGTCATCCACGTTCCTGATACTTTACAGATATCATCCAGTTCCTGATACTTTACACAAGTAGTCATCATTTTCCTCATCAATATTACATTCCATTATTCTACGAGTGATTTTCGGAAGAGGTCACCCTTTTGCTAGTGCTTTATATGAGAGGTCATCCTTTTGCTAGTCATTTATAGAAGAGGTCACTCTTTTGCTAGTGCTTTATATAAGAGGTCATCCTCTTGCTCGTGCTTTATATAAGAGGCCATCCTTTTCCTAGCGCTTTACAGAAGAGGTCATCCTTTTCCACGTGCTTTATAGGAGAGGTCATTTTTTTCCAGTACCGTATACAAGAGGTTATCCTTTTCCTAGTTCTTTATAGAAGGGGCCACCCTTTTGCTAGTGCTTTATATGATAGGTCATCCTTTTACTAGTGTTTTATATAAGGGGTCATCCCTTTGCTGGTACTTTACAGAAGAGGTTCATTCTTTTTCTAGTGCTTTCCAGAAGAGGTCATCTTTTTCTAATGCTTTATAGGAGAGGTCATCCTTTTTCTAGTGCTTTATAGAAGAGGTGATATTTTTGCTAGTACTTTACATAATCCGTCACCCTTTTGCGAGCACTTTCCAGTTGAGGTCATCCTTTTCCTAGTGCTTTGTAGGAGAGATAATTTTTTTTAGTGTTATATAGAAGATGTCATCCTTTTATAATGCCTTATAGGAGAGATTATCCTTTTCCGAGTAATTTATAAAAGAGGTCACCCATTTCCCAGTGCTTTATAGGAGAGGTCATCTTTTTCCTAGTGCTTTATAGGTGAGGTCATCCTTTTCTAATACTTTATAGAAAAGGTAATCTTTTTGCTAGTACCTTATGTAATGGGTCATCCTTTTGCTGGCGCTTTCCAGAAGAGGTCATCCTTTTACAGGAGTCCCTCTTTCTTATGTGTTACTGAAAAGGACTTCAATTTTCCTAGTACTTTGAAGAAGTCATCCAATTCTTTTTGTTTGGTAGAACAGGTGCACCCATATAAATGGAAATTTTAAAAAGAATTCATCTATTTTTCCAATCCTTCCTGAAATAGGTGAACCAATATCTTTAGGGTTCTGAAAAATTGGTCATTAATTTTCATAATTGTTATGAGGACTCCCAAACTCGCTATTTTTAGGGCTTTTTTTTTCAATGCATTATATGAATGTACATAAACCTGCTTTTTCATCAGCGTTTGATGGAAGACGTCACCTTTTTTTTAAAGGTATTTTGTAGAGAAAATACTTTTATTCCCTCGATTTACGGGAGTGGACGTTCAAATTATGAATAAGTCTTTTCTGTTTTCATTTAGCTCAATCAACATTTAGGAAATGACTCTTATAAATTAATTCTACTGTGGATAATGTTAAAAAATGAAGCAACAGCTTTCGGAGAGAGAGAGAGAGAGAGAGAGAGAGAGAGAGAGAGAGAGAGAGAGAGAGAGAGAGTACATAAGTTAGAGAATTATTTCAAGAACATTACAATCCTCAAAGAGACACACCATTTTGTACCTTGAAAAGGAACCGCCATTTTCTACCTATCTTGCGGTAGATGTATTGATCTGCAATATAATCCGGTATCATTGGAATATACATATTACAATAAAAGAGTCAAATACATAAATTAATTTAGTCTTTTCTGCATGATGATTCAATTCTAACTGTCTACTTACGAACAATCTGATGATAGAAAATATAATTTTTGAGCATTGTAATTATGTAAACTGGGGCAGTTTCATGATAAGATATAAAAAAGTACAGCATGAAATTACAAATAGTCGATCGAAATAAACACGATTTCAATCATTACACGGAACCATGGATCTAAGATCCATACGAGAACTATGCCCAATAACTTTTTTTAGTCTACAAGACATACCGACCCCCCATAAAACTCAACGTTTAAAAATACCGCCTACCTACGATTTTCATATATACGATTGATAGCCAAAGTATTATTCAAGAAGGCATTATTCACCTTAAAGTTGAAATGGATCGTGGAGCGACATTGAAAAAATTTAAGATACCTAGGTCTGTTGAATCCAAATCAAAGTTTTAGGGAAAAAATGGTGGTAAATAAAGATGAAAAACCAATAAATTCAGACGAGGAATATGTTGACCCATCAAGTAACTTGAACGAGATGAAGAGACGTGAATCAGTAAAAGGACTCACGAGAAGGCCTCTTTTCATGGCATCAAGTGGTTATTCCCCTAAACATTTCTTCATCATGGACAACAGAGGAGCACACAGTTTAGCTACAGTGCCATTTCATTTTCTTAATAATTTCCAGAAGTTAAAGCTTTAGTCAGAAAAAAACAATATATTATTAAAGTGTTTTTCCTCGAAACAAAGACAAAACGAGAGAGAGAGAGAGAGAGAGAGAGAGAGAGAGAGAGAGAGAGAGAGAGAGAGAGAGAGAGAGAGAGTAAGTTATACGAAAGAATATCGTTTGTGTATAGAAAGACACAAAGAGATTGACAAGGTATATTGTCATACATACATATATCCCTCTTATACCGAGAAAGATGGACGGACAAGTTGTAATCACAATCGTGAATATAGAGCCTAAGAAATCAAGCTTATTTGTATCATATAGAGGATGTTATCCATACATTAAATGGTAGTTGTCATCTACTTATTGCTGGTACATTACGGATTAGGAGCATTGGAAAATCCATCCATTTTGAACAACTTTATATATAAGAGGTAATTTTTTTTCCTGACAATTACTTTATGGAAGAGACCTTCTGGTGTTTTAAGAGAAAGCTCCTACATATTGAACCATTATCATAACCTAAAGAAGTTCTTCCATATTTTCCATTGTTGTGTTAAAGAGGTCCCTTTTTTCCGAAAATTTCTTAAGAGATATATATGCTGTCCATTGTTGCATGGATCATGACATTCACACCGTCCTAATATTACTTTGAACAGCATGCAATGTACATTTCTCATTCTTTATTGGAAGTGGTCACAATCTCAATACTCAGAGTTGTGAGTTATATTCTCAGTCAATTCGCTTAGTATGTAAGGTGGCCCGTATAAATCACTACCATTTTTTTTAATTCATAGGTTTTATGCATTAAATTTTTATTATTCATGGAGAGAGAGAGAGAGAG
Organism: Macrobrachium nipponense; assembly: GCF_015104395.2. NCBI lineage: Eukaryota > Metazoa > Arthropoda > Malacostraca > Decapoda > Palaemonidae > Macrobrachium > Macrobrachium nipponense. Next base: position 41,912,610 of record NC_061092.1, on the reverse strand, counting down.
AGAGAGAGAGAGAGAGAGAGAGAGAGAGAGGTGGGGGTTTGGGCAGGGAAGACGCACCATTTTGTATCTGCAGGGGCCGCCATTTTCTATTCCTCTCGCCACTGGATGTATTGATCTGGAATACAATCCAGCAACACTTCAATATACACGTAAGAATACAATGACAAAAAAAATAACATTTTAAAATACATTTCATTTTAAAGTATTTTTATCTAAATGATGATTCTGTCCTGTCTGCCAACCCACTAATAGTCTGATAATTGAAAATATCAACATAAACCTAGTGAAAATATTAGGTTTAGATTATTTTTTTAACGTACCAATAATCAATCAAGAATACCCTCGAAATAGTTCTATAGGAGCAAAGATCTATGATCCTAAGGGACCTCTACCCATTGTCTTTCGAACACCCACAAGTCTTACACATGCCTAAAAAACCACCGCTCAAAAATTTACGTCTACTGGAGATTTTTATCAAGAAGGATCCATTCACACGGAAGGTGAAATATATCCTCGTATGCCATTAAAAAAACGAAAAGAGATTTAGGTTTGGTAGGTACTACTATGCTACCAACATCTATATAAAAATTTCGTGAGAAAGTCGAGAAAATAATGAAAAAAAAATGACTTCACATCAGTACACTATATGTCAACTAATTTTGATATATGCTATTCAGTACTAGAACCCCTCCCAAAATGCCTCTATTTCCATGATAGCAACTGGTTCATCTAAATATCACATTACCATGGAAAACAGAGGTGCACGAAGCTACCAAAAATGACATTCAATCTCAAAAATTTCTATATGCTAGTGCTTTGGCCACAAGTAACTAACAAATTGGTAATAGGTTTTTACACAATGAAAGTAGATTACGAGAGAGAGAGAGAGAGAGAGAGAGAGAGAGAAGAGAGAGAGAGAGAGAGAGAGAGGCATCGAGATATGCCAAAGAAAGTCACTCGTGTAAGGTATGACAAAGAATGATTAGGTACATTGCAATAGAAGTGACGACACTCACATTTAGTAAGATGGAAGCTTAATAGAGGGGAAGGATGGAGGTGATCAGTAATCTTTTAAACAAATCACTTATATGCTTTAAGAAAGAGGGCTTATTTTTTCTAGCACTTTATAGAACAAGCCACCAATTTCGGAAAATTGTTCATGTGAGAGGACATTTTTTTGGCAGTGTCATCTAATTTTTTTACTATTTCCACATGGAAGGGACCATCCAATTTTTGGCAGTTTTTTCTATGTGAAAGGTATTCCATTTTCTAGCGTTTCATGACATACGTCATAGATTTTACAGGTAATCTTAGAGGAAGTTGTCCAGTTCTCCACTTTTCAACTTTGTTTTATGAGAGCCTTTATTTTTTTCAGCGATTTAAGGTGTTCCTTCATTTTCATTATATTTTCGGAATAAACTCAACCATGTTTCTAAAAGATTGTGCATCAAGTCATCAATATTCCTCCCGTTTTATTGAAGGCGTCATCCATTTCTCAGTGTTTCATAAATGAGTTCATATACATTTCCTTTTTTTGAAGAGACTCATATTTTCCAACAGTTTTAGAGGTCATTCCAGTCTCCCAAAAATTCGTTGTGATAATAATGGTTGTCCTGCGTTTCTTGGATCAAGTCCGTAATTTTACGTGGATGCATGCTTGATGCATTTTTTCCATTATTTTATGGAATTGGTCTCTATTTTTTCCTCACTTTTTTACCTGAAGAAGGAGCCGCCATTTTCTACCCTTCTTGTATTGGATTGATCGATATGGAATACAATCCAGCATCACCAGGATATATTCATTACAATAAAATTATTGAAAACACATTTGAAAACACATCTGATATAGGTCTATCTCACATGGAGAAAGTCATTCATGCGTTGTATGGAAGATGTCATCCAAGTATTGATAATGCTTTAAGGAAGAAATTTTCGATTTTTCCAGTACTTTATGAAAAAGGTCGCCATTCTGGAGGAATTTGGGGTATCAGACTGATAATTTCTTTATATGAGACAAAAATTGTCTGAGTAAGTGGATTAACTATTTTTCCAATCTCTATCCATAACTGTCCTCCCAAGGCAGAAATTGATTCCTCCAAATACTTTTTCGCCATGGAAAACAAAGTGTGACGAAGCCAAGGTGACAAGACATTTTAACCTTAATTATTGTTAAAATTTAAAGTGTTAGTCATAAAGAAATAACATCAACGAAAGTTTTCTACCCAAAGAAAGCCAATTACACGAGAGAGAGAGAGAGAGAGAGAGAGAGAGAGAGAGAGAGAGAGAGAGAGAGAGAGAGAGAGAGAGAGTTACAAGGATAGGATATCTTAAAGACTTGTAAGTCCATCCGAGGAGATATCGTGTGCTCACTTATTTCTAGGAACAGGTTTTATTGTTCAATCACAGTGTCCTAATGTTTACAACTTCTGGTGGCAGTTTATTCAACGTGTCACATATCTTTTATGTTAAGAGGTTCCCACAATGAAAATATCTTGTATGTAAAGAAGTTCCTATAATGAGAGAGAGAGAGAGAGAGAGAGAGAGAGAGAGAGAGAGAGAGAGAGAGAGAGAGAGAGGGTAATAATTACTGTGAAACGAAAAATATCACTATTTTGTGAGAGAGGTAAGAGTAAGAGAGGTGATTAGGTATATTGCTTTACCACTGAATATCACGTTCAAAGATAGAAAGATGGATGGGAAACACAGGTAATTACTGGAGGTGATTAGGTATCATTTAAACAGCATATTACCTATAGAGACATTAAACATAAGGAAATAATTTAGTTTTGCAAAAGTAATGGTAAAGTCTAAGAACTATAGCTTATCTGTCTTTTATGGAAGGAGTCATCCGTGTACTACATGGCAGGTGTAATTCAATTATTACCGGCGCTCTTAGGAAGTTTCTAGTTTTTAAAATTTCTTTTTGTTACAGAAGTCAGCCTTTTAAGGGCTGACAACTGCTTTATGGAAGACACCATCCATTTTTGGGGAGTTTTTTTTTTTTTTCTATGTTAAAGGTAGCTATCTTTCTAGTTTCTTATGGTCAAAGCCATACATTTAAATTACTGCTTAAGTGAAGGCCCTCTTCCATAAATTACTTGAAAAGTGATGGCCCTCTTCTATAAATTACTGCAAAAGTGAAGAACCTCTTCTATAAATTACTGGAAAACGGAAGGGCCTCCCCTATGAATTACTGGAAAAATTGAGGCTCTCTTCTATAAAATATTGAAAAAATGAAGGACCTCGTCTATAAATTACATGGAAAGTGAAGGGCCTCCTCTATCAATTACTGGAATTGATAGAGGAGGCCCTTCACTTTCCATGTAATTTATAGACGAGGTCCTTCATTTTTTCAATTATTTATAGAAGAGCGCCTCAACTTTTCCAGTAATTCATAGGGGAGGCCCTTCCGTTTTCCAGTAATTTATAGAAGAGGTTCTTCACTTTTGCAGTAATTTATGGAAGAGGGCCTTCACTTAAGCAGTAATTTATAGTAGGGGGGCCCATCACTTTTCAAGTTATTTATAGAAGAGGGCCTTAACTTTTCCAGTAACTTAATAGATATAGGAGAGCCATTACTTTTCCAGTAATTTATAGATAGAAGAGGGCCATCACTTTTCCAGTAATTTATACAAGAGGGCCATCACTTTTCCAGTAATTTATAGATAGAAAAGGGCCATCACTTTTCCAGAAATTTATAGATACAAAGGGGCAATCACTTTTCCAGAAATTTATAGATAGAGAGGGCCATCACTTTTCCAGTAATTTATACAAGAGGGCCTTCACTTTTCCAGTAATTTATACAAGAGTACCTTCACTCTTTTCCAGTATTTAATACAAGATGGCCATCACTTTTCAGCAATTTATACAAGAAGGCCTTTACTTTTCCAGTGATTTATAGAAGAGGGCTTTCACCTTTCCAGTAATTTATAGAAGACGACCATCATTTTCAGTAATTTAGACAAGAAGGCCTTCACTTTTCCAGTGATTTATGCAAGAGGGCCTTCGCTTTTCCAGTAATATATAGAAGAGGGCGCTCAATTTCCCGGTAATTTATAGGAAAGGGACTACACGTTTCCAGTAATTTATAGATGAGGGCCTTCAATTTTCCATTAATTTATGGATAGAAAAGGGCCATCACTTTTCCAGGGCTTTATAGAAGAGGGCCATCACTTTTGCAGTATTTTATACAAGAGGGCCTTCACTTTTCCAGTAATTCATACGAGAGGGCCATAACTTTTCCAGTAATTTATAGAAAGAAGAGGGCCCTCCCTTTTCCAGTAATTTATAAAGGAGTGCCTTCACTTTTCCATTATTATATACAATAGGGCCATCACTTTTCAGCAATTTATACAAGAAGGCCTTCACTTTTCCAGTGATTTATAGAAGAGGGCCATCACTTTCTCAGTAATTTATAGATAGAAGAAGGCCCTTTCTTTTCCAGTAACTTATAGAAGGGGGCCTTCACTTTTCCAGTAATTTATAGATAGCAGAGGCCCTTCACCTTTCCAGCAATTTATACAAGAGGGCCATCACTTTTCCAGTAATTTTTAGAAGACGGCCATCATTTTCAGTAATTAAGAGAAGAAGGCCTTCACTTTTCCAGTGATTTATGCAAGAGGGCCTTCGCTTTTCAGTAATATATAGAAGAGGGGACTTAATTTCCCAATAATTTATAGGAAAGGGACTACACGTTTCCAGTAATTTATAAATGAGGGCCTTCAATTTTCCAGTAATTTAAGTTAGAAGAAGGTCATTACTTTTCCAGGGCTTTATAGAAGAGGACCTTCGCTTTTCCAGTATTTTATACAAGAGGGCCTTCACTTTTCCAGTAATTCATACGGGAGGGCCATAACTTTTCCAGTAATTTATAGACGAGGGCCTTCACTTTTCCAGTAATTTAATAGATAGAAGAGGGCCTTCACTTTTCCAGTAATTTATAGATAGAAGAGGGCCTTCACTTTTCCAGTAATTTATAGATAGAAGAGGGCCATCACTTTTCCAGTAATTTATACAAGAGGCCCTTCACTTTTCCAGTATTTCATACAAGAAGGCTATCACTTTTCACCAATTTATACAAGAAGGCCTCCACTTTTCCAGTGATTTATAGAAGAGGGCCTTCACCTTTCCTGTAATTTATACAAGAGGGCCATCACTTTTCCAGTAATTTATAGATAGAAGAGGGCCTTCACTTTTCCAGTAATTTATAGATAGAAGAGGGCCATCACTTTTCCAGTAATTTATACAAGAGGGCCTTCACTTATCCAGTAATTTATACAAGAGTGCCTTCACTTTTCCAGTATTTTATACAAGAGGGCCATCACTTTTTAGCAATTTATACAAGAAGGCCTTCACTTTTCCAGTGATTTATAGAAGAGGGCCTTCACCTTTCCAGTAATTTATACAAGAGGGTCATCACTTTTCCAGTAATTTAAAGAAGACGGCCATCACTTTTCAGTATTTTATACAAGATGGCCTTCACTTTTCCAGTAATTTATAGAAGAGGGCGCTCAATTTTCCAGTAATTTATAGGAAAGGGACTACACGTTTCCAGTAATTAATAGATGAGGGCGCTCAATTTTCCAGTAATTTATAGTCAGAGGAGGGCCATCACTTTTCCAGGGCTTTATAGAAGAGGGCCATCACTTTTCCAGTATTTTATACAAGAGGGTTGGGCCATTCAACTTTTCTTTTCCAGTATTTTTATACGAAGAGGCATCGCCTTTCCAGTTAATTTATACGAGAGGGTCCATTTTCCGCCATAACTCCTTTTCTTTTCCAGTAAATTTATAGTAAAGAGCCAGGGGCCTCACTTTTCCTCCAGTAATCTATAGATAAAAGAGGACCAATTCATATGGCAATTTACATTTTCCAGTAAGTAATATATAAAGGAAGGACATTCACTTTTCCAGTAATTTATAGATAAAAGAGGGCCATCACTTTTCCAGTAATCTATAGAAGAGGACCTTCACTTTTCCAGTAATTTATAGATAAAAGAGGGCCATCACTTTTCCAGTAATCTATAGAAGAGGACCTTCACTTTTCCAGTAATTTATACGAGAGGGCCTTCATCTTCTAATGTTTTCCAATGACTTATACATGAAGTCATCAATTGCAATGCTCGGTGGGGATTGTAAGACAGAGCATTATACATATAAATCATATGTAAATATTGATAATATATTCGAACATATACAATTATATACATATACATTTTAGATATTCTATATGAAATTCATGTACAAAGTATATATAAGTTCTGTTACATTCGAAAATATATAATTATATACATATATATTTTCAGATATTTTTGTAAGAAATTCTTTCTGAACTTATCTATTTCTAATTTTCTATATAAATTTATTACGGCCTCAATAATTTAGAGTGTTGTGACGCCTCGTTTTAATAGATATAATCAATATCCCGTTGCTTGGAAGACGTCATCTATTTTCCAATTGCTATACAAAGAGTTCAGAAATTTTTTGAGGCTTCAAGAGAAATGTTATCCTTTTGTCTTTCTGTTATAAAGCGCTTTTTTTTTTTTTTTTTTTTTTTTTTTTTTGAAGAGTGCCTTAGTATTTACCATTGTTTTATAAAATGGTCGCTTATATCCTCCTCAAAATTTTGTGGAAGTAAGAAAATTCACTCAAATGTTCCATGGATTCTATCATCCTTTCTTCCTATCATAAGAGGTCACTCATTTTTCGTCTTATGGTTGATAGACGTATGTTTTATATGATTTCAAATCAGTTAATTTCTAAGATGTGGTCCATGTAAATCGGTTCGATTTTGGGAATAATACAAAATTATTAATAAAATTTTACAGAGAGAGAGAGAGAGAGAGAGAGAGAGAGAGAGAGAGAGAGAGAGAGAGAGAGAGAGAGAGAGAGAGAGAGAGAGAGGGCAGGGAAGGAGCACCATCTCATATCTACAGAAGGATCCGCCATTTTCTACCTGTCTTCCATTGGATGTATTGATCTGGAATACAATCCAGCATTTCTGGATTTACCCTTGAGAGTTGAAAAGGACCCTGATGAAATATGTGGAAACTTCAAATAGAGATCTATGTGGTGGTTATTATGGTTTTCGCAAAACCTAAATCGAAACTTATGTTGTTATGAGCGAGAGAGAGAGAGAGAGAGAGAGAGAGAGAGAGAGAGAGAGAGAGAGAGAGAGAGAGAGAGAGAGTGGAGTGGAAAACTAGTAAGTATCTAATTATTTATTTATATCAATAAATATCATTCGCGTGGAGTAAGACAGAAAGTGACAGAAAGGTGGTTAGGTATATTGCTATATCAGTGAAAACCATTCATGAAGACCAAAAGATGAGTGAACGAGAGGACGAATGGTAATATGATTAAGTACCTTTGAAATGGGATATCAATAATGCAGATCTGGCACGTCCTGAGAAAATCCAGACTTGTCAGTCAACTGATCATAAGGCCTAATTAATTGAACTTATCTGATATAGGTCTATCTCACATGGGGAAAGTCATTCATGCGTTGTATGGAAGATGTCATCCAAGTATTGATAATGCTTTAAGGAAGAAATTTTCGATTTTTCCAGTACTTTATGAAAAAGGTCGCCATTTTGGGTAATTTGGGGTATCAGACTTTGACAATTTCTTTATATGAGACAAAAAACTGTGTCTGAGCAAGTGGATTAACTATTTTTCCAATGTTTTTTCCAATATTTTTCCAATCTTTTAAGTGTCTTATAGCAGGAGTCATCCATTTTACAAGTGTTTCTTCTATTTTCCAGATATTTGATACGAGAGGTCATCCATTTCCCACTGCTTCATAGAAGAGGTCATCCTATTTCTAGTACTTTATAAAGAGGTGTCATCCATATCCTCGTGTTTTACATGTTATATATTTTCGGGTGCACTATAGAAAAGGCCATTTATTTTATTCATAAGGAGATAATCCGTTTACTTTGATTTATAGGAGGAGGTTATCTATTTTCCTAATACTTTATGGATGTAATATTTGCCTAGCATTTTATAGAGGAGATTAATCATTTTTCTAGTACTTTACACAAAGGTCATCCATCTTCTCATTGCTCCAGCCATTTTATGAAATAGATAATGGATGCAGTCATCATCTTTTTCCAGCCTTTTCTGTTAGAGGTCATCCATTCTTCAGTAACTTTTAATCATCTACTTTTATGCGTTTTCGCTTTTCAATACGTCTTTCACATTTTTCATTATTCTTCGAATGACATTACGTTTTCTCAAAATTTCTTGGAAGATGTAATAAATTTTGTCCATTAATTATTGGAATGTATCATCCATTTCTTCCAAATATTACGTAGGCATTTATGTAATATATTTTTCCATCGCCTTACGGAAGTAGGCATTCTGTTCTTCGAACACTGTCGATTATTTTTGTGCAATTCAGCCAAAATTTGGAATAAGATCTTTGAAAAGCAATTCTATTTCTGGGAAATTGTCAAAATAAGGTGCAAAAGCATTTAGAGAGAGAGAGAGAGAGAGAGAGAGAGAGAGAGAGAGAGAGAGAGAGAGAGAGAGAGAGAGTCATGAAATACTTAAATACAGTTAATTTCTTATCAACTTGGGCAGATAAGACGCGCCATTTTCTATCTGAAGGAGGGGCGCTACCCGTCCTGCACTGGAAGTATTGATCAGGAATATGATCCAGCTTCACTGGGATATGCACACTTGGCAACAAGTGATCAAAATACATATATTCTTGGAGTATTTCGATCTGAATGAGGATTCAATGGTAATGATCTAGCTACGAGCAATCTAATGAAAGACCATATATAAATAATCCTGTAACAGTAAATAAAAAATGTTCTCTCAACATAAATGCACTTGAAATAGTTCTACAGGACCATATTAGTGCCTCTCAACATAAATACACTTTAAATAGTTCTACAGGACCACACAGTTCTCTCTCAAAATAAATTGCACTTGGAATAGTTCTACAGAACCACACAAGTGTCTCTTAGAACAAATTACACTTGAAATAGTTCTACAGGGCCACACAAGTGTCACTCAAAATAAATGAAATGAAATAGTTCAACAGGACCACGCAAGTGTCTCAGAATAAATTAAAGGAAATAGTTCTACAGTACCACACAAATGTCGCTCAAAATAAATTACACTTGGAATAGTTCCACAGGACGACCACGCAAGTGTTTCTAAATACATTACACTTGAAATAGTTCTACAGGACCAAAGATGTCAGATCCATAAGAAACCTACGAGGAATACCTTTCGAACATCTACAAGACCTACCGATACTTAAGTAAAAGTTTAAAAGCAATTATTATGAAGATAGTCCGTTTCATTTGAAGTCTGAAATGGATCCTTGGATGATACTTAACTCTGGGTATGGTGAAAGTCAGTATGCTGCCAAACATATATCAAGATTTTAAAAGGTCATCCATTTTTTTCACACTTTTCGTTTTTGGAAGGTATTATTTTATTCCCTTAAAAGCTTGTGTAGATAATAAATGATGTTTAACTCTAAGTATGATAAAAGTCGACTAGCAGCAAAAACATGCTTCAAGAGACATGTCACCCAATCTTATTAATTCTTTTTTTCTAAGATGCCTTTCATACTTCTCTTTTTCTAAGAAGCCTATCATACTTCTCCCTTTTAGGAGGTTATGTTATTCCCCTAAAGGTTTTTGGAGATAATAAATGATATTTAACTCTAGGTATGATGGAAATCAACATGCTTCCAAACATGTTTCAAGAAAAAGGTCATCCATTCTTACACATTTTTTTTTCGAAGACGCCTTTTATACTTCTCGTCTTTAGAATTAGCTTATTTTATTCCCCTAAAAGGTTGGGGAGATAATAAATGATATTTAAATCTAGGTATAGTGAAAATCTACATGTTGCAAGAGAAAGGTCATCCATTTCTATTCATTTTTTTCGAAGAGGCCGTTCATATTTCTCATCTTTAGAATTAAAATGATTTTATTCCCTTAAAAACATGGGGAGTATTTGACTCTAGGTATGACGAAAATCAACATGTTGCAAGAGAAAGGTCATCCATTTTTATTCATTTTTTTCTCGAAGAGGCCTTTCATACTTCTCATTTTTAGATTGAAGATTATTTTATTCCCCTAAAAGGTTGGGGAGATAATACATATTTAACTCTGGGTTATTTTAACCCCATAGAATTTAGGAAATTAATAAATGTTCTCTCGATCATATTGTCCCCTTCTTTCAAATATTACATGGTAGAACAGGTATTGCATGATCTCCATTGCTTTATGTAAAAGTCATCCGTTTCTTTCTTTTATATAATTATTGTTTCGTGGAGGTAAGTGAATACATGACATAATAAATTTATCCATTTTCTCATGGATGTGGTCATCCATTTTTCCCCACGAAGCGCAGACATTTGTGGTCTTCTTATTCACTCCTTGTGAAATTTTGTAGTTGTTCAATTCAATCAGTACTTTAGAAGTGGCTCATACAAATCAGTTGCACCTTTTTTTTTAAAATCGTTAAATTAATTGCTATTGCTAGACAGACAGGTATCGAGAGAGAAAGACAGAGAAAACAAGAAAACAAGCAACTAAGAAATGCCTTAAGTACATTTCATACCTCAATTACCTGGACAGGTAATGCTCACCGTTTGATAATTAAAGAAGGATCTGCCATTTCTTCTCTTCTGTTGAATAAAATATGCAATTCAGGCCGAAAGCCAAGCGCTGGGACCTATGCGGTCATTCAGTGCTGAAAGGAAAATACAAGGTAAAAGGTTTCATGGGTGTAACAGGAGAAAAACTTCGCAGTTGCACTATGAAACAATTATTAGAAGAGGGTGAGACGTTAGATGGAAAAAACGAATATGAAAGGAGGTACAGTAAAAGGGCTGATAGGGATTGCAGCTAAGGGCCATAGGGACGCTGCATAGAACCTTAAGTAATGCCTACAGTGCACCGAGCGTGAGTGCACTGCAGCACTAATCTGTCACGGAGCTCCCATTGTTTTGGGTGTACTGATCTGGAAACCAATCCAGCATCACTGGAATATACTTCAATACATCGATCAAATTTTGGCGAGTATTTTTATCTTAATCAGAATTCAGCTTTGTCTACCAACGTGCAGTCTGATACTAGAATATACCTAATTAAACCTATAGCATTTAATTGATGAAAGAGGAATTTGATATATACGGATTGTTCTCTTATTCTTAGTACAAGTAGTTCATCAAACTATACTTGAAATAGCTCTAAAAAACCGTAAACCTACGAATCATACACGGATAATATCCCATAGCAATAACTTTTGACTATTTACAAAACGTCATAAAAGCACAATATAGGACATTCTTTAAAAATGCCATCTACCAACGATTTTCTTATGTATAATTCATGGCCAAACTATAATTTACAAAGGGTTCATTCACTTGGAGTGGAAGTGGCTCCGGGATTAAAAAAAAAAAAAAAAATCAGGAAAAGAGAAAAGAACATCAAGACCTGGCGTATAGTTACTGGACAACAAAAATCTACAACACAAATTTTGAGAATTTCCTTAAACTAAAGATGAAAAGGCAGTTATTTCAAATTATTGAACAATCACCTAACTGGGACGTTCTTAAGAGATGCCAATCAAAATATAAACTAACGAACAGGTCTCATTGTCTTCCCATTGCAGCATCCGGCTCCTCTGAATGTTTCCGTATTACGGGAAACCAAAGGCACGAAACAGAGTCGGGGAAACATCTTAATCCAAATCATTCGATAGTCAGTGCTTTAAAACTAAGAAAGTAAAAGAGTGGTGAATGACTCTTTAGCTCAAAGAAAGCAAGTTTTTCGAAAGAAAATCATTTCTTTAAAGCAAGACAGAAAATTACAAAGAGGTCGATGATTAGGTGCTTTGTCATACCAATAACTATCACTCTTATAGATAGAGAGGGAAGGGTAATAGGAGGAGGAATAAAGGTGAAGAGGTATCTTTTCAAAGGGAAATTACTTAGTGTGCACAGTGAGACTATCTATTCACTGGCATACATGCTCATAAAGCTTACGAATCGAGATTCTCTGTATGATATGGAGGTTGTCATCCATGTATCATAAGGCAGGTGTCTTTTCATTATTATCGGGGCTTAAAGAAAGAGCAAAAGTTTCTCCAGTGATTTAAGGAGAAGGTCATCAATTTTGGGACTATTTTCCATGGTAGAGGTCATCATTTTTGGAAGAGGTCATCCAAATTTTGGCAGTTTCTTTATGAGATGATTCAATTATTGGTAGCTTTTCTATGTAGAAGGAAGTAAATTTTGCCTTTGGCTTATGAAAAATGGCATAAATTTTACCATTAGTTTTCAGAAAGGCATCCATTTTCCTGGTCCTTAATATAAGCGGTCACCCCCCCCCCTTTTTTTTTAATGTTTTATGCAAGATGTTCTTCACTTTTCCAGTCTTTCATGGAATTTATGGAAGCGGCCCTTTGTTCTCTAGGTCTTCCATTAATAAGAGAGATTATACATATTCTATGCTGTAAAGAAAACGCTCATCCATTGTTATCCTTTCATTCTAAGAGCCCTTGCGTGTTTCCAGTCATTATTTCAAAGAGGTTATTAAATTTTCGGACAAAACAAATATCGTCAGTTGTTTCATGGCTTATGTTGCACCAATCATACAAATATAACGTGGTGGTACATGTAATATATTATTTTATGATATTGGTCATACATTTTTTCCAGTAAGGTACAGACATTGCAGGTCTCCTTTCCTTTCCTAGTGACTTCTTTAAGTTGTTCAATTTAGTCTGCATAAAAAAAAATCATAAAATCATCAATCGGTTTTTAGAGAGAGAGAGAGAGAGAGAGAGAGAGAGAGAGAGAGAGAGAGAGAGAGAGAGAGAGAGAGAGGAAGCCATTAAAAATCATGAAATCATCAATTAGTTTTTAATAGAGAGAGAGAGAGAGAGAGAGAGAGAGAGAGAGAGAGAGAGAGAGAGAGAGAGAGGGCAGTAGACTGAAGGGTAAGGAAAACGCACCATTTTGTATCTGAAGAAGGATCGGCCATTTTGTATTCCTCTTGCACTGGATGTATTGACCTGGAATACAATCCCATCATCACTAGAATTTGCACTTCTTAATGATAATTTAATTCTCTGTGTGTGTGTGTGTGTGTGTGTGTGTCTGTCTGTCCACACGCAATATAATGACAGTAAATAACCCTAAAGGATTAATTTAATGTACTGAGACTTTGTGAGGTTCAGATTTCAGTCTTAATTTTTTTTATTCATTTATTTACTTATTTACTTATTTATTTATTCTAGTTTTAGAGACGCAGATTAATAACAGAACCCACGAAATGGTCTATTTGTATTGCTATGCAGCTGATATTTCTTCATTACGGTAGAAAATGAGGCACAAAGCAGAGCTGACATGGCATTTTAATAATCACAATAATCACAATACTAATGAAAAATTTTGTCCCAAAGAAAGCAGAGAGAGAGAGAGAGAGAGAGAGAGAGAGAGAGAGAGAGAGAGAGAGAGAGAGAAATAACAAACTAATGAAAATTTTGTTCCAAAGAAAGCAAATTACGAGAAATGAGAGAGAGAGAGAGAGAGAGAGAGAGAGAGAGAGAGAGAGAGAGAGAGAGAGAGAGAGAGTTTTAGACACGAAAAATAACACGCTAATGAAAATATTTTGTCCCAAAGAAAGCAAATTGAGAGAGAGAGAGAGAGAGAGAGAGAGAGAGAGAGAGAGAGAGAGAGAGAGAGAGACGAAAAATAACACACTAAGAAAGCAAATTACGAGAAGAGAGAGAGATGAGAGAGAGAGTACGAGAGAGAGAGAGAGAGAGAGAGAGAGAGAGAGAGAGAGAGAGGATAAGTAATTAGTAAAGAATATCTCTTCCGTTGAAAAAGACAAAGCAGGTGAAGAGGTATATGGATATATCAATGAGTGTCACTCTTAGTCAGAAAGGCTGATAAGAAAGGGAAGATATCATTTACAGATATCATACACACGACGAAAACACTCAGCCTCCGTCAAATGGGATTAAAAAGTCTAAGAATACGTAATTTAATTCATCTGCATTGTATGGAAGAAGTCATCTATTTATGATACGGCAGATATCATCCATGTATTTCAAGTGGTTTTTGATAGGGGTCTTAGTTTTCCCATACGTATTGAGAGATTATTATTATTATTATCAAAGTAGTTTAACCACACCACTGAACTGATTATAGTCTCTCATAAGGCTGGCCACATAATGTAAGAAGTTAGGGCAATTTTTCTAAGGGAAAATTTGCTTTTTCATCCATACAACATTGGAAAAATGAGAGCTCTCAATAAATCACGTGGAAAGTGAAAAATATCTTGCATAAAAACATCACATCTTCAATGAAGCACTATGAAAATGGATGGCATTTTCTTTAGACCAAATGAGAAAAAAATATTACCTTTCCTTTGAAATATGGGGGAAATGAGTGACCTTTTCTTTGAACCATGGGGAAAATGAGTGACCTTTTCTTTGAACCATTAGGAAAATTAATGACCTTTTCTTTGAACCATGGGGAAAATGAGTGACCTTTTTTTGACCCACGGGGGAAATGAGTGACTTTTTCTTTGAAACATGGGGAAAATGAGTGACCTTTTTCTGTGAACCATGGGGAAAGTGAGTGACCTTTTTGAACCATGGGGAAAATGAGTGACCTTTCCTCTGAAGCATGGGGAAAATGATTTACCTTTTCTTTAAACCATTGGGAAAATGAGTGACCTTTCCTCTGAAGCATGGGGAAAATGATTTACCTTTTCTTTGAACCATTGGGAAAATGAGTGACCTTTCCTCTGAAGCATGGGGAAAATGAGTGATCTGTTCTTTGAAACGGAGAAAATGAGTGGCCTTTTCTCTGAAACATGGGGAAAATGAGTGGCCTTTTCTTTGAAGCGTGGGGAATATGAGTGACCTTTTCTTTGAACCATTGGGTAAATGAGTGACCTTTTCTTTGAAGCATGGGGAAAATGAGTGACCTTTTCCTGAAAGCAAGAGGAAAACAGACGACCTTTTCCATAAAACACACTTGAAAAATGGACCACATCTTTCACTGGAAAACTGCCAAAAATTTAGTGGTCTTTCTAAACATAAAGATATCGTTGAAAACTGTGTGACTTCTATAAGATGACATCTAAGAAGATAATTGGGCTATTTACTTTTTAAAGCAATAAAAAACTACGACCCCTGAATTGAAACACAAGGCAATTCTGTAACTGCTGACACCTACGATAAATTACACGGATGCCTCCCTCACTCCATGTGATTTCTGATGCTTTAAAATAACATTTGACATTTTCAGTATTTATGTAATAAAGTAGGCTTCATATCCTGTTTAAAGGATACGTAATCACCTTCATCCATCTCTCTCTCATTCCTCGATAGAGCAATATACCATTGCTCTATCAAGGAATAAGAGAGGGATGGATGAAGGTGATTACGTATCCTTTAAACAGAATATGAAGCTTACTTATAGTTACACTGCATAAATAATGAAAATATCAAATGTTATTTTAAAGCATAAGATATCACATTGAGGGAGGCATTGCAGGTGTCAGCAGTAACAGAATTGCCTGTGTGTTTTAATTAAGAGGTCGTAGTTTTCCATCGCTTTCTGTCTTCTCTACAAGAGGCCAACCCTCCTATTCTGCAAACTGACTGTTTGTACCAAAAACCTTTTATTAATTAGTTTTTGGTGCCTCAAGCGGTAACTTATAGAAATTATTTGAATTAGAATGGCCTTTCAACCTTCTTCTTACAACTGTTTTGCACGACGAAGAAATTTCAAAATGATCAACCCGCCGCTATGGGATGAAAATCTTTGATTTATTCGCGTATTTTCTAGCTAACTAACTGGTTAATTTACTTATTTGAAATAGTTGCTTTCCCATATGTTTTTTTTTCATGTTCCCTTAATGCTTCACTTACATTTTGCTACTATAGTAAAACCCGCCAGAACTAAATTTTCTTTTGAAATTTATTCGAGGACCTTTTTCAACTTCCATGTGATTGGACCCTTCTTGATGAAAATCTCCACCAGGCTGTATTTTTGTACGATGGATTATATCAGGATATGAGAAAAAGTCTTGTAGATGGTGAAAAGCTATTAGGCATAAGTCCCACATGGATCTTAGATCTTTGGTCCTAAAGAACTATTTCAAGTGAAGTTATTAGGTTTATGATGACAATTTCTACCATTAGATTGCTCGGGGATGCAGAAGACAATTGAATCATAATTCAAATAAACATTCTCTAAAAATATATATTTAATCATTGTACTCATTGTGCTGCAAAGTGTACACTCAAGTGATGCTGGACTGTATCCCAGATTAATATATCTAATACATGAGGATGACAGAAGATGGCGGATCCTTCTTGAGATACAAAATGGTGCATCTTCTATACTTAAGAACCTGGCTCCCACCCTCCCACCTCTCTCTCTCTCTCTCTCTCTCTCTCTCTCTCTCTCTCTCTCTCTCTCTCTCTCTCTGTAAAAGCCAATTGATATTTGTATTTTCCATTTATAAAATATGGAATAAGTTTATACGATCCACGGAACTTTCCTAGATAGTGACCCCCCAGCAAAGTTTGGGGTCTATCTAGGACTAACATTTCTTTTGGGGTCATTATCTTTACGATATTTAAAGAAAAGGTTATCCATTTGCTTAGTGCTTTGAAAGAAAGGTCATCCATTTTCCTAATACTTTAAAGAATGGCCATCCATTTTTTCTTGGCGCTGTAAAGAAAAGGTATTCGATTTTCAAAGCTCTTTAAATAATAGATTATCCATTTTCAGAGGGTTTTAAAGAATATATTAAAACCCTAGTAGAGTTCCCAATCCACCTCTTCAATACTGACTGAAATGGGCAAAGATAGAAAGTCACACTTGAAGGAAACATTGGGAGAAAAATGGTTTCTTCTGTAAATTAATGGAAAATATTCCATTTATGCATTTCCAAGTAGTAGTATTAGTAAGAAAGGAATGGCAGAATCCTTGAGATAATAGACACAGTTTTGTTACCCTCTTCCAATAAACACTGGAAAATATGGATGACCTCTTCGAAAGAATGGATTACCTTTCTCTTGAAACTCCTGAACAAATTTTTAATCTCTTGCTAATAATATCAATGAAATGTGGAAAGATATGTTCATGAGACGAGGAAAAAATCAATGACTTTAAAGCTCTAAATTGGATGAACTTTTCTTTAAAGGACTACGAAAATAGATGACCTGTCCTCTAAATCACCAAGAAAATAAATGCCCTTTTCTTCAAAGTACTAGAAAACTGGATAATCTTTTCTTTAAAGCAGTAGGAAAATAGATAACCTTTTCTGCATTGCATAAGAAAATGTATGACATTTTCTTTAAAAACTAGGAAAATGGTTGACCTTTTCTTGAAAGCAATAAGACAATGGATGACCTTTTCTCTAAAGTACTAGGAATATGGAGGGTCTATATTCTTTAAAACACTCGGAAAATGGATAAACTGTTATTTAAAGAAGTTTGAAATGGATTACCTTTTCTTTAAAACACTAGGAAGAATTGGATGGCCCTTTCTTTAAAGCATTAAGAAAATGGATGACCATTCCTTCAAAGCACCGGGTGCATGGATAGCCTTTTTTTTAAAGCTCTAGAAAAATGGGTGACCTTTCCTTCTAAGCAAAAAAAAAAAACAACAAAAAAAAAAATGAATAACCTTTTCTTTAATGCACTAGGAAAATGGCCGACCTTTACACTAAGCCCTTGAAAAATGGAAAATCTTTCCTTCGAAGCATAAGGCAATGGATGACCTTTTCTTTAATGCACTAAGTAAATGGCTGACTTTTCCATTGAGGCACTATGCAATGGATAACATTTTCTTTAAAGCACTACGAAAACGAATGACCTTTCCACTGAAATACTACGAAAAGGAATGGATTTTTCTTGAAAGAACTAAGAAAATGGATGACCATTCCACTGAAGCACTAGGAAAATGGGTAACCTTTCTGCTAAAGCTCTACGAAAATGGGTGAACTTTTCTTTAAAGCATTACGAAAATGGATGACCTTTCCATTGAAGCATTAGAAAATTGACGAACTTTCTATTGAAATACTATGGAAATGGATGATCGTTTCGTTAAAGCTCTACGAAAATGGATGACCTTTCCGTTGAAATACTGTGGAAATGGATGACCATTTCGTTAAAGCTCTCAGAAATGGATGACCTTTCCATTGAAATACAATGAAAATGGATGACCTTTTCACTAGGAAAATGGATGACCTTTTCACTAGGAAAATGGATGACCTTTCTATTGAAATACTACGAAAATGGATGACCTTTTCTTTAAAGCACTAGGAAAATGTATGAACTTTCCATTGAAATACTACGAAAATTTAAGACTTTTTCTTTAAAGAACTACGAAAATGGATGACCTCTCCATTGAAGCACCAGGAAAATGGATGACCTTTTCATTGAGGCACTATAAAAATGGATGACCTTTCCACTGAAGCACTAGGAAAAAGGGTGACCTTTCCGTTAACGCACCAGGAAAACGGATGACCTTGCCATTGAGGCACTATGAAAATGGATGAACTTTCCACGGAAGCACTAGGAAAATGGATGACCTTTCTATTGAAATACTAGGAAAATTGATGAACTTTCCACTAAAGCACCAGGAAAATGCATGACTTTTCCATTGAAATACTAGGAAAATGGATGACTTTTCCATTGAAATACTAGGAAAATGGATGACTTTTCCATTGTAAACACTATGAAAATGGATGAACTTTCCACTGAAGCACTAGGACAATGGATGACTTTTCCATTTAAGCACCAGGATAATGGATGACCTTTCCAATGAAGCACTAGGAAAATGAATGACCTTTCCATTGCAGCACTAGGAGAATGGATGAACTTTCTATTGAAGCACTAGGAAAACAGATGACCTTTCTATTGAGGCACTATGAAAACGGATGACCTTTCCTTTGAAGCACCAGGAAAATAGATGACCTTTCCATTGAGGCACTATGAAAATGGATGACCTTTCCACTGAAGCACTAGGAAAATGGATGACCTTTCCATTGAAGCACTAGGAAAATGGATGACCTTTTCGTTAAGGATCTACGAAAGTACATAGCACTGTTTTTTATATAAAACATTAGAAAAAAAAATTTTAATTGTCAAAACTGGATGACTTCTTTCCAAACAAGTTGGCCTCTAACATTAAAGAACATCTCCAAAATTAGTGACATGTCTGAAAGCAATTGAAAAGCTAAGATCTTTGGAAATAATAAGATGTCAAATATACGAAAGACTCCTTACATGTAATGCAGATACACTGTATGAATGATTCCTTACTTAATATAGATACACTGTATGATTGACTCCTTACATATAATACAGATACACTGTATGAATGACTCCTTACATAATATACAGATACGCTGTATGAATGACTCCTTACATATAATACAGATACACTATATTTCTTAGGCTTTATAATCACGTTTGGCAGTATCTACATATTTTCCATTAAGTACAATCTCTCTATAAAAGAGACTTAACGACCCCATCCCATTCCTCCCTCACTTGCGCATCCATCTCTCTATCTATAAATGTGATAATCACTGGCATAGCAATATATCTAATAACCCCCTTTGTCTCTTTGTCCTTCTCTAAACAAGTGATATTCTTTCGTATAGCTAAACATCTACTCTCCTCTCTCTCTCTCTCTCTCTCTCTCTCTCTCTCTCTCTCTCTCTCTCTCTCTCTCTCTCTCTCTCTCTTTGTAACATGCTTTGAATGAATTCATTTCTCTATGACTACAATAACTCTCTCTCTCTCTCTCTCTCTCTCTCTCTCTCTCTCTCTCTCTGTTATCTGCTTTGAATTAATTTCTTTCCTATAATTAGAATCATTTTCTCTCTCTCTCTCTCTCGTCATCGACTCTCGTCTCCTTCTCTCTGCTCCTCTCTCTCTCTCTCTCTCTCTCTCTCTCTCTCTCTCTCTCTTTGTAACTTGCTTTGAATTAATTTGCTACTTTCTTATGGCACAAAAATATCTAGAAATAATTAGCATTAAGATGGCATCACAGCAATACTTCATGACCAAGATGAATAAGTAAGTATTTGGATGAATCAATTGCTGAAGTGGAAAAAACATTAGACATATTTATGAGATCTTTTATTGTTTTGCACTTCTTGCAGTACTCTCAGTCGGATTACTGATTTTTATCTTTATTTTACCGATATTCACTTTGATTTTCCTATCGATCTTTGAAGCATATGTAGGATATACCACACCTACATTTCTTTTTATATTTTTTCTTTGAAATATCACCCCAGGAGGCATTTCAACTATCAAGTGACATGATAAAAATCGGCAGTAGTGTATTTTTAAACTTTTTTTTTTTTTTAAGTGGGGTATGTAGGCAGTGTCTAGTAGGCACTGTTCCTATATGGATCTAAGATCTGTGGTTCTGTAGAACTATTGTGTGCATATTAATTTTGACAGATTATTTTGTACTTTAACTTCGCTTACATTAAGTTAATGCTATAGGTCTATGTAATTTCTGTTATCATACTGCTTGTTGACAGACAGAACTGTATTAACATTAAGATTAAATATACTCTAAAATATACGCTTTTAGACAACTGTATTGCATTGTGTATATTGCAGTGATGCTGGGCTGTGTTCCAGATCAATACATCTAATGCAAGAAGGGTAGAAGATGGCGGACCCCGTTCCAGATACAAAATGGTGCGATTCCTTACCCAGGCTCTCTCTCTCTCTCTCTCTCTCTCTCTCTCTCTCTCTCTCTCTCTCTCTCTCTAGTTTTTTGAAATTCTTTTCAAGAAATGGAGTCGAACTAAAAGCCACTTCTTAAATACAGAGTGAATTTAATATAAAAACATTAGAAAAGAGTAAGAACATAAGAGACTTCTTCCATAAAACCATGGAAATAATATTGCATGTCTCTCAACGTAATGACAAAATCTATGGAAAAAGATACCTTCTATTATCTTTTGGACAATTTATAGACCTCGTTCAGAAACTAATGTTAAATATGCATGGCCTCTTTAAGCAAAAGTTAAAATGAATGAGATTTCTGTTTAAAATCTTTCATAAATAGCTAAAAAATGAATGGCCCTTGCATATAACGAGGGAGTAAATTGATGACTGAGTACATACGGCATTAGAAAAATAGTTGGATTTTTCAGAAAAAAAAGAAAAAAAAAGAAAAAAAAAATCTTCCATAAACCAACGGCAAAGCGAAGGATCGCGTGAATAAATTATTGAAAAAGGGTTGACCCGTTTTGTAAAGCAATAGGAAAATATTAATTTTCTTTAAAGCAATGCTAAACTATATGACCTATTCAATAAACCACCGGAAAATTTTAACACCTTCTACTTAGAATAAACTATTATAAATTGGATGGTCTCAACCATAAAGATATTGTCCAAAAATTGGATGACTGCTTCCAAAGATGACCCATAACAGAAAAATTGTCCCAAAATTGTCACTTCTTCCATACAGCACTGTCGTAACATAGACCGCTTCCTTAAAGGAAGGGAAGAATTTAAGGACTCCTACCGTATATGTATGACTCCGTCTATGTGATAATACAAGATAGATTCATTGACTTTAGTGTATAATCATGTTTGATCTCAATTAAGCGATACTACTTCCATCCCATTCCTCTCTCTTATCCACCCATCTTGTTATCTATAAGAGTGATACTTATGATTGTATAGTCATATGATATATCACATATTTGCTGCTTTTCTCCATAGGTGATATTCTCCCCTATAACTAAAAACCCAGTCTCTCTCTCTCTCTCTCTCTCTCTCTCTCTCTCTCTCTCTCTCTCTCTCTGTTAGATCAGAATGTTAAATAGGATTGATTTGCACTTGTCAGACCGATATTATACCAAATTTCTCTGGTAAGCAGTTTTTTATGGCATGATAGCCTTGCATTTATTTTTTTTTCTTACTAATGAATTAACCTGTAGAACTGATTAGAATGGCATTTCCCGTCAACATTGAGTTCCTTTGTCTCCTTATGATGAGGAAATGTTTGGAGAATCCAATTGCTGCCTTGGGAAGACAATTAGACTTTTCTATTGGTTTTTTTTTTTTATTGATTCGCGTCCATTATACTTAACTAAATTAGCTTATCACTTAACTCATTTTGATAGACTGGTTTTCCATATTTGTATACCACTCATGCTCTCAAAGACTTTGGTCGAGACTTTGGTGGCAAAGTAATTTTTACCAGATTTTTGTTTTCTATATTACCCTAGGATCCATTTCAGCTTCCAAGTGAATAGACCCCTTCATGACTCATATTTTGGCACTCAATTAAGACATCATATGGATGGTAAAATGTTGGCTATGATTACCGTGTGGATCCTAAATCTTTTGTTCTATAGAACTACCTTTATAATAGATGTTTTGAGGATAAGGTCAGTCCCTTCCCTCGCTGAAAACCTTGATATTTTGCTTTTGTATGACTACAGTCCTTTTAGCAAGATTTGAAGAATAAATTTAAAAGCAAAGGCTCTTATCTTAGCTTCATCTTCAAAGAACGTGACTGTTCTTCATATTCTTCAACAGTTATTTTGATAAACTCTTTAGTACTCGAAATAAATATTAAGAATAGAATAAAGAAAATGCTCTTATCTTAGCCTCATCTTCAAAGAACGTGTATGTTCTTCGTATTCTTCAACAGTTTTGATAAACTCTTTAGTACACAAAAAAAAATTTAAGAATAGACTCAAGAAAAGGCTCTTATTTTGGCCTCATCTTCAAAGAACGTGACTGTTCTTCATATTCATCAACAGTTATTTTGATAAACTCTTTAGTCCTCAAAATAAACAAATCTACTGATAACACATTCGTTGTACATTTATTTTAATGAAAATTTGATATTTCTATCAACAGACGCCTAGTGGATATATAATCAACGTGAAATTATCATAAAGATAAAATTTTCTTGAAGAAAAAAGTATTTTAATCATTGTATTGCAGTGTATATTCCAGTGATACTGGATTGTATTCCAGATCAATACATCCTATTCAAGAGGGATACAAAATGGCGGATATATATCCAGGTTCAAAATGTTGCACCTATCTACCCAAACTCTCTCTCTCCTCCCTCCTCCCCCCCTCCCTCTATCTCTCTTCCCTCCTCTCCTCTCGCTCTCTCTCTCTCTCTCTCTCTCTCTCTCTCTCTCTCTCTCTCTCTCTCTCTCTCTCTATAAAATTATTGAATAACTTAGAGAGAAACTGATTTTTATTAGCCACCTCTTAAATATTTACTGAATTGAATGAATTGAAAAAACGAGAAGAATTTATCCTCCTTCATGAAAATAATGGAAAGACTGTATTACATGTCATTCCATGCAATATCAGGAAGAATGAAATGACAAAATCCAAGAAATTTTGGGAGAATATAATAACTCTTTTGAAAAATAATGTAAAATATGGAATCCCTCTTCAAAAAGCAAAAATAAAAAAGTTAAACATGGATAAGTTTTCACTTACGACATCAGGAAAGATGTCTGATCCTTTTTTTTAAATCACTGAAAAATATATGACCTCCATAAACCGAGGCACTTTTGATGCCTTCATTCCCAAGACATTGGAAAATGGTTATTTTCTTCAGAAAACATTTAAAAAATGAAGAACCTCTTCCTTCCATAAGTCACGAAAAATGAAGAACCTCTTCCTTCTATAAGTAACGAAAAATGAAGAACCTCTTCCTTCCATAAGTCACGAAAAATGAAGAACCTTTTCCATAAGTCACGAAAAATTGAGAATCTTTTCCATAAGCCATGAAAAATAAAGAACATCTTCCATATATTGTGTAAAATAAAGAACTTCCTCCATTAGTCACGAAAAATGAAGAACCTCTTCCATCCATAAGTCACGAAAAATGAAGAATCCCCTTCATATAACATTTAAAAATGGATGACTACTTCTACAAAACACCGATAATATAAATGGCCCCACAAAAAATAAATGACCTTTTCTTTACAGAATCAAGAAATTAATTGACCTTCTCTTTAAAGCATCAAGAAAATAAATGACTTTTAATATAAAATACGAAGAAAATAAATTATCTTTAAACCATCTAGAATATAAATGACCTTTTTTCAAAAGCAGCAAGAAAATAAATTATTTTTTCCTTAAAGCATCAAGAAAGTAAATGAACTTGTTTTTAAAGCACCACGAAAATAAATTACTTTTTTTTTAAAGAATCCAAAAGAATAGACGCCCTTTTCCATTAAACACTAGGAAGAGAGACGACTTTTTACACAGAAAAATGCTCAAAATTATATGTCTCTTCCCTGAGGTAAGTGTCAAATAAGATGACCTCTAATATGTAAAATTGTGCTCTAGTACTTCTAAGACTACTTTGCCTTCATGTCCAAGCAATAATTGGATGACACCTACCAAATAAACTCAAGGATGACACCTACCAAATGAATATATGGCTGACACTAACCAAATGATTACCATATGAATGGCACCTAATCAGTGAATATATGGATGACAGATACCAAATGAATATATGGATGACACCTATCAAATTAATATATGGATGACACCTACCAAACAAATATATGGATGACACCTATTAAATTAATATATGGATGACACCTACCAAACAAATATTTGGATGACACCTACCAAATAAACACATGGATGACACCTACCCAATGAATTTATGGATGAATCTACCAAAACGATATATGGATGACACCTACCAAACACATGTATGGATGACCCCTGCTAAATTAATATATGGATGACACCTACCAAATACGTACATGGATAACACCTACCAGATGAATATATAGATGACACCTACTAAATGAATATGTGGATGGAACCTACTGCATGAATGTATGAATGAGACCTATCAAATGAAAATATTGATGACTATTACCATATGAGTATATGGAAGATACCAACAAATGAATATAATGATGACACCGACCAAATAAATGTATGGATGACACCTACCAAATAAATGTATGGATGACACCTACCAAATAAATGTATGGATAACACCTACCAAATGAATCTATGAATGACACCTATCAAATGAATGTATGGATGACACCTACCAAATCAATATATGGATTCCCCCCTCCATGTGATGCACCATCTTCATTTCTTATGCTTTAACATCACATTTTACAAAGTCAACATTTTTCCATTGTGTTTAATATCAATGAGAGTCACCTCTATTCATAACTCTTATTTATTTTCTTTATAAGAGTGATATTCATTTGTACGACAATATATCATTTTACACCCTCTGTTTTCCAGTCGTTCCTTACACACGTGATATTTTTTCGTAGGGCTACATGCCTATTTCTCTCTCTCTCTCTCTCTCTCTCTCTCTCTCTCTCTCTCTCTCTCTCTCTCTCTCTGAATAATTTATTGAAATTCTTTTCAAGAAATAGAATGGATTTTTGAGCCTCTTTTTAAATACCGAGTGAATTTAATATAAAAACATTGGGAAAGAGGAAAAACATAAGAGACTTCTTCCATAAAACCATGGACATAATATTGTATGTCTCAATGTAATGACATAATCTATGGAGAAAGATAACTCCTATATCTTTTGGATAATTTAAAGACCTCGTTCAGAAACAAATGTTAAATACGGAAGGCCTATTTAGGCAAAAGTTAAAATGGATGAGCTTTCTGCTCGGAATCTTTTATAAATAGCTAAAAAATGGATGGCCCCTTGCATATAACGAGGGAGTAAATTGATGACTTCATGAATAACTTTTGGATTTTCTGAAAAAAAAAAAATAAAATAAAGGATTTCTTCTATAAGTCAACGGCAAAGCGAAGGATCGCGAGCATAAATAATTGAGAAATGGTTGGCCTGTTTTTATAAAGCACTAGGAAAATATTAATTGTCTTTAAAGCAATGCTAAATTATATAACCTATTCCATAAACCACCGGAAAATTTTAACACCTTCTACTTAGAATAAACTATATAAAATTGGATGGTCTCAGCCATAAAGATATTTTCCAAAGATGACCCATAACAGAAACATTGGCCCAAATTATCACATCTTCCATAAAGAACTGTCATAACATAGACCGCTTCCTTAAAGGAAGGGAAGAATTTAATAACTCCTTCTGTATATGTGACTCCATCCATGTGATAATATAAGATAGATTCATTGACTTGACTACTGCATAATCAATTAAGCGATACCACTTCCATCCCATTCCTCTCTCTTATCCACCCATCTTGTTTTCTTCTATAAGAGTGATAGTCATGATTGTTTAGTTATATGATCTATCACGCTGTTTCTGTTTTTCTCTAAAGTTATATTCTTCTTATAACTAAAAACCCAGTCTCTCTCTCTCTCTCTCTCTCTCTCTCTCTCTCTCTCTCTCTCTCTCTCTCTCTCGTAATCAGGTTTTTTGCCATGATAGTCTTAATTGTTTTTATTTTTATTTTACTAATGAATTAACCTCTAAAACTAAAATCATTTTGGGATTAAAATGGCATTTCCTATCTACATAGAGTCCCTTTGTCTCCTATGATGAAGAAATGTTTGCAGACTCCAATTGCTGCCTTGGGAAGACAATTAGACTTTTCTATTGGTTCTTTTTTTTTTCTTATTGATTCGCGTCCATTATACTTAGCTAAATTAGCTGATCACTTTACTCATTTTGATAGACTGGTTTTCCATCTTTATATACCACTGATGTTCTCAAAGGATTTGATCGAGACTTTGGTAGAAAAATAATTTTTACCAGATCTTATTTTTTTTTTATATTACCCCAGGATCCATATCAGCTTCCAAGTGAATGGACCCCTTCATGACTCATATTTTGGCTATCAACCATACAGATAAAAATAAATTTAGGCAACATCTGGATGGTAAAATGTTGTTGGTCATGATTGCCATGTGGATCCTTAATATTTTGTTCTATAGAACTATTTTAAGAATAGATATTTTGAGAATAAATTCAGTCCCTTCTCTTGGTGAAAATCTTGATATTTTGCTTTTGTATGACTACTGTCTACAACGTCAGAAATACATTCCCTCTGACGTAAAGCTAAAGGATTGTAAGTGTAACTTTAGTAAGATGTGAAGAATAGACTCAGGAAAAGGCTCTTATCTTAGCCTCGACTTCAAAGAACGTGACTTTTCTTCATATTCTTCAACAGTTATTTTGATAAACTCTTTAGTATTCAAAATAAACAAATCTACTGATAACACATTCGTTGTGCATTTATTTTAATGAAATTTACATATTTCTAAGAACAGACTCCTTGTGGATATATAATCAAAGTGAAATCATCATAAAGATAAAATCATTTAAAATAAAAGTCTTTTAATCTTAGTATTACAGTGTCTATATTCCATTGATGCTGGATTGTATTCCAGATCAATACATCCTTTGCAAGAAAGAATACAAAATGGCGGATCCATCTTCAGGTACAAAATGTTACACCTACCTGCCCAAGCTCTCTCTCTCTCTCTCTCTCTCTCTCTCTCTCTCTCTTCTCCCCCCCCCCCCCCCCCTCCTTCCCTCCTTCCTTCCCCCCCCATCTCTCTCTCTCTCTCTCTCTATAAAAACTAATTAATAATTACATGAATGATTTATATGAGCCACGTTTTAAATACTGACTGAATTGCATGTATTGAAAAAACGATAAGGTAACATGTCAACGAAACTTTGAAACAGAAATTTACCTCCTTCATAAAATAACATGTCATTCTATGCAATATCAGGAAGAATGAAATACAAAATCCATTAAATAGTGCACAACATTCATTATCTCCAAGAGATTTTGGGAGAATTTAATAACTCCTTCGAAAAATAATGTAAAATATGGAACCCCTCTTCAAAAAGCAAAAATAAAAAGTTAAACATGGATGAGCTTTCACTTACAACACAAGGAAAGATGTCTGATCCTTCTTTAAAATCACTAAAAAATAGATAACCTCCATACACCGAGGCACTTTCAATGCCTTTATTCCCAAGACATTTGAAAAATGGTTAAATTCTTCAGAAAACATTTAAAAAATGAAGAACCTCTTCCATAAGTCAGGAAAAATGAAGAACCTTTTCCATATGTCACGAAAAATGTAGAACTTCTTCCTTCCATAAGTCACGAAAAATGAAGAACCTCTTCCTTCCATAAGTCATGAAAAATGAAGAACCTCTTCCATAAATCACGAAAAATGAAGAACCTCATACATAAGTCACGAAAAATTTAGAACCTTTTCCTTCCATAAGTCATGAAAAATGAAGAACCTCTTCCATAAATCACGAAAAATGAAGAACCTCATACATAAATCACGAAAAATGAAGAACCTCATCCATAAGTCACGAAAAATGAAGAACCTCTTCTTTCCATAAGTCATGAAAAATGAAGAACCTCTTCCATAAATCACGAAAAATGAAGAATCTCTTCCATAAATCACGAAAAATGAAGAACCTCTTCTTTCCACAAGTCACGAAAAATTAAGAACATCTTCCATTAGTCACGAAAAATGATGACTTTTTAGCACCAAGAAAGTAACTGACCTTTTCTTTAAAGCAACCCCCCCACAAAAAACAAAAAAAACCCAAATAATTGATCTTTTCTTTAAATCATCAAGGAAATAAATGACGTTATCTTTAAAGCATCAAGAAATATATAACCTTTTCTTTAAGGCATCAAGAAAATAAAGGACCTTTTTCTTTAAGGCACTAAAAAAATAAAAGACCTCTTCTTTAAACCATGAAGAAAATAAATTATCTTTTCTTTAAATCATCAAGAAAATAAATGACTGTTTTAAAAACCAGAAAATAACTGACATTTCTTAACAGCAACAAGAAAATAAATTACCTTTTCTTTAAAAGCTTCCAAGAAGTACATGATCTTTTTCATTATTATTTATAGGAAAATAGACCAGAGTCTTACACAGAAAAGTGCTCAAAAATAGATGGTCTATTCCCTAAGTAAGTGTTAAATAAGATGACCTCTAATAAGTTCAATTGTGCGCGACTTTTTCTAAGACTAATGTGCCCTAGCAATAATTGGATGACACCTACCAAATGAATATATGGATGACACCTACCAAATGAATATATGGATAGCAGATATCAAATGAATATATGGATGACACCTATCAAATAAATATATGGATGACACCTACCAAGTAAACATGGATGACACCTACCAAATAAATGTATGGATGACACCTACCAAATCAATATATGGACTTCCTCTTTATAAGTCGGATATTCATTGGCACGACAATATATAATTTTACACCTTCTGTCTTTCAGTCGTTCCTTACACACGAGACATTTTTTCGTAGGACTATATGCCTATTTCTCTCTCTCTCTCTCTCTCTCTCTCTCTCTCTCTCTCTCTCTCTCTCTCTCTCTCTCTCTCAGTAATTTATTGAAATTCTTTTTTAAAAATGGAATCGATTTATGAGGCTCCTCTTAAGTATCGAGTGAATTTAATAAAACCATGGAAATAGTATTGCATGTCTTTCAACGTAATGCCATAATATATGGGAAAAGATAACTCCTATTATCTTTTGGATAATTTATAGACCTCGTTCAGAAACTAATGTTAAATACGGACGGCCTTTTTAAGCAAAAGCTAAAATGAATGAGATTTCTGTTTGAAATCTTTTATAAATAGCTAAAAAATGAATGGGCCCTAGCATATAACGAGGGAGTAAATTGATGACTGAGTGCATACGGCATTAGAAAAATAGTTGGATTCTTCCAAGAAAAAAAAAAAAATTTCTTCCATAAACCAACGGCAAAGCGAAGGATCACGTGAATAAATCATTGAAAAATGGTTGACCTATTCCATAAACCACCGGAAAATCTTAACGCCTTCTACTTAGAATAAACTATAAAAAAATTGGATGGTCTCTGCCTTATATAAAGATAGTGTCCAAAAATTAGATGACCGCTTCCAAAGATAACCCATAATAGAAACATTGCCCCAAAATGGTCACATCTCACACAAAGTACTGTCATAACATAGACCGCTTCCTTAAAGGAAGGGAAGAATTTAATAACTCCTACCGTATATGTATGACTCCGTCCATGTGATAATACAAGAAAGCTTCATGTTTGATCTCAATTAAGCGATACCACTTCCATCCCATTCCTCTCTCTTATCTACCCATCTTGTTATCTATGAGTGATAATCATGATTGTATAGTTATATGATCTATCACACTCTTTCTGCTTTTTTCTATAAAAGTTTTATTCTTATAATTAAACACCCAGTCTCTCTCTCTCTCTCTCTCTCTCTCTCTCTCTCTCTCTCTCTCTCTCTCTCTCTCAGATCAGAATGTTAAATAGATCTGATTTGTTATACCAAATTTCTCTCGTAATCAGTTTTTTGTGGCATGCTAGTCTTGCATTTTTTTTTCTTACCAATGAATTAACCTCTAGAACTAATTCATTAGCCTCTACAACTAATAGCATTTTGGAATTAGAATGGTAAATCCCATCTATATTGAGTCCCTTTATCTCCTATGATGAAGAAATGTTTGGAGAATCCAATTGTTGCTTGAGAATCCAATTGCTGCCTTGGGAAGAAAATTAGACTTTTCTACTGTTTTTTTTATTTCTTATTGATTCGCGTCTATTATACTTATCAGAATTAGCTGGTTACTTTAGAAATTTAGTCATTTTAATAGACTGCTTTGCCATATTTATATTCCACCGTCTTTTCAAAGACTTTGATTTAAACTTTGGTGGTAAAGTAATATTCACCAGAAATTAATATTTTTGCAATTTTTTGCATATCACCCCAGCGTTCATTTCAGCTTACAAGTGAATGGACCCCTTCATGACTCATATTTTGGCTATCAACCATACAGATAAAAATGAATTTAGACAACATATGGATGGTAAAATGTTGTTGGTCATGATCACCATGTGGATCCTAAATTTTTTGTTCTATAGAACTATCTTTAGAATAGATGTTTTGAGGATAAGGTCAGTCCCTTCTCTTGCAGAAAACCTTGATATTTTGATTTTGTATGTTATTATTATTATTATTATAAAAGTAGTTTAAACCAGACCACAGAGCTGATTTTCAGCTCTCCTAGGGATGGCCCAAAGGATTAGATAAAATGCCAGGTCTAGGCCTTAAGCCAATGCTTTTGTATTGCTACTATCTTTACGTCTGAAATACATTTCCTCTGACGTAAAGTTTAAGGTTTGTAAGTGTACCTTTAGCAACATGTGAAGAATACTCAAGAAAAGGCTCTTATCTTAGCCTTCATCTTCAAAGAACGTGACTGTTCTTCATATTCTTCAACAGTTATTTTGAAACACTCTTTAGTACTAAAAAAATTTGAAGAATAGACTCAAGAAAAGGCTCTTATCTTAGCCTCATCATCAAAGACTGTTTTTCGTATTCGTCAACAGCTATTTTGATAAACTTTTTAGTCCTCAAAATAAACAGATCTACTGATAACACATTCGTTGTGCATTTATTTTAATGGAAATTTGATATTTCTATCAACAGACTCCTTGTGGATATATAATCAACGGGAAATTGCAGTTATATTCCAGTGAAGCTGGATTGCATTCGAGATCAATACATCCTATTAAAGAGGGATACAAAATGGCGGATCAATCTTCAGGTTCAAAATGTTGCACCTTCCTGCCCAAGCTCTCTCTCTCTCTCTCTCTCTCTCTCTCTCTCTCTCTCTCTCTCTCTCTCTCTCTCTCTCAGTTAATTAATATTTATATAAACTGATTTTTATTAGCCACTTCTTAAATACTTACTGAACTGAATGAATTGAAAAAACGAGAAGAATTAACATGTCTACTTTGTAAAGAAATTGACCTCCTTCATAAAATAACGGAAAGACTCTTTCTCTCTCTCTCTCTCTCTCTCTCTCTCTCTCTCTCTCTCTCTCTCTCTTCTCTCTCTCTCGCTCTCTCTCTTTTTATTAATTTAATATTTTATAAACTGATTTTTATTAGCCACTTCTTAAATACTTACTGAACTGAATGAATTGAAAAAACGAGAAGAATTAACATGTCTACTTTGTAAAATAAATTTATCTCCTTCATAAAATAACGGAAAGACTGTATTACATGTCATTCCATGCAATATCAGGAAGAATGAAATAACAAAATTCAATAAACAATGGACAACATCCATTATCTCCAAGAGATTTTGGGAGAATATAAAAACTCTTTCGAAAAATAATGGAAAATAAGGAAACACTTTTCAAAAAGCAAAAATAAAATTACTTATGGATGAGCTTTCACTGACAACACCAGGAAAGATGTCTGATCCTTTTCTTTTAAATCACTAAAAAGTAGATGACCTCCGTAAACCGAGGCATTTTTGATGCCTTCATTCCCAAGACATTGGGAAAATGGTTAAATTCTTCAGAAAACTTTTAAAAATTGAAGAACATCTTCCATATGTCAAGAAAAATGAAGAACCTCTTCCTTCCATATGTCACGAAAAATCAAGAACCTCTTCCATTAATCACGAAAAATGAAGAACCTCTTCCTTCCATTAGTCACGAAAAATGATTAATCCCTTCCATAAAACACTGAAAAATATAAATGACCTTTTGTTTTTAGCACCAAGAAAGTAACTGACCTTTTCTTTAAATTACCCCGCAAGGATATAAATGACCTTTTCTTTAAAGCATTAAGAGATAAATGACCTTTTCTTTAAGGCATCAAGAAAATAAATGACCTTTTTCTTTAAGGCTTCAAGAAAATAAATGACCTTTTTCGTTAAGGCACTAAAAAACTAGAAGACCTTTTCTCTAAACCATGAAGAAAATAAATGATCTTTTCTGTAAATCATCAAGAAAATAAATGACTGTTTTAAAAACAAGAAAATAACTGACATTTCTTAACAGCAAAAATAAAATAAATTACCTTTTTTTTAAAAGCTTTCAAGAGATACACGATCTTTTCCATTATTATTTATAGGAAAATAGACCAGATTTTTGCACAGAAACGTGTCCAAAATTAGAGGGTCTATTCCCTAAGTAAGTGTCAAATAAGATGACCTCTAATAAGTTCAATTGGCGCGACATCTTCTAGGACTACTGTGCCTTAATACCCTAGCAATAATTGGATGACATCTACCAAATAAATACATGGATGACATCTACATGAATGACACCTACCGAATGAATACAAGGATGATACCTTCCAAATGAATATATGGATGACACCTACCAAATAAACACATGGATGACACCTACCAAATCGATATATAGATGACACCTACCAAATAAATGTATGGATGACACCTACTAAATGAATATATGGATGACACTCACCAAACAAATATATATATATAAAACACCTACCAAATAAATAATGGATGAGACCTACCAAATAAATATATGGGTGACACATATTAAATGAATATATGATGACACCTACTAAATGAATATACGAATGACCGCTACAAAATCAATATATGTATGATACCTACCAAATAATATATGGATGACACCTATCAGATGAATATATGGATGACTCCCTCCATGTAATGCACGTTATCTCGATTTCTTTGTCTTTAACATCACATTTTACAAAGTCAACATTTTTTCATTGTGTTCATTATCTATGTACCTGGGATCCTGTTTTAATAGGAGACCTAATCACCTCTATCTATATATCGTTTACTCGTTTTTTATTTTTATATGAGTGATATTCATTTGTATGACAATATACCTACCTACACCCTCTCTCTCTCTCTCTCTCTCTCTCTCTCTCTCTCTTTCGTGTAATCTACTTTCCTCCGACGTTTCATTAAGAAGTTCCCTCTGATTACAGCATTAACTTTTTGAAGTTATAGGGACTGAAATGGCGCGTTCCAGCTGTACGTCGTCTCCTTTGTTTCCATGCTGGGGTAACACTTGGAGGGACTGGTACACACTGGAGGACCATGGTAACACTTGAGGGACAATGGTAAACCTTGGAAGACAATGGTAAACTTTTTTGGAGGACATGTAACACTTTGAGAGACAATGGTAACACTGGAGAGACAATGGTAACCTGTGGAGGACAATGGTACACTTGTAGGACAATGTAACACTTGGAGAGACAATGGTAACACTTGGAGAGACAATGGTAACACTTGGAGGGACAATGGTAACACTTGGAGAGACAATGGTAACACTTGGAGAGACAATGGTAACACTTGGAGGGACAATGGTAACACTTGGAGAGAACATGTAACACCTTGAGGGACAATGGGTAACACTTGGAGGGAAAAAAGAACAATGGTAACACTTGGAGAGACAATGGTAACACTTGGAGGGACAATGGTAACACTTGGAGAGACAATGGTAACACTTGGAGGGACAATGGTAACACTTGGAGAGACAATGGTAACACTTGGAGAGACAATGGTGTCACTTGGAGAGACAATGGTAACACTTGGAGGGACAATGGTAACACTTGGAGGGACAATGGTAACACTTGGAGAGACAATGGTAACACTTGGAGGGACAATGGTAACACTTGGAGAGACAATGGTAACACTTGGAGAGACAATGGTAACACTTGGAGAGACAATGGTAACACTTGGAGGGACAATGGTAACACTTGGAGAGACAATGGTAACAACTGTGGAGGGAAATGGTAACCAACTTGGTAAGGGACAATGGTACAATTGGAGGGAGAGGGACAATGGGTAAACACTTTGGAGGGGGACAATGGTAAACCAATTGGAGAGGACAAGGTAACACTGGAAGGGACAATGGTAACAACTTGGGGGGGGAGAAGGAACAATTGGTAAACACTTCGGAAGGGGACAATGGTGTGCACATTGGAGAGACAATGGAACATTGGAGGGACAATGGTAAACACTTGGAGGGACAATGGTAACCACGAGAGAAATTGGTAACAACTTGGAGGACAATGGTAAAACAATTAGGGAGAGTACAATGGTAAACACTTGGGAAGAGACAATGGTTAAACACTTGGAACGGGACAAATGGTAACACTTGGAGAGGACAATGGAACCGTGGGAGTAACAAATGGTAACACTTGGAGAGACAATGGTTAACCACTTGGATGGGAGACAATGGGTAACAACTTGGAGGGGACAATGGTTAACACTTGGAGAAGACAATGGCTAACCACTTGGAAGAGACAATGGGAGAGACAATGGTAACACTTGGAGAGACAATGGTTAACACTTGGAGGGGAGGACAATGGTTAAACACTGGAGAGAACAATGGTAACACTTGGAGAGGACAATGGTAACACTTGGAGAGACAATGGTAACACTTGGAGGGACAATGGTAACACTTGGAGAGACAATGGTAACACTTGGAGAGACAATGGTAACACACTTTGGGAGGGGGACATGGTAACAAACTTGGAGAGGGACCAATGGGTAAACACTTGGAGAGGACAATGGAACACTTGGAAAGG
The DNA here is from genome assembly GCF_015104395.2 of Macrobrachium nipponense. NCBI lineage: Eukaryota > Metazoa > Arthropoda > Malacostraca > Decapoda > Palaemonidae > Macrobrachium > Macrobrachium nipponense. Next base: position 41,877,180 of record NC_061092.1, on the reverse strand, counting down.
GGACAATTGGGGAACAATTGGAGAGACAATGGTAACACTTGGAGAGACAATGGTAACACTTGGAGAGACAATGGGAGAGACAATGGTAACACTTGGAGAGACAATGGTAACACTTGGAGGGACAATGGTAACACTTGGAGAGACAATGGGAGAGACAATGGTAACACTTGGAGAGACAATGGTAACACTGGAGGAGACCAAATGGTAAAGGGACTTGGAGGACAATGGTAACAACTTGGAGAGACAAATGGGAGAGACAATGTAAACACTTGGAGAGACAATGGTAAACACTTGGGAGTGGACAATTGGTAACACTTGGAGGGACAATGGTAACACTTGGAGAGACAATGGTAACACTTGGAGAGACAATGGTAACACTTGGAGAGGCAATTGCACCTTTTGTGGGTTATTTTATTGATGATCGTCTCTAAACCTTACCCAAGTCATCTGATAGGTCAACAAATATTTAAATCGAATTTTTTTGCTCATAAATATTGGTCCAGATTTTGGTAGTATATTAATAATCACCATACTAGATTTACTTAGGAATTTTTGGAGTAATGCCCCTAGTATCCATCTCAACTTGTAAGTGAATGACGTCTTTCATCATTAAAATTTGGACATCAATCGAATGTATATAGAAATAGCAAGCAGACTGTATTTTTGAACGATAGTCTTTGTTTATTGGGGATTTGGTAGGTCTTGTGGATGGTCAAAACCTATTGGGCAATGTTCCTTTATAGATGTTACATATTTGGTACTATAAGATTACTTGAATTGTGCTTGTTTAAATCGACCACATGTGAGGTTATTGAGATAATTATCTGTCATCAAACTGCTCGTGGGTAGATAATTTAAATACCCAAAAATATATTCCCTTTCATTCCTTATATAGATAATCAGAATTGAATCATCATTGATGAAAATCCTCCGAAAATAAATGTACTTTTCGTGATGTATTGTAATATGCAGGTTTCAGTGATACTGTATTATATTACAGATCAATACATCCAAGCAAGAGGTAGAAATTGGCGGCTCTTTTTTCAGATACAAAATTGTGCATCTTTTTTTAGGAACGAAATGTACCTAAAGCATCGATCTATAAGTGATACTTCGTAAATGTTGATAGAATTAAAGAATAAAAAAAATCATTCTTTTGTAGTAAGCGAATGGCTTCTTCCATAAATCGATGGAATAAATGAAAAGGAATGATAAGTGACCTTACCCTAAAAACAATGGGGAAAAATATATTACATCTACCTCCCAGTAATATTATTAAAGAAAATCTGTGCCATAATCCATGAGAAAGGAGAAGGCATTTATTATCCCTAACAAAAAAGGAAAAATATGAGACATTTTTGCGATAAAAGGCTAAAAATGGACGAGCTCTTTCTTAAAAGCACAAGAAAAGATGTATACACCAATTACCTGCTGAAAATTGGATGATCCTTGCTGAAAAGTGTGAAAGTTAATGACGTCATCAATAAATACTGAAAACAATAGTGGAACGTTGAAAAAATACAACTGCTTTCGAAAATTATGATGGATTCTTACATAAAGCACTGCGAAATGGATGACCGATTCTGTAATGACCGGAAATTGAAGACCTCTGCTACCAAGAACTTAAAATAATGGGTGATACATTTCATAAAACATCGGTAAAATGAATACATAATTCTCAAAAACTCTTGAGATTGGTAAGCATTTCCTTAAAACACCAGAAAAATAGCTAACCTTCACCATTGAAGAATGCCAAAAAGATGGACGGTGTCTCACATAAACAAACTATCAAACTTGGAAAAACCAGTAACATGAAAAATTCCCTCAGAATGGGGACTTCCAAATAATGCTGGAAGAAACCATCACTTCCTTAAATAGCTTCTGTGTAACTCAATCTCCAAGTATTACCGAAGAGTTAGATTTTGTGGACTTTATAATCATTTAACCAAACCAAAATTTCCTTCGTACGTGGATAATCTCTAGTCCGTGGTATCCTGTCTAAAAGATACCTTATTACCACCATTTCTCCTGGTCTTATCCACCATCTTTCAGTCTATAAGACTAATACCACTGAGTGGGATATAGTAATAAACCTACACAACAGATTTTTGTTATAACTACATACTTATTCGTTTTCCGCCCCATCCCTGTCTGTCTGTCTGTTGTGTAACCTGCTGTCTTTGACTAAACCATCAACTACGTTAAATTATTGGGATATACATAATACTGCAGGCCTACCTCGCGTGCCATTGTTTTCTAAGGTGAAAACACTTTTGGAGGAACCAATTGCTGCCATGGTAGACAATGAGAACTTTTTGTGGGTCCTTTCATTGTTTCTTGACTCTTAAACCTGTCTGAGTCAGTTACATGGTTAGTAGCATACTGATTTGAATTGACGGCTTTCCAGAAAGATTTTCCCACATGTTTTCATAACTTTTGATTCAGATGTCCAGAGCATAACCTATATTCATGTATTTATCTTTACAATATCATCCGACAATCCATTTCAACCTTCAAGTGAATGGACCATTCATATTAGCAATCGCTGGTATACGGTATTTTTGAAGGATGGTTTTTGAGAAATGGCAAGTCTATTGAATGGTCAAAAGTTATTAGGCGTTCTCCAATGGCTTCTAGATCTTTGGTATTACAGAAACCTTACAGCTGTATTCATATTGATTATGAGTACTTAAATAAGAAAAAAAGAATTTAACGATATCAATTCCTTTGTACATATGGGTTTTAGTTTATTTATATATGTCTATCATCAGACTGCTACAAGACAGAACTGACTGCATCAAGAGAAGAGTACTCTAAACATAGATTGTATTTCAGTGCGAATATTCCAGTAATGCTAGATTATATTCCAGATAAATTCATGTAATGCAAGAAAGGTATAAAATGGCGGATCCCTTTCCTGATACGAAATGGTATATTTTACTTGCCCTTGTTAAAGCATTCTCTCTCTCTCTCTCTCTCTCTCTCTCTCTCTCTCTCTCTCTCTCTCTCTCTCTCTCTCTCTCTCTCTCTCTCTCTCAAAAATAAATGACCTCTTCCTGAAAAATCCGGAAAAATCTTAGACTTCATCCATAAAATATTAGACAAATCGTTGGAGAATGTGTAAATGAATGACCTCTTCCATAAAGTAATAGGAAAATGGATGACCCCTTTTATAGAGTACTAGGAAAATGGACGACTTCTTCTATAAAGTACAAGGAAAATGGATGACCTCTTTTATAAAGCACTAGGAAATGAATGGAATCTTCTATAAAACATTAGAAAAAGGTTTTATACGTACTAGGAAAATGAGTAACTTCCATAAAACACTTGAAAGATTGGTAAGCGTTTCTTTAGAAAACTACAAAAATAGATACCCATTTACAGAAAGAGGCTGTAAAAAAAGGGAAGGTTTCTTCCAAAGCAGGAGACCTCTAACATGAATTATTGCCTTGAAAATGGATGACTTTCTTCATAAACTAGCAACAACAAAGACGTCATGTTCCGAGCAATAGCACTAATTGGATGACACTGCCACATAAAATATGGATGATTTCCTCATATTGATAAAGTAGATTTTCTACCCATTGTAATCACTTTTGACGGTCTTAAATTTTCTTATAATGTAAAATCTATCTTCAAGTGACGTTCTGTTTGAAAAGTATCTATTCACCTACACCCCTCCTTTTCGTACCTGTCATATTCCTTATTTGTAAGTGTGATAATCACTGGAATCGCCATATACTAATATTCTTTGCTTTTACTAAAAGCATACTTGTCTGCTCTCTCTCTCTCTCTCTCTCTCTCTCTCTCTCTCTCTCTCTCTCTCTCTCTCACTGAAAAATGGATGTCCTCTTCTAGAAAAGTCTGGATAAAGATTTTGACAACATCCATAAAACAGTGAAAATTTGTTAGAGAATGAGAGAATGGATTACCTCTTCCAAGTGTATGACCTCTTCCTGAAAAATCCGGAAAAATCTTTGACTTCATCCATACAATAATAGAGAAATTGTTAGACAGAAAAAATGGTTGACCTCTTTTATAAAAAATAAATCAGGAAATGAATGGAATCTTCTATAAAACATTAGGAAAATGTTTTAAGCACTATGAAAATAGGTGGTTTCTATAAAACACCAAAAAGGTAGTAGCAACTGGTTGACCTCTTCTACAAACCACCAGGAAATGTACTCTTCTATAAACCACTAGGAAAATGGATGACCCATTCAATAAGGTACTAGGAGGATGGACGATTTCTTCTATAAAACACTTGACAGACTGGTATCCGTTTTTACGTAACAATAGAATAATAAAAAAGGTTTTACATGGATACCCTAAAAAAATGCATGGTCTCCTCCATAAAGAAATTGTCAAACATTTTAAGATCTCCTCCTTAAGCAGATAGATTCTGACATGAGTAACTACGTTGCAATGGATGACCTCTCCCTCCAAGCAATGGATAGCTTTTGTGAACCATCTTCCCAGAACCGAAAAATAGAAGGCATTCTTCCATAAATCACTTGCAAAATGAATCATTTATTCCATAAATATAAAAAAATAGATGACTTGTGCCATATAATGAATGGATGACTCCCTCCATGTAGAACTACACTTTTTAATCTTAGCATTATCTACAATGTATCTAAAAGTGATATTCCTTCAAAAATATCAAATTACCTCCATTTCTCCCTAACTTACCTGTCCATCTTTCTTATCTTTAAGTGTGATTTTTACTGTCTATCTCTGCTAGAGCTATGTTTTGAAGTATAACCAAATACCTCTCTCTCTCTCTCTCTCTCTCTCTCTCTCTCTCTCTCTCTCTCTCTCTTTCTCTCTCTCTCTCTCTCTCTCTCTCTCTCTCTCTCTCTCTCTCTCTCTCTCTTGCTGTCAGTCACTGAAAAATGGATGTCCTCTTCCAGAAAAGTCCGGAAAAAGGTTTTGAATACATCCATAACACACTGGAAAATATGTTAGAAAATGAGAAAGTGGGTGACCTCTTCCTTTAAAATCCGGAAAAATTTCTGACTTCATCCACAAAATAGTAGAAAATTTGTTAGAGAATGAGAAAATGGATGACCTTTTCCGGAAGAATCTCTGACTTCATCCATAAAATAGTCGACAGATTTTTAGAGAATGAGAAAATGGATGACCTCTTCTAAAAAGTAATAGGAATATGGATTACCTCTTTTATAAAGCTTAAGAAAGTGAATGGAATCTTCTATAAGACATTAGAACATTTTTTTAAGCACTAGGAAAATAGGTGGCTTCTATAAAACACCAGGAAAATGGATGACTTCTTCAACAAAGTACTAGGAGGATGAATAATTTTGTCTATAAAACACTTGACAGACTGGTATCCGTTATTACGGAACAACAGAATAACAAATAAGGTTTTACATAGAAACCTTCCAAAAAAACAAATGGATGGTCTCCTCCATAAATAATTGCCCTGAAATGGATGACCTCTTCCTCAAAGCAATAACAATGGATGACATCTACCATATAATGAATGGATGACTCCCTCCATGTTGAGCTACACTTCTCTTGCATTATAATAACTTTTCAGTTTTATCATTATCTACAATATGTCTAAACGTGATATTCCTTTAGAAATACCAAATCACCTCCATGTCTCATATTTACGTATAATTTTCATCGTCTTTCTCTGCTAGCGTTTTATTCAGTAGTATAACTAAATACCTTTCGTCTGATCTCTCTCTCTCTCTCTCTCTCTCTCTCTCTCTCTCTCTCTCTCTCTCTCTCTATGAAATTTTGCTGCTAGCTTTCGCTCTAAAAGTTGCATTAAATATGAAATTTTCTTCCGAATAAAGCATTAACTTCTAGGAATGATCAGGATTAACATGGCATATCAGCTCTACCCGGTGCTCTCTATTTTTCAAAGATAAATGAAGTGACAAACTACCCCTTAGTCCTTACCCAGAACCACACTTAAGGAGCATGATACCTATTTCAGTGGCGGTCGTATTAGCTCTGGTTGTTCCAACGTTTTATTGATCAGCATTTGATAGAGAAATTAAGGGACTGTTTAGGTTCACGACTTGAAAGACGTGATTAGGCATATGTAGTCACCCGTTGATTTATTACTGAATGTTTTACTTCTTTTTGCCCTTTCGTATTCTACATCCAGTCTTTATCTGGCAGTATCTAGCCTTCCAATCCATTTACACCAATGCATCTTACATTATATTATAAGCTCAGTTGCCATTTCCAGTAGCTATCTATTCTCCTTATATTCAACGATGTCATTATACCTTTTCGGGAGTCCTCTTCAGAGGTTCACGCCTATTCACCTTTTTCAAGGCACTCCACTGGTCACCGAATCTTTAAATTAAATCTATTACTTTTTAATCACTGCCTGCTCAATGTTCTCAAATTTTGTTTTACATTTAGGTAACACTATAATATCTATCAGATTTCCTTTTGGATTTTGTTTTATAAAATCGCTCATATATTAATTCTAACTTTTGTGCGCCATGATAAAAATCGCCAGTATATTTAGAACAATGGTTTCTATTGGGGATTGGACAGGCCTTGTAGATGGTAGAAAGTTATCATGCACAGTTCCCATATGGACAGTTAATTACTGAATCAGCGTTAGGATGACATTAATTCTAAAAAATTACTCTAATTAAATCATAGTAACTGCAAAATGTATGTTCCCGTGATGCTGTATTGTATTGTAGATCAATACACCCAATCCTAGAGAGGTAGAAAATGGGGACTCCTCTATCACATACAAAATGGCGCGCTTTCCTTACCCAGGACCTCTCTCTCTCTCTTCTCTCTCTCTCTCTCTCTCTCTCTCTCTTGAAAGGGGGAATCCGTTTGTACGAGCCACCTCTTAAGTTTTGACCGAGGTGAATAAAGATAAAATGTCACGTCTACTAAATGTTGGAAAACAAGCGACCTTTTTCCATTAAATTATGGAGAAATACACAAAAAAAGGGACAAATCTTTGTTTTCCATGAAACTTTAGGGTAATTTAGTACCATATTTCAAAACTAAATGGGAAATGTGTAGGTTCCTTAAAAACGAATACGCAAATTCGTTTACAAATCACTAAAAAATGGATAAAAGTATTGAAAAATTTGACTTTTGCCCAGAAATGAGAAAAAGACAAAAACGGCTGGATTTTTCCGAAAACATTACAAAAGGACGAAAATCCACCGTAAATCACTTGAAAAATGCATTATCTATTGCATAAAACATGAATAAAATGAGGGACCATTCACATAGATAGCTTTTGTGAAACATCTTCCCAAAAACTGAAAAATGGAAGGCATTCTTCCATAAATCACTTGCAAAATGAATCATTTATTCCATAAATATTAAAACAAAAATACCGTTTACGTAGATGTCTTTCGTGAAAAGTACTGGTAAAATTCATGACCTATTACATAGCCCACTAGAAAAATATACCTTCTACTCAGAAAACTGTCAAAATGTGGATGGTGCCTTCCTTAATTAAACTGTCGAAAGTGAGATGGTCTTTTCCAAGAAGACGTCCTCAAACATGAAACGTAACCGCAAAATGGGTAACTTCTTCAATAAGGAACTGAGGGAAACTAACGTCTCTTCTCAAATGAACTGGAATATAGAATTTAGGCCAAAGGCCAAGCACTGAGACATATGAGGTCATTCAGCGCTGAAACGTATTCGAGAGTTGAAAGGTTTGAAAGGTGTAACAGGAGGAGAACCTCGTAGTTGCACCATGAAACAATTGTTAGGAGGTACAGAATATGAATGGCGGTACAGTAAGAGGAATAAAAGGAATAAAAATGGTTGCAGCTAGGGGTCACTACAAAGAACCTTAGGTAAAGCCTACAGTGCACCTAATGAGGTGAACTGACGGCAACCCCACTACGGGGGTCTTCTCTGAACTGATAATTATTAAAAACCACCTGCCAAGTAACACATGGATGACTCCCTCATTATTATAAGAGATAAACTTGCGCTTAATCTTTATAATCGCGCTTGACAGTGTCTATAATTTCTACCTATCTCTTAAGAGACATCCGGTTTGAAAGATATACCCAATCACCTCCAGCTTTCCTCTTATTAATCCATATTTATGACTGTAAAATGGAGATTCCTAAGTATGGCATTATACCTAATCACCTTCTTTATCGCCTTCTGTCTTTCTCTATCTAGGCGCTATTCTTTTGTGTAACTAAATACACATTTGTCTTACGCATCTCTCTCTCTCTCTCTCTCTCTCTCTCTCTCTCTCTCTCTCTCTCTCTCTCTCTCGTGTGACCTGCGTTCATTGTACTAAAAATCTATAATCAACATGTATTTTTTTCTGACTAAAGCATTACCTAATAAAAATTTTGACATGGAATTTTAGCTCCACTTCGTGTCCCCTGTTCTTATATTTAAGAAATTTTAGAAAGAACTAGTTTCTGCCTCTAGAAAACAATTCGACATTTTCGTGGGTCTCCTATTGTTTCGCTTCTTGATCTTGTCTAAAGTGTTTGATTGGTAAACAAATTTCTTGCCTGAATTTGCTGTTTTTCCAACATCAAATTTTCTCCATATTTTTATATAGTTTACTTTAGATTTTGAGAGAACGGTTTTGCCCACCAGACCTAGATTTCTTTTCGAATTTTCTAAGTATTGCCCCTGTATCCATCTCAGCTTTCAAGTGATTGGACCTTTCGTTAAACCCAGGAAACTTACCCAGGAGACTGGAGTTAGACAATTTTTGAACTCTGGTTTTGGATTTGCTTTATATGGGTAGATTTTGGCAATGACTTATTTGGGCATAGTTTGAATAAGGATATTAGATCTTTAGTGCTTTATAAAAATTTTAAGTGTATTTATTTGGATAGGCAAAATATAAAATTATTGTGTTGTACAGGTATTTTCTATAGCCAAGACTCCCCGTGGGTGGATATTTATCATTGATCCACTAATATAAAAATACTCGAGAATAAATGAATAATCTGATCGTTGTACTGCAGTGTGTGTATTCCAGTGATGCTGGATTGTATATCAGATCAATACACCCAAAGCAAGAAGGATAGAAAATGGCGGCTCCATCTTCAAATGCGATATGGCACGCCTTACCTGTCCAATTGTTTGAGGACTGAAATGTACTGACAGCATTTCAAGGTTATATACATTCTCATTTTACAATTGTCTGTTAGAGCAATTTAATTTCTGGATTATTCCAAAAACAAATCCAATTTATATAAGCCACCTCTTGAATACTGACTGAATTGAAAAGCGATAAAATGTCACTAGAACAGGATAAGATGACAAATAATGTTTGCGCTTGCTGGAGGAAAATGTATAGCCACTTCCATAACACAATGGAAAAATGTATTACATGTACGTCCACGTAATATATGGAAGAAATTCTACGGACAACATTTATTATTTCATAGAAATAATGATGTGAAATAATAGATTTTTTAATAAAAATAATGGATAATATGGAAAATCTCTTCAAAATTGAAATAAGGCTAAAAATAAATTATTTTTTTCTTAAAACAATAAAAAGAAAATGACGACATCATTCACAATACATTGTAAAAATAGTTGGATTCTTCGGAAAGCATTGGAAAAATGGAGGATCTATATCATAAATTACAGGAAAAGCTCAGAATCTCTTGCATAAGATACTGAAATATGGGTAGCCTCTGCAAGAAAGCACAAGGAAAACGGATCTACTTTTTCTTTCACACCTAGCCATTAATGGTTCTACATACTTACAGGCAATAAATAAAAGGTCAGGAAAAACATTTCAAAACCCTAAAAAAAACATGTACCTTATCCTACACAAGATATATGGTTCCAATTAAGCACTATAACTAAATTAAAAGAAAAATTACTTCTATATACTGATTCTCCATAAGGGAAAGAATAGATGCCATAAGAAGTTATGAAAATTTCTTTAAACATCACCATCAATTTACTACTAAATGAGGTGTCTATTCCCATGGAAGCCAAATTAAGAACTAAAGAAACCCACCATAACGAAACTCTTAGGAAAATGAATCACTACTAGAGAGAGAGAGAGAGAGAGAGAGAGAGAGAGAGAGAGAGAGAGAGAGAGAGAGAGAGAGAGAGAGAGAGAGGAGGTAACCGACCTTCAAGTTTCGCCTTCATAGTTTTCTTTTAAACCTCAGGAAAAAATGGCAGTGCAGGACCAGCATTTTGGGACTGTACATGGAGTACACTTCTCCATTAAGCTCAATCCGTTTATTGGTTGCATTTTCTTTTCTTAACTACGGTTCAGTTATTTATGCAATGTCCTCTGCAATGCTGTCACCATCATGGACGAGTTTCACTTACTCATTAGCATTAAAAAGGATTATATGTCTTATTTTCTCTTATCTAATTACAAGCCAAATTTGGAGATAAATTCCAGTACACGTTTCCCCTGATCTCACTGAAATTTCAAAAAGTTAGAACTGTCTCTCTCGGATATTCGTCATAACCCAGAGGTCCACATCAGGATGCTTATTCTCATTAATACCTGACCAAACTTATGTCATAAGAGGTCAGCTCCTAAACTTTTAATAGGAGACCAATAAAAATTACAAAGAGTTTTTCTCAAAAATTCCTAAAATTAATTACATTCCAGGCAGAAGCCAGATAATTAGATTTTAGAGGGTCAGGAACCTAAACGTGAGCAAAATGCACGCATAAGAATGAAACAATTCCTGTCAAAGAAGTTCCACACTTCTTAGAACTGATGAACCTTCAATGTCTGGCGAAAGCTCAAATCGTGTTACTATGAGCATTTAAAAACAAACTGAATATGTTTACTCGCCGTAGATGAGAAGATTATAAGACGCACCGTTCAGTATAATTTCATTGGGCTCAAAGCAAAGTGCCTAAGGGTTTCAGTTAGACAAAATATTAGGGAAAGAAGAGCGTCAGCCCTCACAAGGCGGCAACTGGTTTGTTGTGAATTTTACTGAAGGAAGTAAAAATAAAGTTCATGCTCTTGGACATTTTTTAAAGTTTTTTTCTTTTTTAGTAATTTACTAACATAAAGATATCTTACACGTAATCAGTTTTGTATGTAATGGTAATATTCTAATAAATGATATCCAGATATACCAATATAATCTCTCTCTCTCTCTCTCTCTCTCTCTCTCTCTCTCTCTCTCTCTCTCTGCTGGAATGTTTTTTCGGTGATTATGTCAAATAGGCGTTACAGTAAAAAAGGCCACTGCAAAGAGAGAGAGAGAGAGAGAGAGAGAGAGAGAGAGAGAGAGAGATGAGATTTTTCTTAAGTCGCAAGAAAAGGGCAGCTCAGGACCACAATGTTGTGACTTTAAACTTTCATGTAATATCCACTGCAATCCTACCACCATCATAGACGAATTTCCCTGATTAATAACATTAAAAAAAGACTATAATTGTTAATTTTTTTAATAATAGGCCAAATTAGGAGATAAATAAATCAAACTGCTTTGTTTCCACTGACCTCACTGATATTTCAAGACGTCGTGGTCAATTTTCAACATTCAAGTTAGAACTGTCCCGGATATTATTTATAATACAGAGGTCCACATCAGGATTCTTATTCCCTCTCATACCTGACCAAACTTAGGTCATAGGTCAGTTCTCAACCTTTTTCATTAAAATGAGATCAATAAATATTTCAAATGAGCCGTTTTTTTCTCAAAAATTCCTAATGTCAATTACCTTTAAGGCAGAGGCAAGATTTTAGAGGGCCAGGAATCTAAAGGTGTGCCAAATGCAAGGGTAAGGAAGTAGCAATTTTTTGTCAAAGAATTTCTACACCCCTGAGAACACATGAACCTTCAGTGATACTGTGAGCAAATCAACTTAAAAACAAACCGAATACGTTTCCTCTCAGTAGATGGGTTGATTAGAAGACGCACCATTCAACACCACTTCATTAGGCTCAAAGCAAAGTGCCTAAGACGGGAAAAAGACTTTTAGAAGAAAATATTAAGGTAAGAAGAGCCTGAGCTCTCACATGCCGGTAACTGGATTGTTGATAAGATTATTGAAGGAAGCAAAAATGAGGTTCATACACAGGGACATTTCTTGATTTTTTTTTTTTTTTTTTTTTTTTTTTTTAGTAACATCAAAATCTGTTAATAAGTAATTTTGCATATTATGATCATGACAATTAACAAGAGAATTCTAATAAATTATATGCAGACATATCTTGAAAATATTGAGAGAGAGAGAGAGAGAGAGAGAGAGAGAGAGAGAGAGAGAGAGAGAGAGAGAGAGAGAATTATTTGTCAGTGTTTGCCAAAATTGATGAATAAATACTTATATAAAATTGAAGACTATGCAGAAACACAGATAGATACACTATATCAGATAGGTGTTACAGTATATGAGAGAGAGAGAGAGAGAGAGAGAGAGAGAGAGAGAGAGAGAGAGAGAGAGAGGTCATCCATTTTCCTAGTACTTTATAATAGGGGTCATCCATTTATTCTCTAGAATTTTCTCTAATATCTTATGAAGTCAATGAATATTCCGGATTTTTTAGGAAGAGGTCATCCATTTTTCAGAGAGAGAGAGAGAGAGAGAGAGAGAGAGAGAGAGAGAGAGAGAGAGAGAGAGAGAGATTTTTCTTTTAAGTCTCACGAAAAGGGCAGCTCAGGACCACCATTTTGTGACTATAAGGACATTAAATTTTCACGCAATATCCACTGCAATCCTACCACCATCATAGACGAATTTCCCTAATTATTAACATTAAAAAAAGACTATAATTGTTAATTTCTCTTGCTCAATTATAAGCCAACTTTGGAGATAAATAAATACCAGTCTTTTGTTTTCACTGACCTCACTGATATTTCAAGACGTCGTGGTCAATTTTCAACATTCAAGTTAGAACTGTCCCGGATATTATTTATAATAAAGAGGTCCACATCAGGATTCTTATTCCCTTTAATACCTGACCAAACTTAGGTCATAGGTCAGTTCTCAACGTTTTTCAATAAAATGAGTTCAATAAATATTTCAAATGAGCCTTTTTTTCTAAAAAAATTCCTAATGTCAATTACCTTTAAGGCAGAGGCCAGACTATTAGATTTTAGAGGGCCAGGAATCTAAAGGTGTGCCAAATGCAAGGGTAGGGAAGGAGCAATTTTTTGTCAAAGAATTTCTACAACCCTTAACAACCCTTAGAACACATGAACCTTCAGTGCTACTGTGAGCAAATCAATTTAAAAACAAACCGAATACGTTTCCTCTCAGTAGATGGGTTGATTAGAAGACGCACCATTCAACATCACTTCATTAGGCTCAAAGCAAAGTGCCTAAGACGGGAAAAAGACTTTTAGAAGAAGATATTAAGGGAAGAAGAGCCTGAGCTCTCACATGCCGGTAACTGGATTGTTGATAAGATTATTGAAGGAAGCAAAGATGAGGTTCATACGCAGGGACATTTCTTGAAGTTATTTTTTTTTTTTTTTTTTTTTTGGTAACATCAAAATCTGTTAGTAAGTAATTTTGCATATTATGATCATGACAATTAACAAGAGAATTCTAATAAATTATATGCAGACATATCTTGAAAATATTGAGAGAGAATTATTTGTCAGTGTCTGCCAAAACTGATGAATAAATACTTATATAAGACTAAGCAGAAACACAGATAGATACACTATATCAGATAGGTGTTACAGTATATGAGAGAGAGAGAGAGAGAGAGAGAGAGAGAGAGAGAGAGAGAGAGAGAGAGAGTCATCCATTTTCCTAGTACTTTATAATAGGGGTCATCCATTTATTCTCTAGCATTTTCTCTAATATCTTATAGACTTATAGATGAAGTCAATTATTTTTCCGGATTTTTTAGGAAGAGGTCATCCACTTTTCAGAGAGAGAGAGAGAGAGAGAGAGAGAGAGAGAGAGAGAGAGAGAGAGAGAGAGAGAGAGATTTTTTCCTTTAAGTCTCACGAAAAGGTCAGCTCAGGACCACCATTTTGTGACTATAAGGACATTAAATTTTCACGCAATATCCACTGCAATCCTACCACCATCATAGACGAATTTCCCTAATTATTAACATTAAAAAGGACTATAATTGTTCATTTCTCTTGTTCAATTATAAGCCATATTTGCAGATAAATAAATCGAACCGCTATGTTTTCACTGACCTCACTGATATTTCAAGACGTCGTGGTCAATTTTCAACATTCAAGTTAGAACTGTCCCGGATATTATTTATAATACAGAGGTCCACATCAGGATTCTTCTTCCCTTTAATACCTGACCAAACTTAGGTCATAGGTCAGTTCTCAACCTTTTTCATTAAAATGAGTTCAATAAATATTTCAAATAAACCTTTTTTTTTCTCTCTCAAAAATTCCCAATGTCTGCCTTTAAGGCATAAACCATACTACTAGATTTTAGAGGGCCAGGAATCTTGAGGTGTGTCAAATGCAAGGGTAAGGAAGTAATTTTTTGTCACAGAAGTTCTACATCCATTAGAACACATGAACCTTCAGTGCCACTATGAGCAAATCAATTTGAAAACAAACCGAATACGTTTACTCTCCGTAGATGGGATGATTATAAGACCAACCATTCAACATCACTTCATTAGGCTCAAAGCAAACTGCCTAAGACTTGAGAAAACGACTTCGTTTAGACGAAAATATTAGGGAAAGAAGAGCTTGAACTCTCACATGCCGGCAATTGGTTTGTTGCGAACATTATCGAAGGTAGCAAAAATGAGGTTCATTCACTGGGACATTTCTTGATTTTTTTAAAAGTAATTTCGTAATATCAAAATCTCGAGAGGACGAGAGAAATCTAATAAATGATATGCAGATATACCTTGGCAACATAGAGAGAGAGAGAGAGAGAGAGAGAGAGAGAGAGAGATTATTTGTCAGTCTCTGCCCAAATTAAAAAATAAATATTTAAATAAAATTCATGCTAAGCAGACCTTACTTACAGACCTTACATCTGTTCGGGTTGCCCCAGGTCCCTCAGTATGAGCACTCTAATGTCTACCAGAGAGTTGCTAGTAGATCTTCCGGTATATTTTGCATCTTCCAATCTTGGATGGTCTGGGATGCGGTTTAGATATTTGTCGAGCTTATTCTTAAACACATCTACGCTCACTCCTGTTATATTCCTCAGATGAGCTGGCAACGCATTGAATAGACGCTGCATTATCGATATGCTGGTGCGTAGTTGATTAATGTCCTGTGTGCTTTCCTTATTTTTCCTGGTATAGTTTTGGGCACTATCAATCTACCTCTGCTTGCTCTTTCTGATATTTTTAGCTCCATGATGTTTTCAGCTATTCCTTCTATCTGTTTCCATGCCTGAATTATCATGTAGCGTTCTCTTCTCCTTTCTAGACTATATAATTTTAAGGATTGTAGTCTTTCCCAGTAGTCAAGGTCCTTAACTTCTTCTATTCTAGCTGTAAAGGACCTTTGTACACTCTCTATTTGTGCAATATCCTTTTGATAGTGTGGGTACCATATCATATTGCAATATTCAAGTGGACTACGAACATATGTTTTATAAAGCATAATCATGTGTTCAGCTTTTCTTGTTTTGAAATGCCGTAACAACATTCCCATTTTTGCTTTACATTTTGCCAATAGAATTGCTATTTGATCGTTGCATAACATGTTTCTATTCATCATAACACCAAGGTCTTTAACTGCTTCCTTATTTGTGATTGTCTCATTATTAGGTCCCCTATATGCATATAGCTTTCCTTCTCTGTCTCCATAGTTTATTGATTCAAATTTATCAGAGTTAAATACCATCCTATTTACCACTGCCCAATCATATACTTTGTTAAGGTCTCTTTGTAGAGCGTTCCTATCTTCATCACAAGTAATTTCTCTACTTATTATTGTGTCATCGGCGAAACTACTCACTACCGAGTCCTTAACACAGATAGATACATTAAATCACATAGTTCTTACAGTATCACACAGAGAGAGAGAGAGAGAGAGTCGTACACCATTTTCATATTACTTTATAACCGGGGGTCATCCATTTAGTCATTCTCTAACAATTTCTCTAATATTTTATGGATGAAGTCAATGATTTTTCCGGATTTTTCAGGAGGAGAGAGAGAGAGAGAGAGAGAGAGAGAGAGAGAGAGAGATTCTAGTAACTGCCCTTCAAGTTAAACCTCAATATTTTCCTTTTGTCTCACGATAAGTGTAGCTCAGTCCCATCATTTTGTGACATTGTAAGGAGTGCACTTCTCCATTCCTCTTCCATTACTATTCAATTTTTATGCAATGTTCTCTGCAATCCTGCCACCATCATAGACCAATTTCCCTTACTCGTTAACATTAAAAAAAGATTATATCTATTATTTTCTCTTTTCTTATTAATTATAAGCCAAATTTGGCGATGATAAAATGCCATCGATTCGTTTCCACTGACATTTCAGAAAGTCTTATTAACTTTCCAACATTAAACTGAGAACTGTGACTCGAACATTCGTCATAATCCAGAGGTCCACACTAGGATTCTTATTCACATTAATACCTGACTAGACTTGGGTCATAAGAGGTCAGTTCCCAACATTTTTTCATCAATATGATATCAATAAATATTTCAAAGGAACTTTTTCCTCAAAATTTCCTATAATCAATTACCTTCAAGGCAGAAGCCAGACTACTAGAGGACTAGGAATCTACAAGTGACCCAAATTCTCGAGCAAGAATTCAGCAGTTCCTTTAACAAAAAAAGAAGTGCTAAGCTTTCGTAGAATTGACTCATCTTCAAAATGTGTCCAAAGCTGAAATAATTCTACCAAAACCATTTTCATTAAATTTTAAAAAATTATTAAGTAAGTTACCAGTCACAAACCTGAAACGTTCACATGATACTTGCCGTTCACTAACATATTCTTGAACTCAACGCAAGATGAGTTCATTTATAAGAGATGATCAGGGCGGGAGAGTATAAGGCCTCATATGGCAGCAACTGGTTTTCTGGGAATATAATAAATGAAAGCCAAAATGTGTACTGGAAAATTGTTCGAGCACTGGGACATTTCTTGAAAATTTTGTGAATAATTTAGCTACATCAGGATCTCTCATTCCAACTTAATTTCGCACAAACATGCATTGAAAGATATTGAAG
The DNA here is from genome assembly GCF_015104395.2 of Macrobrachium nipponense. Classification (NCBI taxonomy): domain Eukaryota; kingdom Metazoa; phylum Arthropoda; class Malacostraca; order Decapoda; family Palaemonidae; genus Macrobrachium; species Macrobrachium nipponense. The sequence continues at coordinate 41,860,086 of NC_061092.1, read as the reverse complement.
GGTATGTCTAGTAAATGAGTTCCCGCTACATTATGTTAATTTGTCACGAAAGAGAGCGACCAAGATTCCTTTTTGGTTAATATATCAGACTGGCGTTGCAGTGCCAAGGGCCACGGACAACGAAGAGAGAGAGAGAGAGAGAGAGAGAGAGAGAGAGAGAGAGAGAGAGAGAGAGAGAGAGAGAGAGAGAGAGAGAGATTCAAGTGCCCTTCAGGTTACACCTATACATTACTCTTTTAAATCTCCAGAAAAAGGGTGGTTTATGACGACCATTTTGGGATTGTACAAGGAGAGGACATCTCCAGGAGTCTTAGCTGTACTTCCCCGATTACTAATAACTTTCCATAGAATGTCTGCAATCTAGATACAACAGTAGACGTACTTCCCTTACATATTTACTTAATTATCTATAATTTCCTCTTGTCTATTTATGAATCAACTTTGATGACAAATAACCCCAGATATCTGTTTTCATTGATCTCATCGAGTTAACTTTTCAATATTAAACGTACAACTAAGTGTCCCGGATGGTTAGCCACAATCCAGACGTGCACATCAGGAGTCTTATACCCATTAATACCGCACCATCATTTAATATTTAGTGTTATTTTCCATAATCGGTGCGAATATCAATTACATTCAAGACATAAGCCAGAATGCTAGATTTTAGAAGAGCAGGACTCGACAGGTGAACCAAATGCTTATGTAAAAAGGAAACGATTCCTGTCAAAGAAGTTCTAAACATTTTCGAATTCACGCACATTCAGTACCTGGCGAAAGCTCAAATAATGCTACTAAGAGCAAATTCAATTAAAAATAAATCTGAAAAGACAGTGTAACGAGCAGTTCACTGACACTTTCTCGAGCTTAACGTAAATTGCCTCAGATAGGGGAAAAGGACTTAATTTAAGCGAATTGATCAGGGAAGGAAGAGACCAATTCCTCACATGGTAGTAACTTATTTTTTGCGAATAATATTGAAAGAGGCCAAAATGGAGTTCTAACAAAAATATATTTCTTGGAAATGAGTTTTTCCCTAATAATTTAGTAAGACCAGAATCTCTTAGACGTATATGATTTCGTACATAACTGTAATGATAATTAAAGGGAGCGAGCGAACTCTAGTCAATGATATCAAGATATGCCTTGATAATATTCAGAGAGAGAGAGAGAGAGAGAGAGAGAGAGAGAGAGAGAGAGAGAGAGAGAGAGAGAGAGAATCAACACCCCTTCAAGTTATAACTTGACGATTTTCTTCAATGTCACGAAAAATGTCAGGTCAGGACCACCATTTTCTGAGTTTACATGAGTGCATTCCTCCATTCGTCTTGTTTGGTTATACGTTTCTAAATTATCAGTCCCCTTTTACAGAAGGTCCTCTAACCACCATAATAGCCGAATTTCCCTTCATTAATATTAATATAAATAGTGGTCACAAATAAATCCCAGTGATCCTTTTTATTGATTTCACTGAAATTTCAAAAGGTCGTGTTAACTTCCAATATTACTGTTAGGATGACGTGTCTCGGATGGGTATAGCCACAACCTATATGACCACACCAGCATTTACTTCCCAATGACACCCTACCAAACTTTAGAGCCTTTACTGGGCAATTGCTATTGACATCACAGGTCACCAACCAGCATTTTCCATCAATGCGAGATCAACAGATATTTTAAATGGGCCTTTTTTTCTCAAAAATCATAATACCATTTACCTTCAGAGATCCTTTGGGGGCCAAGGATCTAATTGTGGGTAAAACGTCTGTTAACAGTTAAACGATAAAAAAAAACTTCTCAACGTTTGCAGATTTCAGTTAACAGCATAATAAAAAAATTTACTTTTCATGTTTGTAGGACTGTTGCATTTTCAAAGTGTGGTAAAAGCTGAAATGGCTGCACCATAAGTATAGCAATAACACTTTAAAAAGTAAGTGAATATGCTATTATCCACAAATCTGAAAAGTTCATATGACATGCATCATTAACTAATATTTCCTTGGGATCTCCTAAGATTTGGGGAAATGAGTTGACTGATACGAAATAATTAGGGAGGGGAAAGCCTATGTCTTTACAAGGAATTTTGTTTTCTTTATTCACAAGTAATATCACACAAAAATATAATTTAAACAAAAGGAGGATATTCCTAGATATGCCATTTCTAGATATGCCATGTTAACTTCTCCATAGAGAGAGAGAGTTGAGAGAGAGACGAGGGCGCAAAAAAGAGGAGACAAGGAGAGGGAGGAGAGAGAGAGAGGGAAGATGATAGAGATGAGAGGAGAGAGAGAGAAAAGATTTAAAATTTTTTTTTTTTTTTATTAATATATCAATCAGATTCGTTTTCCAATACCAAAAGGTTCACTGACAACGGAGGGAGGAGAGAGAGAGAGAGAGAGAGAGAGAGAGAGAGAGAGAGAAATATTTTTTTGATTAATATATCAATCAGATGTCGTTGCAATACCAAAGGTCACTGACAACGTTGGGGAGAGAGGAGAGAGAGAGAGAGAGAGAGAGAGAGAGAGATAAATACTTTTTTTTATTAATATATCAATCAGATATCGTTACAATACCAAAGTTCACTGACAACGTTGGAGAGAGAGAGAGAGAGAGAGAGAGAGAGAGAGAGAGAGAGAGAGAGATTAATCACAACAAATGAACTTCAATTATATTTCTTCTTCTTTTTCTCTCTCCCCGAGAATATTCCCTGCTACGGGCAACTCAGTTACACCATTTTCTGAAGGCAAGGGGAGACGCCATTTTGTAACTATCCTGCTCGGAGAGTATTGATCTTCAAGTGTACAGTACTTCTAAGAATATGTACACTATCATCCCCGACAACAAATATAGTTTTTTTTTTATGTAATGAGTACATCAACTACTTCAAATATTACGTAAACATTTTTGAGTGGTTTTTCTCTCTCCCTCAACAATTTCGGTTACATATAACTACGTCTGAAATGTTAAAATAATAATGAAAAAAATGAATACAAATAATTAACACTATACCCAAAGTGCGAGGGAAATGTTAGGATCAGAAAGGCAAATAAAAGAGAGAGAGAGAGAGAGAGAGAGAGAGAGAGAGAGAGAGAGAGAGAGAGAGAGAGAGAGAGAGATAGAGAGAGAGAGGAAATGTCTTATTATTGACATGTGAGAGCAAGAGAGAATCACTTGCTCATTACAGGCTTATAAGAGTTACAAGGATAAGAGAGAGAGAGAGAGAGAGAGAGAGAGAGAGAGAAACTATGCAGCATTATAAATAACCTAATTCATTCAATATTTTATCACCATGGAAAATAAACCCTTTTGCGACCTTTCAGCAACGGTAGTGAAGCATTTGCACTTTCACCATCCTTTTTAATAACCACAAAAGTGATATGCCGGCACCTAACTGTTGGTGGGCTGGTTAGATTAAGGTGGCCTTATGTCAACAAAAGGCATCGCCCCAAGGTCCCACGTAGTTGTAGAAAGATGTGAAAAGGGCGTCATAACTAACTAGTTGAATCTACTTCTTAGTTATGACACGAAAACTCACCAAAGTGGTAAAAGCCCAACTGGCTAATTCAAATATATGAAGATAAATTAAATTCTCCCCAATCCTGAGAGGAGTCCCCAAACGACCTACCAGGGGGTCACGACCTAAGCATGATGACCAAGTTTGACTGACTGATTGCATGTCATCTGGTGTCATAAATGAATGGGTCACTGACGCCCAAAAGATGGTATCTCTCTCCATATGTAAAGGCAAAAATATAAAATAAAATTGAGTTTTAGATACTATGACATACATCTATAAAGATGGATTTAAAAGCATACGACTGGCTATTACTTTATGATGAAGATAATATGATAGCATTCTTATATTGGTAAAAAAATGTACAATAAATCAGGCACTGCACCGCAAACACTCTAGTATTTAATTCGTGTAATTTTGAGCAAACTAATTTCACAGGAAGTAGTTTAGAACACATGAACCTTCTACTGACTTATCCAAAGGTTCATGCCAGTACGGACTCTCTCACTGCAGTAGCCCTTAAGTGATGTTTACGGAGAAAAAAATAGATAAATAAAATAAAATAAAGTGGACCTCTGGACTCTGTACAACCAACAGAGACAAGAACAAGACATTATATAAAATTATAAAGAATTATTCTAGCAATACATTATAATAATGTATCCGTAAGAGGTAACCTATATTATAGGAATAAATGAATAAAAAATCAAGACTGAAAATAAAAGCTGAACTTACACAATAAAGATCAAGTTTACTCCAAGAGAGAGAGAGAGAGAGAGAGAGAGAGAGAGAGAGAGAGAGAGAGAATATCTAATGCCCTTTTCAAACTGATGAAAATGGGATATTTGTTTTATAAGCATTAAAACTTCAATTTATGGTCAAAACAATTATATCACCTGTGAATAAAAAAGATAAAGTACACTTTATTTATATTTCTATCTCTTTACTTCCATCCCTACCACATCACTATGTGTATTTATTAAAAAGAGTGAATCCTTTTACATAAAGCTTTGTTTGAAACACTTTTTATGATTAAGGAATTCCGATCTAATATTCAAATGTGATTCTTTGGTTGCAAGAACGTAATTCACGCCTCACACCATATGAAGTAATAATTACTCAATTAAGTACAGGAATCCATTATCTGGATGTCCTTAGCAATTACACATTTGTCTTGATCACTCACTAGCAAGCAAAATTACTTTAAAAAATCATAACTACCAAAGACCGACACAGGATCCCATTAAGTAATATATTTGAAGAGTGATTAATATAAGACATTTAGAAAAAAACTCGTGCAAATGGTTACTATCGCGCGAGATTGACTTAGAATCATAAAATTATCCAATATAAAAAAAAGGACATTAGCAAGACGAATGGCCGAGTGACTTGGTAGTAAATTATCACCAGTAGTCTCAGTAAAATTCTGACATATTTATACCTAACAAAGATGGAATTTTGGCATAAGAGTTCTCCATAGCAATGATCAAACGAAGACCTCTGTAAAGTAGGACACAACAAAGGTCAATGGGATTTATAAAGTTAATACACAACACACGTCTATGTAGAATTATAGCATAAGAGATATTCACAAATGTGGTCAGTGTACAATTTTGGCACAAGAATTATACAAAAACAAAGGTAAGTGTAGTATTCTGGATTACGATATATCTACAAAAGAAGTTGATCAAGAATTTTGGACCAAGAAGTATAAGCAGCATTGTTCAGTGCAAAATTCTAGATAGGTGTCACGCATAAGTGGCTCCTGTAAAATTCTGGCAAATTTTTTTACACAACCATGTTCGCCTTGGCCAACTAAAAAAAGAGGGATGCCAGTCAAACTTGCAACAAACATTAGCAATCATTAGTTAGCGGCAATGGGGTTTTTATTGATACGAATTACCCAAGAATAGATAAGTGAGTTAATCAATCATAGTGTGTTTTAATGTTCCAAAAATAGCTTTATTAAAACTGAAATAAATATCCACATGTTTTGAGCAAAACAAAATCCAGGAACAAGTTTTCTCTCTCTCTCTCTCTCTCTCTCTCTCTCTCTCTCTCTCTCTCTCTCTCTCTCTATATATATATATATATATATATATATATATATATATATATATATATATATATATATTGTTTTGCTCAAAACATGTGGATACTTATTTCAGTTTTAATAAAGGTATTTTTGGAACATTAAAAACACATTATGATTGATTAACTCACTTCACCATGAATTTTTGGGTAATTCATATCAATGAAAACCCCATTGCCGCTAGCTAAAGATTGCTAAGGTTTGTTGTAAGTTTGGCTGGCATCCGTCTTTTTTTAATTGGCGCCAAAGCGAACATGGCTGTGTAAACAAATTTGCCAGAATTTTACAGGAGCCACTTGTGCATGAAACCTATCTAGAATTTTTGCACTGACTAATGCTGCTTATATTTCTTGGTGCAAATTCTATATATATTATATATATATATATATATATGTATATATATATATATATATATATATATATATATATATATATATATATATATATATATTATATATATATATATATATATATGAATTTTTGCACCATGAAACAAATTTTTTATTCTCTCTCTCTCTCTCTCTCTCTCTCTCTATCTCTCTCTCCTCCTCTCTCTCTGTCTTTATAAGTATATATATATATATATATATATATATATATATATATATATATATATAATATATACATATAAAGAGAGAGAGAGAGAGAGAGAGAGAGAGAGAGAGAGAGAATAAAAAATTTATCACAATAGGAAATCATTCCTTAAAAAATATTCCTTATTTATTTCAATTGTTAGGTAATTGAAAATAAAATACCCGTATATGGGTATCCAAGATTCACCATCTTACGAGCGTAGTAGAAGACGCCATTTTGTAACCACTCCGCCTTCCCAGGTATTGATCTGAAATCTCAACAGCAGTGCCAGAATGTGCACTGGCACTCTGCATCTGAGAATACACAATAGTTTTATTGATGACTCCAAACGATAATGCAATCTTCATATCTTAATGTCTTATCAGCAGAAATGATTAAACTTTAATCATTCGATCGAGATCATGTTTACAGTAATAAATTCCTAACCAAGATTTTAAAACACTAACAGTCAAGTATTTGGAATATTTACCAACCAAATATCAATAAAAATTAAAATTCTGACCTCAACCTTTCACGTGTTCATGTAAGTTCAAGGACTTAAAATTTTTAGTCTTTACTGAGATTTGGTTTTTGAATGTTCCAAATAAATTCTTTATTTCCTGTTCCTGTTCCCCCCTCATTTATTAATATATCACCGCTGAATATGTCGACCTTTCAATACCTTGTCCTCGGGACTCCTAGTCCTCTGCTCGAGGGCCACCTATCGCAGGTGGGTGTTTGGAAAGGTGAGATATAAAAAATGAAAAAAAATTGTGAAACGACAAAGTATATATCAAACCGAAACAAGTGAGAAAAATTAGTTCAGAGCGTGTCTTCTTGATAGTCGAAGATGGTATGAAGAAAAGTCAAACTATTAATGGGGAGAAATAACAGTAGTACAAGTAGAAGCAAAAATCGGGAAGTGACAGGTTTATGAAATGCTTAGGAGAGACTGTAAGTGTGCAAGAGAAATGTAGGATCAAAAAAGGCAAATAACAGAGAGAGAGAGAGAGAGAGAGAGAGAGAGAGAGAGAGAGAGCTGAAATCACTCTCAACCTTACTAGACATGCAATGATCAGTTATCTCCCGTGCGTGAACATCTCATTCGCACAATTAGATGGAATGAGGTGCATTCATTAACAATCCATATTCATTCTTATTGAAATGAAATAAAATCTCAAAGTTAACAGAAAATAGTTTAATACTTTCTCTCTTTCTAAATAAATTTACGGCTGATTTTTTATTTTTTCGTTTTCATTCCAAGTGACTATACCAGATATTGTAAATTTAAACCATCACCATGCCTATATCTATAAAGAAAAATAATGGCATAAAATCTAAGCTGTATAAGGCTCTATATACAGACGTACATACATAACCGAGATATATAGTTTGAAAGAAGTTACAAATGAATTATCCGACATTAAGGATGAATTATCGGAGTAAATTTAATATATACTCGTAGCATTGTGTTATATATACCATAATATAATTACTTCGGTTGGGAAGGGTTATTCATTCCATACGTCTTCTTCCAGAGTAGTATCTTGGCGCAGATCAAAGTGTCAGTTAAGTAACCGTGAAATAACGGAATAACAGTTGCCATAAACTCTTAAAAAAAAGGCGCACAAGTGTAATCACTAGACAGTTTCCTAGCTAAAGTTCAAATGTGAAGCTTAATAGGAATACATAAGCCATATTTCAAATCCTTGCATAAAGCATATTGTAAGCCCTTACCTATAGCATATTTTAAGCCCTTACCTAAAGCATATTTCAAGTCTTCAAATAAGGTTTATTTTAAGTCCTTAGATATAGCATATTTCAAAACCTCAAATGAAGTATACTTTAAGCCCTTACCTAAAACATATTTTCAGTCCTTGCATAAAGCGTATTTTAAGCCCTAATAATAAAGGATAAGGAGCATAATTTTATTATTTTCCTGTTTAGTTACGCATGTTCAGACAAAAAGAAATGTAATTATAAGAAAATAATTACAGACCATTGTCGTTATCTTTCAGGTCATTCTCTATCTGTAATATCATTTCTAAACGCTACAGTGATTGTTAATTAACCCTTAAAAATAAAAGAGTGGAGACATATCAAGAACCTAACAGAGAGAGAGAGAGAGAGAGAGAGAGAGAGAGAGAGAGAGAGAGAGAGAGAGAGAGAGAGAGAGAGAGAGAGAGAGAGAGAGAGAGAATTTATCTACGGGCTCTGGCAAGGGTTACACCTTTGCCAATCCAGGATTTTGAAATTGGACGATCTTCAATCTTACAAGCATTTTTTTCCGATATATAAGTATAAATATTAGCCCATATCTGATTCACTTGGATTCGTCAAAGTTAGATGATGTAACAAATAAGATTTTTTCCTTTTTTATCTATCAGTTATGGTCAAAAATAGGACTCCAAGAGTCAATCGGACATGTGTGTTATCGAATAATGAAGAAACTGGGATATTTATGCATAATAGTCTTGCCCTATAATCAGTCGATCATTGTTACAAGCAAACCTCGAAGATTCGAGTTTATTTGTCATTCCAAATCGTATCAAACTTCTAAAAGTAATCTCACTATTACAAATGACATTTGAGACAGGTGAATAATCATTTGTACCCTTTTCTATTTTTGGCAATAGGGCCAGTCTCCATGACCTTACTCTACAAGTAATTGTTGTTGACCATTGAACCTAATCAAGTAAAGAGGAGTAATTACAAGTCTACAAATGAATCATATAACAGCAGTTAAAAAGGTGGAATAAACAACAAGGATTCAGGTTGTACCTCAGGTA
>NC_061092.1:41841118-41846118 GCF_015104395.2 Macrobrachium nipponense | reverse complement strand
TGCAATCTTACATAATAGTCATTATAAAAAAAATGTATTATGATTTCTCTACTTAAAAAATGGTAAAAAAAAAGAAGCTTTAGTTATGACTTATCAACTTGAAATAAATTGCACGGTGTTAATTTCAAGATATCACAGGGCTTCATTTTGATTTACTTTTCATCAAGGTAAATAAGATATAGATTTCTCAACCTTATAAAAAAAAGACAAAAGAGAACTTTCAACCAAGAATTAACAACTTAAAAAAATCACCCGATGCTAATTTCAGAATATTGCGGGTCTTCATGATGATTTAATTTACATCAAGATAGATAAATGATAGTACCAAATGAGTTTTCTATGACATCAACGCAAGGTCGAGACTGACTGATTAAGTCACTGGCATCGCAGATTCAATGGTCACGGACGCCTGTGCCAGGTGGAGACACAGACAAAAGACCAAAGGAAGCGGCGTCAACGGATGCAAAAGAGGCCACTGGTTTGACACTAAAAGAGAACTGAGGTCAAGACGTGAAGAAGACATGAGATACAATCATTCGGAATGCAACATACAAGCGAACGTTTGAATCATTTTGAACTGTATCAAGAGTACTTGCAACAGAAAGATGATTCTGGCTAAGATACAAGATCTGTTAGCAAGAGGGAGAGAGTGGAGATCAACTTGGTAAAATCACGAGAGACCGAACTTCATTAAAACCAAACACTGAGTTAACACTACTGTTTACAAAAAGGCCATGAACGAGAGAGAGAGAGAGAGAGAGAGAGAGAGAGAGAGAGAGAGAGAGAGAGAGAGAGAGAAAGTGTCACACTTAAATTCTATGTATTTGAAATTATAGAAAATTATTTGTCGTGCAGACTTGTTTCCAAATATATTTTTAAAAAAGTATCCTCTCTGATTCCTGGCAGGTTAAATGTGACCTTTCATGACTCGGTATTATCAACGAATCTTCATTTTTTCATCAGGTTTCTTATTATTGAATTTCGAAATTCATCCTAAATGCAACGTGCTATAATGACCTGATAACTCCAGGCAGAGAGGTATCTTGGTACAAGAAAAATTCACTCGAATTTTATTATTACAGATTTTCACATTTATTAGACAAATCAGCTAACCATAGCCTGGAATCCAAAATGCTCAAGTCCAAAAGTACAGGTAAAAAAGAATTCTGGATAAAGTATACGGCAGTAAAGAAAGTTAATAAACCAATATCTGTCAGGGCAGGATTAAATAAATAAAGTGATAGGCCTCGTTACGTTAATGGTCGTCGAGGACCAAATTCAGGCTTAGTTCAGACTAATGGACGAAGATTAACTACTGTTACAGAATTGAATTGGTTTAACTGGAAGCAAAGACGTAAAATGGTATAGAATAACTTTGGGCCTTCAAACCAACAAGAAGACTTTTGAGAGAGAGAGAGAGAGAGAGAGAGAGAAGAGAAGAGGAGAGAGAGAGAGGCCACATTTCAATGTTTCTGATCATTGTTCCTAATGGAGAGGGCAGAGAAGAAGAAAAATATTTTACATTTACATAACGTTATCAGCGATTTGTTATGGACTGCTCTAATATATCTTTTACTCCTAAGAGAAAGTGGAAAAAAAGCTTATATCCGGTGAACTCTTCTCAAAGCCAAAAAATCTAGTGTACCAATCCTGGGATGTCTAATATACCCAACAATCTAACGTACCAATAGTCAAGAGTCTTGTACATCAATCATGGGTTTAGAATATCAGTAGACAGTTGGGTTAGATAAGGCTGGCCTTATGCCAGCATGGGCATTTGCCTAAATGGAACTATTAAGTGGGGTGACGTGTGGTAGGGAATATGTATGGACCAACTTTAGACCCATAGGTCTAGCACATCAATATCACTATTATTTTTTTTGATATAATCACTTTCTCGTGAACTTAAATGGAAAAATAAAGTCTACAGCAGTATGTACGTATATTGCCTTATACAGGAAGCTTTCGCCAACTTGATCAGTTGGCCTTTTCAGCCTGAATAAACATAGAAATAATGTTACATATATGACAACAACTTCAATTTTCCAAAGATGCTGTCATATATGTAATATTATTTCTGTGTTTATTAGGGCTGAAGAGTCCAACTGATCAAGTTGGCGAAAGCTTCCTGTATAGACAATATACACATACATACTACTGCGGACTTTATTATTATTATTATTATTATTATTATTATTATATTATTATTATTATTTCGGAAGGATACCCTCTCGTAGGCTTTCTCGTTGTTGCTTAGACTGGCGAGCAACGCACCAAAGGGCATGGAAAAATTCGGTTGAGTCATTTGATTTATTATTGCTTATACAATTTTCTCTCTCTCTCTCTCTCTCTCTCTCTCTCTCTCTCTCTCTCTCTCTTCTCCAACGCAACGTTTCCTCCTGATCCACAGGACATTATTATTATTATTTATTTTTTTTTTTTTATCACAGTCCTCCAATTCGACTGGGTGGTATTTATAGTGTGGGGCTCCGGGTTGCATCCTGCCTCCTAAGGAGTCCATTACTCTTCTTACTATGTGCGCCGTTTCTAGGATCACACTCTTCTGCACGAGTCCTGGAGCTATTTCAGACTCTAGTTTTTCCAGATTCCTTTTCAGGGATCTTGGGATCGTGCCTAGTGTTCCTATGATTATGGGTACAATTTCCACTGGCATATCCCATATCCTTCTTATTTCTATTTTCAGGTCTTGATACTTATTCATTTTTCCCTTTCTTTCTCTTCAACTCTGGTGTCCCATGTTATTGCGACATCAATGAGTGCTATTCTCTTCTTGATTTTGTCAATCAACGTCACGTCTGGTCTATTTGCACGTATTACCCTATCTGTCATAGTCCCAGAGGATCTTTGCCTGATCGTTTTCTATCACTCCTTCAGGTTGGTGCTCGTACCACTTATTACTGCAAGGTAGCTGGTGTTTCTTGCACAGGCTCCAGTGGAGGGCTTTTGCCACTGAATCATGTCTCTTTTTGTACTGGTTCTGTGCAAGTGCTGGACATTCGCTTGCTATGTGGTTTATGGTCTTATTTTTCGTATTGCACTTCCTACATATGGGAGAGATGTTATTTCCATCTATCGTTCTTTGGATATATCTGGTTCTTAGGGCCTGATCTTGTGCCGCTGTTATCATTCCTTCAGTTTCTTCTTTAGCTCTCCCCTCTGTAACCACTGCCATGTGTCTTCGCTGGCCAGTTCTTTAGTCTGGCTCATGTATTGTCCGTGCATTGGTTTGTTGTGCCATTCCTCTGTTCTGTTTGTCATTCTCCTGTCTCTGTATATTTCTGGGTCTTCGTCTACTTTTATTAGTCCTTCTTCCCATGCACTCTTGAGCCACTCGTCTTCACTGGTTTTCAGATATTGCCCCAGTGCTCTGTTCTCGATGTTGACACAGTCCTCTATGCTTAGTAGTCCTCTCCCTCCTTCCTTTCGTGTTATGTATAGTCTGTCATTATTTGCTCTTGGGTGTAGTGCTTTGTGTATTGTCATATGTTTCCTAGTTTTCTGGTCTATGTTGCGGAGTTCTGCCTTCGTCCATCCCACTATTTCTGCACTATATCTGATTACTGATTATTTCCGGCGTTGAGTTTTGAATTGAGTATCGCCTTGAGTCTCTGCATATATTCTTTCCTGATCGTGTCTTTCATCTCTTGGTGTTTTATATCCCCTCCTTCCATTATTCTCAGGTATTTGTATCCCGTCTCATCTATGTGTTTGATGTTGCTCCCATCTGGTAGCTTTATCCCTTCAGTCCTTGTTACTTTGCCCTTTTGTATGTTGACTAAGGCACATTTTTCTATTCCAAACTCCATCCTGATGTCCCCAGATACAATCCTTACAGTCTGGATTAGGGTATCTATTTCCTTGATGCTCTTACCATACAGCTTGATGTCGTCCATGAACATCGGATGGTTAATTCTGTTGCCTCTTTTCTTGAGTTGGTACCCAACATCCATCTTCTACAGTACTTTTGTCATGGGAATCATGGCTACTACGAAGAGTAGTGGGGACAGTGAGTCGCCCTGGAAGATCCCTCTCCTGATATTAACCTCTGTTAGTCTGATTCCAGAGCTTGTAAGTAGTAGTATTATTATTATTATTATATTATTATTATTATTATTATTATTATTATTATTATTATTATATTATTAACCAAACAAAATCTTCTTTCAGTTTTCTTCTGAAGATTGAAAAAGAAACCCACAAAATCACTTTGTAACATGTTTACTTCTAAGTATTTACATTTAGTTTTACTCCACACTCGAGTACTTTCAGGCCCTTCTGTGGCCCATTCTCAAGAGATGTTTGGGATGTTAGCCTGGGTCAAGGCCCAGCAGTCTTCTGGAACTTCTTCTCGTTGAGCTGTCATTTATGTGATGACAGCCACAGAAGGGCCTGAAAGTACTCGAGTGTGGAGTAAAACTAAATGTAAATACTTAGAAGTAAACAAGTTACAAAGTGATTTTGTGGGTTTCTTTTTCAATTATTATTATTATTCAAAAGACAAACCCTATTCATAAAAAAGCTCACATGGGCCTTTGGCTTGAAAGTCAAGTTTCCACAGAATACAAAGTTCATTAGGAATAAGTAAGAGAAGGTAAAGGAATACCAACGTTCTCGTACCTAGAGTACCAATAGGATTAGAAGTGCTTCCATAATGCCAAGTAGTGAGTTTGACGTTGGAACCTTTATGGAAACAACGCACAGATTCAAAATTGTAAGCGAAGGCACCAGTTTGACAGCTTTGTGAAAAAAATAGAAAGTTTTGACCTATGAAAAATTCACTCCTGGGCAAGCAGAGCATCTAAACCCCTGACTAGTGTGTTACATGGAGTTACAAAGATTAGGATGTCTCAAAGACTTGTTAGTCAATCCGAGGAGGCAGGTTTTACTGTTCATACAGTCTCTTAATGAATTTGTCTAGCTTTTTCTTAAACTCTTCCACACTTGCTGTTTACAACTTCTGGTGTCAGTTTATTCCACGT
>NC_061092.1:41798618-41836118 GCF_015104395.2 Macrobrachium nipponense | reverse complement strand
GGAAGGTGAATGAGCTTAAAGCTTGGAAAAATACCTTTTAGGAGAGAGAGAGAGAGAGAGAGAGAGAGAGAGAGAGAGAGAGAGAGAGAGAGAGAGAGAGAGAGTGTGTGGTTTTTATACGATTGTACACATAAGAAGATAAAAGTCTAGAACAAATGCTTTTTAGAAGAGAGAGAGAGAGAGAGAGAGAGAGAGAGAGAGAGAGAGAGAGAGAGAGAGAGAGAGAAATTTCTGAAAAAACTTACAAAATTAACAGAAGAAGAGTGACTAAGAGAGGAAGAAATACAACAACTTTATACAGATCAAAAAGAACTTAATTATTAATCCTTTTTGAATTAATTCAAGAACTAATCGCAAAATCGTAACAAGAAAATGTATTTCCAAAGGAAGTTCTTTCCAAATGCGGGCAGATGAAGTAAACCATCTCATGAGTGAATAAGACGCCATTTTCTTCCCCCAATGCTTCGGCTGTATTGATCTAAATCATCTTGAGCGTCTCTGCAAGTTTAATGTCACTCGTTTATCACTGTCAAAACGGCAGTGGTTCCACATTTTAAAATGAAATATACCTACCTAATCTCTCGCCTTCATCTGAGATTTATTGGTCTAAGTTGTACAAAAATTTATATTAAAACTGATTTTCTCTATATATTTTGTATGGCAGTTTATGTCCTCAGTATTGTATCATGTTGTAATACGTAATTTGTATATAATCTCATACATGCGTATAGGGGGCTTCAAGAAAGTAATGCTACCTGGGCAATTACAGCTAGTCGTAAAGTTACTCGTCAAAAGAAAAAAAAACTTTTTCCAATATACTGACCATGGGCTAAAGGAATGTAGATAGAAAGGTCTATAGGTTTATGACGATAGACTAGTTTGAATTAACATAGATGTTTGACAGCATAGGCCTTTAATCAAAGGCAGCCTGCAAGTCTGGTAAAAGTTACATGGGAGTAACAGGCCTATTGTAAATCTATGAAATCTGACCTTTCAACTGGTACATATAGGATGATGGTTAACAATGTCAAATGTAATGCGTAAACGTTCAAATTTTGTTTTCCGACCTTTAACCTTGGGTGATATGCTTTGTTACAACAAAATGCTAGTAGATTTGATGACGCAAACGTGAGTTTTTGAAAGTCCTAAGAGGAAGAGACCTCATCAAATGGAGTTTCTTCTCTTTTTTTATACGAGAAGACCAATCAGATAAATGCTCTTCAGTGTATATAAGTGGAAGAGGCCTAATTACAAGGAGGCTATTCAGTTTTTGGTTTTCTGCAAAAGAAAACTATTGAGATGGGTATTTGTCTTCTCCCCCAACCCCGCTCCTCAGACCTTACAAACTACTGCGGCCAGCGAGCTGCATATTGATATGTTGAACATTCACACTCCAATCATCCAACATAACTCTAGCCGAGGTACTTTTGATTTTATTTAAGGTTAAATTTAGCCATGATCGTGAGTATGGCAACGCTACAGGACAGGCCTCCACCGGGCCAGTGTTTTTTTTAAGTGGAGGACACCGACTCATCAATATTAATTGAGTATTTTCGCATGCGAAACAGAGGCAATTAAATTTTCGTTTGAGGAGAGTTAACTAAATGCAAGCTGGTCTTGTGTGTGTGTGTGTGTGTGTGTGTGTGGAGGATATCCAATCAAATGAAGCTTAGTACCAAACTATTTTTAAATGTGGAGAATTAATCAGATTATCTGCACGTTCCTCGTTTATTTAATTGTGGAATAAATGCATTACTTAGTTGGGGGGAGGAGACCCAATTGGAAAAAGACCACTAAATGTTTTATCTGTGGAATATACTTAATGAAATAAGGCTTTTCAGCATTTTCATACGCAAAGTGAACCCATGGAAGATACACGATTTGTTCCACATACGAAGAACAGAACCAATAGAGGCACCTCAGTTATCTAAACGAAGAAACTAAATCCAAAGGAAGTCTCTAAAATATCTTCAATGTGGCGATCTATTCAGACAAAAAACATTCATATGTATATAGAGGAGATCTACTCAAATGGAGGGTGACTAGATTTTTCCACATATATGGAGAAGACCTCAACAAAAGGGGGCTACTCATTTAAATATAAGGAAAACAATTAAACCAATTGAGGCTTCTAAATTATTTAACCACGTTAAAATGTATGGAATGTTACCCTACATACCATTGCTCATGCATTTTGAATGCATTATCCTCAAAGCCTTGAGTTTAGCACACCAATAAATACTCAAACATTTTGGAAACATTATCCTCAACGCCCTGAGTCTAGTATGCCAATGCGCATACGTTTTGGATACATTACCCTCAAAGCCTTGAGTCTAGTATACTAACGTTCATTCATTTTGTATACATAATCCTCAAAGCCTTGAGTCTAGTGTACCAATGCTTATGCATTTTGGATACTCTTTCCTCAAAGACTTGAGTTTAACATACCAGCGCTCATGCATTTTGGGTTAGATGAAGCTGACTTGATGCCAGTATGGGTACTTGCTCAGTGCAGTTCGTATATTTGGTATGGTACTGCAGGAAGTAAGTCTAGACTCAGCCGATCCAACAGAGACCTTAGTTTACCAAGAGTCGTTCATCTGATAAATCAATAGGCACGTGTGTAGCGTAAAATACCTATGGAATCAATGGAATCAAGTGTACATATACAACATGACTCTCTGTAGGCCTCTACAGCTCAGCGACCAGTATCGACTGAATATAGAATTTAGGCCAAAGGCCAAACACTAGGATCCTATTGGTTCATTCATCGCAGAATCTGAAATCAACAGTAAAATGTTTGAAAGGTGTAACAGGAGTAAAACCTCGCAGTTGCGCTATGAAATAATTGTTAAAAAGAGGGTGGAGAGTAAGATGGAAGAAAGAGAATGTGATAAGAGGTACAATAAAAGGAACGAAAGGGGTTGGAGCTAGGGGCCGAAGGACCCTGCAAAGATCCTTAAGTAATGCCTACAGTGGCGATCCGGTATCAGTAATCATAACAGTAAAAAATCTAAGGCTTTACGAAGGAAATATACACTCAAACGCTGGTCTGAAGACTGGATAAAAATGAAGGGTTGAACTTTGTGCATAGGGCCTGTTTTGAAGACAGGGAAAAGAAAGACGCCAACAATCCTTAGCCATTTGGTGCCTGCGGCAATGAATCAAGATTGAGCCTAAAAAAATCAATGCAGAAGTAATCAATCGTCAAACTGGGGAGGCATCAAATCTTTTGCCTCTGATGAACATGACAAATGGTAAAAGCAAAACTTCAATAAAAAAGCAATCAAGAAATATAATGTAAGAAATAAATAAATTTCTAGAGAGAGAGAGAAGAGAGAAGAGAGAGAGAGAGAGAGAGAGAGAGAAATTACATACATCATGTAAACCACATTCATTTGAAGCCTCAATAATAGAGAAAGGTCCATCAGAAATTCAGCAAATGAGAAAAAAATTCTCATCTTAGAAGTCCCTCCATAATGGCATTCTTTTTTTTAAGTTGGCAGGTGCATTGCTCTAACGTTATTGTCAAAACAGGCAAGGTTACAGCACCGTGAACTGTGCAAAAAATGGTTTTGATCTAAAAAAAAAAAAATACTCCTACACACGCAAAATCCTTTACAGTTCTCACACGAGAGAGAGAGAGAGAGAGAGGGAGTAGAGAGATGAGAGATTAGAGAGAGAGATACCCTGTTGTTAGAAGGTGACAAAAATCACGGAAAAATCACATACACAGTAGTGAGACAGACTGACAAAAATGTTATGAAGATACATTGGTAACGGGGGAAGAAACAATAACTTCATATTCAGCAGGACTTGTTTTACGGATTCTTTTTCAGTAGAAACAAAATCGTAAGAAAAAAATAAAAATCTTTTTCAACGAAAAGTCTATGTCAAGACGAGCAGCTGAAGCAAGCTATTACATGACTGAAGGAGACGCCATTTTCTTCCCATAAGTGATACGGATGTATTGATCTTAATATGTAAGCGCTTCTGCAGTGCACATAGCAATTGGTTTATCAATGTCAAAACAACAGTAGTCTCATTTGTTTACTAAATTTTGAAAATAAACTATGCATCATTTACCCACTTAATCTGAGATTTGCTGCCCCATTTTATATCAAATTTTATATAAGATCTGCCTCTCTACGTTGGAAAACCTTAATATCTTTAGTACCCTCTTAAAAGGTAAATAATCATAATTTTTCTTATGTGGAGCTTCAAGAAAATGAATTACTAGTAACCATTAGTCAAATTGACTAAGATCATGAAAACAGGAGGGAAGGCGGGCCACCATTAACGCATTAGGATGATGATGCAATATTGGGTTTGGAATGGAATGGAATATTGACTGTTTTGTTTAGATTAAACTGACCTGTTACCAGCGCAGGCCGTAAAGGTGGGAAGTTGTAGAAGAGGGTAGGAAGCCTGGCGTGGACCTCTGGACTCTGACCTAGAAAAAAGGTGCATTTAGGATGAGGATCGAGACCATCGACCCTCATCAAAATTGGCCTCTGAACTTCAACTTCCTCCTAAGCATAATAATACTAGTAGATTTGACGGTCTAAAGATGGATCCTTGAAAATCACATATGGAGGAGGCCAAATCAATTAGGAATATTTCAGATTTTTTAGGCTAGGAGGAAACCTGATTGACTGGAGGCTTTCATAATTTTGTTAATAGAGAATCCTAATTAAATGGGAGTTACTCAGTATTTATGTAAGTTGATTAGAGACAATCCAATGGAAGTGAAATGATATTCATTCGAAAGAGATCTTACCAAAAGGAGGATATGTAAAACCTAATGCAAGGAATTCAGTTTTTTTTTTTATGCATGGAAAAGGCCGATTCAAATACAATCTGCTGAACATCTTTTGTAAGTAGGGACCTAATCACATTTCATTTTGCTTATTTGTTTATATAGGGAACAACTAAGCCAAAATACAACTTTTATATTAATTATAGATAAAGGAGACCTAATCAAAATGAGGTTATTGAATTTTTCAAAAATGGAGTAACTTGATGAAAACGAGACATTTTAATATCTCCAAATGTGATCTGAATCGATGTAGGGTGCTTATTGTATTTCACGTGCTAAAACCTGGACCAATTTAGGCAGATGATGTTTTCAATCTGTAAACCCAATTGTATAGAAGTTACCAAATGTATGTTAAAACTGAGATTTTACCAAAATAAAGGAAGCTCCACTATTTCTAATATGCAGATGACATCAACTCAAAACCAGCCTTTTATTTTGGTAAAATCTCTTCAAAAACGTAAACTAAGTAACTTCTATAACAAAGGAAAAAACTTCCCTCAGATTAGCTTCAATAATTTAGAAGCCTTTTATGAGAGAGGTCTTTTCCTCATAAAAAAATGAGTAAGTATCCCTTTGATTAGCTGTGCACCATATATGTAAGAGACCTCTTTCATAAAAGGCGTCTAAATTATTCAAACTAATCTCAGGGAAGTTATAATATTTTTTTCATATATGGAGACCTAAGCAAATCCGTTTATTTGTACGCACTGGAACTTACTTGAATCAATGCTAGGGATTTTTTCATACATAATAATGAAGGCAAAATGGAGCTTGCTGAAATTTTATATGTTTGGGTGCATGATTAAAAGGAAGTACTTAAACTTTCTATCAGTGGAGAACTAATTCAATGGAAGCTACTCAGGATTAATCTAAATAAGTGAAGGATAGTGAAAATACACTCATATTTACTGATGGTCTGAAAAATTAAGACAGAGGAGACCTGGACCTAATTTCCTAAACGATCATTAGGAACAAAGAAAAGGGAAAACAACTGCCATAGCAACGAAAAATGGATGGAATAGTACCGAAGATAAAAGAAAAAATAATAGGTGGTGCGAACGTTTACAGACTCAAGAAAAATGATTTGTATTACAAGGAAGAAAATGAATCTCTAAATATGTAATTTTAATATCTGTTGTCAACGCCTAGACAAATATTAAAAGTTTTTCCCTAAGTATGACGTTAATGTCTTCAGAACTACCGGGACGTGAGACGAATTAGGCTGTTCTACTTCCACATTCATTTTGGCTTTTTAAAATTTGTAATAAGTGTTTAAACAATAATATGCCCATACAGTAACGTTAGACTAAGAGAGAGAGAGAGAGAGAGAGAGAGAGAGAGAGAGAGAGAGAGAGAGAGAGAGAGAGCGGCGCATATTTTTTCAAAAGCAAATAAAATGAAAAAAGGATGTAACTTAGGTTACTAAACTTTTTATACAATAAATAGAAAAGCAGGCAGATTCAACACAACATTTTCTTAGTCAAAAATATATATTACTAAACTTTTTATAAAATAAATATAAAAGCAGGCAGATTCAACACAACATTTTCTTAGTCAAAAATATATATTGATTTCTTATTTTCTTGGCATATTTGAAAGAAAAATGGTCGTGGTAACATGCTTTATCTTCCTGAGGGAATCATTATCAAGATGTCGGGGCAAAGCCCCTACACTTCTTTCTAAATAAGTAATACTTTAGCCTTTAAAAGAAAAAAAATATCTTATAACGGCAATTCGGGAACCCAAATTATATAACAGTGAAAACCCTACACAAAACCAACAGCAGCAACAGAATTATTTCTAAGGTAATTGCTAGAATTCTTACTGACCTCAGCGAAGTGGATCATAAAATGATTACTGGAACTGCTATCAGTCTACGGTACTGAAGGCCTTATACAAACAACCACCGAAAAGTTTTCTTCATAATTACTGGAATCATTGTTTCACCCCAGTCTGCAACCATAAACAGACACACCTGCTAATCTACACCAGTGGTAACCAGGAAGCAAATTAGTGGCAGAAAGTATTAGGCCTACCTAATGCATTATTCAAAGGCGTATGCATGTGACTCACAACATACTTCTCCAAAGCAATTTGAAACTACTGGATTGACTTAACTTTGATCGGAATGAAGGAATCAGATTTACATCATGGAAGACCTCCTTTGGCACTAAGTAAATTAGTATACGGGGATGATACCCGGAATTCTGGAATAACTTAAAAAAGATCTCAAGGCCTTCATAAAACGGACAAAGAAATATAATAATGTGGTTACTGATATCATGTACTTAGCAGTAATCGGCTTATAGAATCAATTTCCAGATACAGAAGATACACTGAATTTTTAATTTTGGAAAATTGATTCCGGAATTTAAGTGCTCCGGTGTTCTTAATGAAACGACGAGTCTTCTGCGTCTGGAAATTGATTCTTTAAGCCGAATACTATTAATTGCATGATATTAGTAACCATAAAAATAAAAATATCAGTTCGCTTTATGAAGACCGTCAGTATTTTTTTTTAAGTTATTCCAGTATTCCAGGTATCAATCCAATATTCCAGGAATCATCTTCGTATACCAATTTACTTAGTGTCACAATAGGTTTCCATGTTATAGAACTGATTCCATCCTTTCCATTCCAATCAAAGATAACTCAGTCCAATAGCTTCGGATTGCTTTCTAATTTTAAAGAATTAGAAGATATCTAGTGTGGTCAGCAAAAATAAATTTTTTAGTTGTGAAATCAACTAACCTGATGGAATCAGTTTTCAGGAACACTTAAAAAAACTTAAGGAGAATACCACATTTTGTTGTAGATGTTTCAGGATGATAATAATGTTTATAAAGTCAATATATTTTATTGAGATTCAGTTTACCTGCTTAACCGAACAGATGAATATAAGCATAAACGCAACACAAACCCTGGTCTACCCCCCCCCCCCCCCCAAAAAAAAAAAAATGGTGGAGAGAGAGAGAGAGAGAGAGAGAGAGAGAGAGAGAGGTATTCTCTCCAGAGCCAAGAAAAAAGGAAAAAAGAGAGAGTGGGAGGTATTCTCTCTCTCTCTCTCTCTCTCTCTCTCCTCTCTCTCTCTATTCTCTCAAAAAAAAAAAAAAAAAAAAATCAAAAAAAAAAAAAAAAAAAATTAATAAAATTTTTGTCAAATACATTATTACGTAATGACTACAAAAACGGGTAGTTTCACGGCACCATTTTGTGCCTCAAGACTGTAGATACCATTTCCTTCCCCTATCCTGAGATGTTTATTGATTTCTGCCTTCCTCAACATATGTACTGTACGCGACAAAAGGTCATAATTACAAGCTTTATTTCCCATTAGAATTTCATTATGGAAATGCTGAAGATATCATAAACATTATTCGTATGATAAATGCCACAAAACTTTTTTTTTTCAATCATTAAGAGGTGGTCGAGGCAAGAGCCCAAACCATCTCACAATACAAATAATACTTTGCTATCAGAAAGAAAACTAGCTTATGGAAGGATAATAGAAATTCTGGAATCAATATTATGATATTGAGGACCACAAACCACAAATGATTTATTTCCAAATTAACTGTTAGCATTCAAAAATAAATTCCAAGATATTTACATCTTTTATTGACTGCCGGAATTCTAGAATCATGTTAAGACCCTACAGACATCTGAACAACAAAAACCGAAAGGTTTTCGAAATGACTTATAGTAAATGATCCCAGCTTGCTACCTTTTGATCGACCCAGTTACGAATGCGTACAGGTGTTACTTTGGAATCAAAGACAGATCATAAAGGCGTAGGCCCACCTGCTGTATTAATCCACGGTTTCTTATTCATGTTCTTTTACTTGGCTTATCTCCATCAACGTTAAATCGTATGGGACTGGCATGACTTTGAATGGAATCGTAAATTTATTTAATTGCCATGAAAACCTCTCATGGGAAAAAGTGAATTGATTTTTCTTACTATAAATCAAGAATGAAGTGCAAGAAAATTATACCTTTTAATAGAGGCAATCGAAACTGTGTTTTATAATTATTTCCATTGTAATAGAAAGAGACCTTCTAACATCTGGAATCTCTATCAAAGCATCAGGAACACGAAATTAAGGAATAATAAATCACCTCACAATCCGTTTTAAGATACCGAATAAGCTTATGTCAACAACCAGTCTTCTTTTTTTATTATTAATACTAAAGTTTAAGACAGACCATTCGAATTATATACTGGCGTAACCGATCGTAAGTATCGAATTAAATTCAGTATCACTAATCAGCTTGCTAAAGGATACAGAGAGAGAGAGAGAGAGAGAGAGAGAGAGAGAGAGAGAGAGAGAGAGAGAGAGAGAGAGAGAGAATACTGCACCATAGAAATGGTCAAGGTCTGAAACTATTTTTAAAGAAATACACAATAACATCTGCAGAGTTATTTTCAGGTGGTTAAAGCCAGACCCCCGCCCTTCTTACTATTCAAGTAAGGCTCAGTTGTCTAAAACAAAATTGGCTTCTGGAATGATAACTGCAATTAAGGGAAAAATTTTTGGACACTGATGACCGTACCTGGCTGCAAAGGATTTGTTGTTAAAACGATTTAGTAGAATTGTAGGGCCCTTTCTAGGATATAGCAGACCTCTCACTGACCCCAAGAAAACCTGATCATTGAGTGATTACTGGAATTCTTCAAAAGTTTTCGAAATAATTATTGGATTCCTTGATGTGATTCCAGTCTTCCGTCACTAGTAGATACACGTGACATGTGACTCCATCCCAATGTTAGTTGGCGCCTAGGAAGTGGCAGGTAGTAGTAGGCCTACCCTTGACTTGATTCCAGTCTTCCGCCACAAGTAGACACACATATGACTATGCCAACAATAGCTAGGAGCCTAGGAAGTGGCAGGTAGTAGTGGGCCTACCCTTGACTTGATTCCAATATGCCGCCAGCAGTAGGCACACATGGGAATCTACTATACCAGAGTCAGCTAGGAGCCAAAGAAGTGGTAGATAGTAATACGCCTACCTACTCCGGTATTCTCAGGCGTATGCATGAGACTTACAAGACATGTCTCCAACGCCTTTCCATGCTATAGGGCTGATTCATGGAATCAATTTTATATTACAGTAAATCTAATGTGGTACTGAGGATATTGGTGTACGGAGATATACCTAGAATACCAGATAACTTTCAAAATTGACGACCTTCAAAAAGCCAACAGAGATATTAAAACTAAATGGTTGTTGATATTCTGGAATTAATAATATTCGACTTATGGAATCAATTTCCAGATACAGAAGACTTCTCATTCTATCAGAAACCCCGGAGTACTTGACTCTTGAACATTTTATTTTAAACAGAAGACACTTAATTTTGGCAGCATTATTTTATTTTCAATGATTGCAGTACTAGTTTAATAGAATGAACAGCATGATCCAAGCGCACTCAAAGCAGTAAGAATATTTTATTTGAGAATAAAAACTAGTCTCATAGAATCAGACTTCAAACAAGCTCGAAAGCTTATGGCAACAAAGAGATTTGTTGATGATTTTGTTTTAAGAATCATTTTATTCTAATTCAGAATCATATTTTACTGGGATTCAGATAACCGAATTAAATATATAATATATATATATATATTCTATATATATACTATTATATATATATAGATATATATATATATATATATATATATTATATATAATAATATATTATTATATATAGAGAGAGAGAGAGAGAGAGAGAGAGAGAGGAGAGAAGGAGGAGAGAGAGAGAGAGAGGTATTCACTCTCTCTCTAAAAAAAATCTAATTTTTGTCAAATACATTTTTATGTAATGACTAAAAAATCGGGTAGTTTCACGGCACCATTTTGTGCCTCAAGAATGTAGGTATCATTTCCTTCCCCTTTGCTGAGATGTTTATTGATTTCTGGCTTCCTTAACGTTATGTACTGTGCGCGACCAATGGTCATAATTACAAGTTTTTTTTTCCGTTAGAATTTCATTATTGAAATGTTGAAGATATCTTAAACATTATTCGTAATGATAAATGCCACAAATCTTTTCTCTGAATCATTAAGAGGTGGTCGAGGCAAGAACCCAGACCATATTACATTACAAATAATATTTTGCTATCAGAGAGAACACTAGCTTATGGAATGATATCAGAACCAATTTTATGTCACTGAGGAGCATAACAAACTAATGATTCCTTTTCAAATTAACTGCTAGCATTCTAAAATAAATTTTTAGATATTTAAAACTAGTATTAACGCTTAGAAAACTGGATCATAAAGTGACTGCCGGAATGCTACAATCATGTTAAGACCCTACAGAGTATCTCGCAAGAAAAAAAAGAAAAAAAGAAAGGAGGTTTTTGAAATGACCTACCGTTAATGACCACAGCTTGCTACCTTTAGTCGATCCAGCTACGAATGTGTACCAGTGTTACAAGTGTTAGTTTTGAGTCAAAGACAGCCCCGAACTGCAATAAACCACGGTAGCTTATGCATGTTGATTTACTTGATATGTCTCCAATGTCATTCAATCGTAAGGGACTAGCTTGACTTTGAACGGAACGTGAATTAATTTAAAACAATGGAAAACCTCTCATGGTAAATAAACTAATTTTTAAAAAAATATAACTATAAATCAATTATGACGTTCAAGAAAATCACCCCCTTTCATGGGCGCAATCAAAACTGTTTTTTATAATTATTTCCGTTGTAATAGAAAGAGAAACTCTAACATCTGGAATCTCTATCAAAGCAGCAAGAACACGAAATTAAGGAATAATAAATCACATCAGAATCAATTTTAAGATACAGAATAAAGCTTATGTCGACAAACAAATTATTTTTTTTTTATTAAAGTTTCAGGCAGACCATTCGAATTCTCGAATCAATCATTATATACTGGCGTAACCGATCGTAAGTATCGAATTAAATTCAGTATCACTAATCAGCTTGGTAAAGGATAGAGAGAGAGAATCTGGGTACATAACAGATGAATCTAAGCATAAACACAAGACAGCCCCCCGCCCCCCAGAAAAAAAGTAAGTAAACAGAAAGAGAGAGAGAGAGAGAGAGAGAGAGAGAGAGAGAGAGAGAGAGAGAGAGAATACTGCACCATAGAAATGTTGAAGGTCTGAAACTATTTTTAAAGAAATACACAATAACATCTGCAGAGTTATTTTCAGGTGGTTAAAGCCCTTCTTACTATTCAAGTAAGGCTCAGCTGTCAAAAACAAAATTGGCCTCTGGAATGATAACTGCAATTAAGGGAAAAATTTTTGGACACTGATGACCGTACCTGACTGCAAAGGTTTTGTTGTTAAAACGATTTAGTAGAATTGTAGGGCCACTTCTAGGATATAGCGACCTCTCACTGACCCCAAGAAAACTTGATCATGGAGTGATTACTAGAATTCTTCAAATGATCATTCTAATTCTAGAATCAACATATTTACTGGGATTCAGATTAACCGAACTTAAAATATGAGAGAGAGAGAGAGAGAGGAGAAGAGAGCGGAGAGAGAGAGAGAGAGAGAGAGAGAGAGAGAGGCGTGCATTCTCTCTAGAGTCAAGACAAAAGGAAAATGAGAGAGAGAGAGAGAGAGAGAGAGAGAGAGAGAGAGAGAGAGAGAGAGAGAGAGAGAGAGAGAGAGAAATTGCATATTTTTTCAAAAGCAAATAGAATTGAAAAAAGATGTAACTTACGTTACTAAGCTCTTTTGTACAATAAATACAAAAGCAGGCAGATTCAACACATTATTTTGTTACTCAAGAATGTTTATTGATTTCTTATTTTCTTGGCATAATTGCAAGAAAAAACGGTCGTTGTAATATGCTTTATATTCCTGAGGGAATCATTACCAAGTGGTCAGGGATACCTACCCATCTTACCTGATAAGTAATACTTTAGTCTTTAGATAAAAAAAAGAAAAAATTGCATTAAGGAATGATAACGGCAATTCTGGAACCAATTATATAACAGTGAAGACCCAACACTACAACAGTAGCAACAGAATTATTTTCAAATCAATTGCTAGAATTCTATAACTACTTTAAGGCTAGTAGCCTCTTACTGACCTCAGAAAACTGGATCATAAAATGATTCCTGGAACTGCTATCAGTGTACGTTACTGAAGGCCTTGTAACAACAACCACCGAAAACTTTTCGACAAAATTACTGTATTCCTTGTTTGATCCCAGTTTACTACCACAAATAGACACACCTGCTAATCTACACCAGCGGTAAACAGGAAGCAAATTAGTAGCAGAAAGTATTATACTTACCTAATGCATTAGTTAAAGGCGTATGCATGTGACTCACAAAGCAATTCGAAACTATTGGATTAACTCAACTTTGATCAGAATGACGGAATCAGATTTATATAATGGAAGACCTCTCGTGGCACTAAGTAAATTGTATACGGGGATGATATCTGGAATTCTGGAATAACTTAAAAAAAAAAATGTATCACGGCCTTCATAAAACGAACAAAGATTTTTAATCATGTGGTTACTGAAATCATGTACTTAGTAGTAATCGGCTTACAGAATCAATTTCCAAATGCGGAAGGCTCATTGAATTTTGAATTTTGTAAATTTTATTCCAAAATTCAAGTGCTGCGGGGTTCTTAATGAAATGATTCTTCTGCATATATTGATCCTTTAAGCCGAATACTACTAATTGCATATCAGTAACCACATAAATAAAAATCTCTGCTTTATGAAGACCGTCAACTTTCCTTTTTAAGTTATTCCAGTATTCCAGGTATCATCCCCGCATACCAATTTACTCAGTGCCACAATAGGTCTTCCATATTATAACACTGATTCCATCCTTTCCATTCCAATCAAAGGCAAGTCAGTCCCATAGCTTCGTATTGCCTTCTAATTTTAAGGAATTAGAAGATATCTAGTGTGGCCAACATTTTTTATTTAGTTGTGAAATCAACTAACCTGATGGAATCGGTTTTCAGGGACTCTTAAAAAAACTTAAGGAGGATATCACATTTTGTTAGTGATGTTTCAGGATGATGATGATGATGTTTATAGAGTCAATATACTTTAATGGGATTGAGGTTACCTGCTTAACCCAGCAGATGAATCTAAGTATAAACACAACAACCCGGCCCACACCTCCCCCCCCAAAAAAAAATGATAAAGAAAGAGAGAGAGAGAGAGAGAGAGAAGAGAGAGAGAGAGAGAGAGAGCGAGAGGTATTCTCTCTCTCCCTCTTTGTTTGTCAAATACATTTTTATGTAATGACTTCAAAAACGGGTAGTTTCACGGCACCAATTTGTGCCCCAAGACTGTAGATACCATTTCCTTCCCGTATCCTGAGATGTTTATTGATTTCTGGCTTCCTCAACGTATGTACTGTACGCGACAAAAGGTCATAATTACAAGCATATTTCCCGTTAAAATTTAATTACGGAACTGCTGAAAATATTATCAACATTATTCGTAATGATAAATGCCACAAAACATTTTTTTGAATCATTAAGAGGTGGTTGAGGCAAGAACCCAAACCATCTTACTATACAAATAATACTTTGCTATCAGAGAGAAAACTACCTCATGGAATGATAACAGAAATTCTAGAATCAATATTATGATACTGAGGACCACAAACCACAAATGATTTATTTTCAAATTAACTGTTAGCATTCAAAAATAAATTCTGAGATATTTAAATCTTTTAGTGACTGCCGGAATTCTAGAATCATGTTAAGACCCTACAGACATCTGAACAACAAAAACCGAAAGGTTTTCGAAATGACTTATAGTAAATGATCCCAGCGTGCTACCTTTTGATCGACCCAGCTACGAATGCGTACAGGTGTTAGTTTGGAATCAGACAAATCAGAAAGCTGTAGGCCCACCTACTGTAATAATACACGATTTCTTATGAATGTTCCTTTACTTAGCATATCTCCAACGACATTAAATTATATGGGACTGGCTTGACTTTGAATGGAATCGTGAATTTATTTAATTGCCATGAAAACCTCTCATGGGAAAAAGGGAATTGATTTTTCTTACTAAAATCAAGAATGAAGCTCAAGAAAATTATACCTTTTAATGGGGGCAATCGAAACTGTGTTTTATAATTATTTCCGTTGTAATAGAAAGAGAACCTCTAACATCTGGAATCTCTATCAAAGCATCAGGAACAAGAAATTAAGGAATAATAAATCACCTCAGAATCCGTTTTAAGAAACAGAATAAAGCTTTTGTCGACAAACAAAGTATTTTTTCGTTTTTTATACTAAAGTTTAAGGCAGGCCATTCGAATTCTCGAATCAATCATTATATACTGGCGTAACCGATCGTAAGTATCGAATTAAATTCAGTATCACTAATCAGCTTGCTAAAGGGTACAGAGAGAGAGAGAGAGAGAGAGAGAAAACTGCACCATAGAAATGGTGAAGGTCAAACTATTTTTAAAGAAATACACAGTAACACCTACAGAGTTGTTTTCAGGCGGTTAAAGCAAGAATCCCGCCCATCTTTTATTCAAGTAAGGCTCAGCTGCCTAAAAGAAAATTGGCCTTTGGAATGATAACTGCAATTAAGAGAAAAATTTTTGGACGCTGATGACCGTACATGGCTGCAAAGGATTTGTTGTTAAAACGATTTAGTAGAATTGTAGGGCCACTTCTAGGATATAGCAGACCTCTCACTGACCCCAAGAAAACCTGATCATGGAGTGATTACTGGAATTCTTCAAATGTTTTCGAAATAATTATTGGATTCCTTGATTTGATTCCGGTCTTCCGTCACTAGTAGATACACTTGACATGTGACTCAATCCCAACGTTAGTTGGAGCCTATGAAGTGGCAGGTAGTATTAGGCCTAACACTGATTTGATTCCAATATGCCGCCAGCAGTAGGCACACATGGGAATCTACTATACCAGTGTCAGCTAGTAGCCAAATAAGTGGTAGATAGTAGTACGCCTACCTACTCTGGTATTCTCAGGCGTATGCATGAGACTTACAAGACATGTCTCCAACGCCTTTCCATGCTATAGGGCTGATTTATGGAATCAATTTTATATTACAGTAAACCTAATGTGGTACTGCGCATATTGGTTTACGGAGATATACCTAGAAAATCAAATAAATCTTTAAAAAATTTACCTTCAAAAAACCACCAGAGACTTTTTAACTAAATGGTTGCTGATATTCTGGAATTAGTAATATTCGACTTAAGGAATGAATTTCCAGATACGGAAGACTTCTCATGCCATTAAGATATTGGTTTACGGAGATATAACTGGAATACCAGAATAAATCATTAAAAAATTGACGAACTTCAAAAAACCAATAGAGTTTTTCACCTAAATGGTTGCTGATATTCTGCAATTAGAGTAAAATTCAGCTCATGGAATCAATTTCCAGATACAGATGACTTCTCATTCCATTACCCCGGAGTACTTGATTCCTGAATTTTTTTTTTAAACAGAAGACACTTAATGTATGCAGCATTATTTTATTTTCAACGATTGCAGTACTAGTATAATAGAATGAACAGCGCGATCAATGCGCACTCAAAGCAATAAGAATATTTTATTTGAGAATAAAAACTAGTCTCATAGAATCAGACTTCAAACAAGCTCGAAAGCTTATGGCAACAACGAGATTTGTTGATGATGTTTAAGAATCATTATTCTAATTCTAAAATCAACATATTTACTGGGATTCAGATAACCGAACTTAAAATATGAGAGAGAGAGAGAGAGAGAGAGAGAGAGAGAGAGGAGAGAGAGAGAGAGAGAGAGAGGCGTGTATTCTCTCCAGAGCCAAGAAAAAAGAAAGAGAGAAAGAGAGAGAGACGAGAGAATAGAGGGACGAGCGGAGGAGGAAAAGGGAGAGAGAGAGAGAGAGAGAGAGAGAGAGAGAGAGAGAGAGAGGTATTCACTCTCTCTCTAAAAAAAGTCTAATTTTTTGTCAAATACATTTTTATGTAATGACTAAAAAATCGGGTAGTTTCACGGCACCATTTTGTGCCTCTAGAATGTAGGTATAATTTCCTTCCCCTTTGCTGAGATGTTTATTGATTTCTGTCTTCCTCAACGTTATGTACTGTACGCGACCAATGGTCATAATTACAAGTTTTTTTCCCGTTAGAATTTCATTATGGAAATGCTGAAGATATCTTAAACATTATTCGAAATGATAAATGCCACAAATCCTTTTTCTGAATCATTAAGAGGTGGTCGAGGCAAAAACCCAGAAGGTTTTGCTATCAGAGAGAACACTAGCTTATGGAATGATAACAGAACCAATTTTATGTCACTGAGGAGCATAACAAACTAATGATTCCTTTTCAAATTAACTGCTAGCATTCTAAAATAAATTTTTAGATATTGAAAACTTGTATTAAACGCTAAAGAAAACTGGATCATAAAGTGACTGCCGGAATGCTACAATCATGTAAGACCTACAGAGTATCTCGCAAGAAAAAGAAAAAAAAAAAAGGAGGTTTTTGAAATGACCTACCGTTAATGACCACAGCTTGCTACGTTTAGTCGACCCAGCTACGAATGTGTGTACCAGTGTTACAAGTGTTAGTTTTGGAGTCAAAGACAGGCCCGAACTGAGTGGGCCCGTCTGCTGCAATAAACCACGGTTGCATATGCATGTTGATTTACTTGACATGTCTCCAATACCTTTCAATCGTATGGGACTAGCTTGACTTTGAACGGAAAAGTGAATTATGTAAAACATTGGAAAACCTCTCATGGTAAATAAATTGATTTTTTAAAAATATAACTATAAATCAACAAAGCTTATGTCGACAACCAAAGTTTCTTTTTTTCTTCTTCTTCTTTTCTTCTTTTTAATACTAAAGTTTAAGACAGACCATTTGAATTCTCGAATCACTCATAATATACTGGCGTAACCGATCGTAAGTATCGAATTAAATTCAGAATCACTAATCAGCTTGCTAAAGGATACAGAGAGAGAGAGAGAGAGAGAGGAGAGAGAGAGAGAGAGAGAGAGAGAGAGAGAATCTGGGTACGTAACAGATGATTCTAAGTATAAAAGAGAGAGAGATGAGAGAGAGAGAGAGAGAGGAGCGGAGAGTGACAGAGAGAGAGAGAGAGAGAGATGAGAGAGAGAGTACTGCACCATAGAAATGGTCAAGGTCTGAAACTATTTTTAAAGAAATACACAATAACATCTGCAGAGTTGTTTTCAGGTGGTTAAAGCAAGACCCCCGCCCTTCTTACTATTCAAGTAAGGCTCAGCTGTCTAAAACAAAATTGGCTTCTGGAATGATAACTGTAATTAAAGGAAAAATTTTTGGACACTGATGACCGTACCTGACTGCAAAGGTTTTGTTGTTAAAACGATTTAGTAGAATTGTAGGGCCACTTCTAGGATATAGCGACCTCTCACTGACCCCAAGAAAACCTGATCATGGAGTGATTACTAGAATTCTTCAAATGATCATTCTAATTCTAGAATCAAACATATTTTACGGGATTCAGATTAACCGAACTTAAAATAGGAGAGAGAGAGAGACGAGAGTGAGAGAGAGAGAGAGACGTGCATTCTCCTCCAGAACCAAGAAAAAAAGGAGAGAGAGAGAGAGAGAGAGAGAGAGAGAGAGAGAGAGAGAGAGAGAGGAAGTGTATATTTTTAATAAACTTTTTGTACAATAAATACAAAAGTAGGCAGATTTGACACATTATTTTGTTACTCAAGAATGTTTATTGACTTCTTATTTTCTTGGCATAATTGCAAGAAACACTGTCGTTGTAATATGCTTTATATTCCTGAGGGAACCATTACCAAGTGGTCAGGGATCCCTACCCATCTTACTAGATAAGTAATACTTTAGCCTTTAGATAAAGAGAGAAGCATTTGCCTTATGGAATGATAACGGCAACTATGGAACCAATTATATAACAGTTAAGACCCAACACTTCAACAGAAGCAACAGAATTATTTTCAAATCAATTTCTAGAATTCTATGACTACTTTAAGGCTTAGTAGGCCTCTTACTGATCTCAGAAAACTGGATCATAAAATGATTACTGGAACTGCTATCAGGGGACGGTTTTGAAGGCCTTGTACCAACAACCACCGAAAAGTTTTCGACAAAATTACTGTATTCCTTGTTTGATTCCAGTCTGCTACCACAAATAGACACCTGCTAATCTACACCAGCGGTTAACAGGAAGCAAATTAGTGGCAGAAAGTATTATGCCTACCTAATGCATTAGTTAAAGGCGTATGCATGTGACTCACAAAGCAATTCGAAACTATTGGATTAACTTAACTTTGATCAGAATGACGGAATCAGATTTATATAATGGAAGACCTCTCGTGGTACTAAGTAAATTGGTATACGGGAATGATATCTGGAATCCTGGAATAACTTAAAAAAAAAAAGTCTCACGGCCTTCATAAAACGAACAAAGATTTTTAATAATGTGGTTACTGATATTATGTACTTAGTAGTAATCGGCTTATAGAATCAATTTCCAGATGGGGAAGACTCATTGAATTTTGAATTTTGTAAATTTTATTCCAAAATTCAAGTGCTGTGGTGTTCTTAATGAAATGAGGATTCTTCTGCATCCGGATATTGATTCTTTAATCCGAATAATACTAATTGCATGATATCAGTGACCACATAAATAAAAATGTCTGTTTTATGAAGACCGTCAACTTCTTTTTTTAAGTTATTCCAGTACTCCAGGTATCATCCTCGCATACCAATTTAATCAGTGCCACAATAGGTCTTCCATGTTACAACACTGATTACATCGTTTCCATTCCAATCAAAGGCCAGTCAGTCCCATAGCTTCGAATTGCTGTCTAATTTTAAGAAATTAGAAGATATCTAGTGTGGCCAAAAATTTTTATTTAGTTGTGAAATCGGTTTTCAGGGACTTAAAAAAAACTTAAGGAGAATATTACATTTTGTTAGTGATGTTTCAGGATGATGATGATGTTTATAGTCAATATTTTTAATGGTTCACAGTTTACCTGGCTAACCGAACAGATGAATCTAAGCATAAACACAACAACCCGGCCCACACCTCCCCCAAAAAAATGATAGAGAGAGAGAGAGGTGGGGTGTTCTCTCCAGAGCCAAGAAAAAAGGAAAAAAGAGAGTGAGAGGTATTCTCTCTCGCTCTCTCTCTCAAAAAAAAAAATTAAATCAAGTTTTTGTCAAATACATTTTTATGTTATGACTACAAAAACGGGTAGTTTCACGGCACCATTGTGTGCCTGAAGACTGTAGATACCATTTCCTTCCCCTATCCTGAGATGTTTATTGATTTCTGGCTTCCTCAACTTATGTACTGAACGCGACAAAAGGTCATAATTACAAGCTTATTTTCCGTTAAAATTTCATTATGGAAATGCTGAAGATATCTTAAAACATTATTCGTAATGATAAAAGCCACAAAAACTTTTTCTGAATCATTAAGAGGTAGTCGAGGCAAGAAAACAAACCATCTTACTTTAAGAATAATACTTTGCTATCAGAAAGAACACTAGCTTATGGAATGATAACAGAACCAATTTTATGTCACTGAGGAGAACAACAAACTAATGATTCCTTTTCAAATTAACTGCTAGCATTCTAAAATAAATATTTAGATATTTAAAACTTGTATTAACGCTTAGAAAACTGGATCATAAAGTGACTGCCGGAATGCTACAATCATGTTAAGACCCTACAGAGTATCTCGCAAGAATAAAAAAAGAAAAGAAAAGAAAGGAGGTTTTTGAAATGACCTACCGTTAATGACCATAGCTTGCTACCTTTAGTCGACCCAGCTACGAATGTGTACCAATGTTACAAGTTTGAAAAAGAAACCCACAAAAATCACTTTGTAACTTGTTTACTTCTAAATATTTACATTTAGTTTTACTCCACACTCGAGTACTTTCAGCCCTTCTGTGGCCCATTCTCAAGAGATGTTTGGGATGTTAGCCTGGGTCAAGGCCCAGCAGTCTTCTGCTGGAGAAGACTGCTGGGCCTTGACCCAGGCTAACATCCCAAACATTTCTTGAGAATAGGCCACAGAAGGGCCTGAAAGTACTCGAGTGTGGAGTAAAACTAAATGCAAATATTCAGAAGTAAACAAGTTACAAAGTGATTTTGTGGGTTTCTTTTTCAATCTTCAGAAGAAAACTGAAAGAAGTTTTTGTTTGGTTCATAATGTTACAAGTGTTAGTTTTGAGTCAAAGACAGGCCCGAACTGAGTGGGTTGCATATGCATGTTGATTTACTTGATATGTCTCCAATGCCATTCAATCGTAAGGGACTTGCTTGACTTTGAACGGGAACGTGAATTAATTTAAAACAATGGAAAACCTCTCATGGTAAATAAATTAATTCAAAAAGAATATAACTATACATCAATTATGACGTTCAAGAAAATCACACCCTATCATGGGCGTAATCAAAACTATTTTTTATAATTATTTCCATTGTAATAGAAAGAGAATCTCTAACATCTGGAATCTCTATCAAAGCAGCAAGAACACGAAATTAAGGAATAATAAATCATCTCAGAAACTGTTTTAAGATACAAATAATTTTTTTTTTTTTTACTAAAGTTTGAGACAGACCATTCGAAATTCTCGAATCAATCATTATATACTGGCGTAACCGATCGTAAGTATCGATTTAAATTCAGTATCACTAATCAGCTTGCTAAAGGATACAGAGAGAGAGAGGGGGGGGGGGGGGGGGGGGGGTTTTCCTTTTGTTTTTGTTGGGGGGGGTTTTTTTTGTTTGGGGGGGGGGGGGGGGGGGGGGGGGGGGGGGGGGGGGGGGTGAGAGAGAGAGGAGAGGAGGACAGAGAGAGAGAGAGAGAGAGAGAGAGAGAGAAGAATACTGCACCATAGAAATGGTGAAGGTCTGAAACTATTTTTAAGAAAATTACACCATAACATCTGCAGTTATTTTCAGGTGGCTAAAGCCAGACCCCCGCCCTTCTTACTATTCAAGTGAGGCTCAGCTGTCTAAAACAAAATTGGCTTCTGGAATGATTACTGCAATTAAGGGAAAAATTTTTGGACACTGATGACCGTACCTGACTGCAAAGGTTTTGTTGTTAAAACGATTTAGTAGAATTGTAGGGCCACTTCTAGGATATAGCAGACCTCTCACTGACCCCATGAATACTTGATCATGAAATGATTACT
The DNA here is from genome assembly GCF_015104395.2 of Macrobrachium nipponense. Classification (NCBI taxonomy): domain Eukaryota; kingdom Metazoa; phylum Arthropoda; class Malacostraca; order Decapoda; family Palaemonidae; genus Macrobrachium; species Macrobrachium nipponense. The sequence continues at coordinate 41,814,118 of NC_061092.1, read as the reverse complement.
AGAATTCTTCAAATGATCATTCTAATTTTAGAATCAACATATTTACTGGGATTCAGATTAACCGAACTTAAAATATGAGAGAGAGAGAGAGAGAGAGAGAGAGAGAGAGAGAGAGAGAGAGAGAGAGAGAGAGAAATTGCATATTTTTTCAAAAGCAAATAGAATTGAAAAAAGATGTAACTTACGTTACTAAGCTCTTTTGTACAATAAATACAAAAGCAGGCAGATTCAACACATTATTTTGTTACTCAAGAATGTTTATTGATTTCTTATTTTCTTGGCATAATTGCAAGAAAAAACGGTCGTTGTAATATGCTTTATATTCCTGAGGGAATCATTACCAAGTGGTCAGGGATCCCTACCCATCTTACCTGATAAGTAATACTTTAGTCTTTAGATAAAAAAAAAAAAAAATTGCATTAAGGAATGATAACGGCAATTCTGGAACCAATTATATAACAGTGAAGACCCAACACTACAACAGTAGCAACAGAATTATTTTCAAATCAATTGCTAGAATTCTATAACTACTTTAAGGCTTAGTAGGCCTCTTACTGACCTCAGAAAACTGGATCATAAAATGATTCCTGGAACTGCTATCAGTGTACGTTACTGAAGGCCTTGTAACAACAACCACCGAAAACTTTTCGACAAAATTACTGTATTCCTTGTTTGATCCCAGTTTACTACCACAAATAGACACACCTGCTAATCTACTCCAGCGGTAAACAGGAAGCAAATTAGTAGCAGAAAGTATTATACTTACCTAATGCATTAGTTAAAGGCGTATGCATGTGACTCACAAAGCAATTCGAAACTATTGGATTAACTCAACTTTGATCAGAATGACGGAATCAGATTTATATAATGGAAGACCTCTCGTGGCACTAAGTAAATTGTATACGGGGATGATATCTGGAATTCTGGAATAACTTAAAAAAAAAATGTATCACGGCCTTCATAAAACGAACAAAGATTTTTAATCATGTGGTTACTGAAATCATGTACTTAGTAGTAATCGGCTTACAGAATCAATTTCCAAATGCGGAAGGCTCATTGAATTTTGAATTTTGTAAATTTTATTCCAAAATTCAAGTGCTGCGGGGTTCTTAATGAAATGATTCTTCTGCATATATTGATCCTTTAAGCCGAATACTACTAATTGCATATCAGTAATCACATAAATAAAAATCTCTGTTTTATGAAGACCGTCAACTTTCCTTTTTAAGTTATTCCAGTATTCCAGGTATCATCCCCGCATACCAATTTACTCAGTGCCACAATAGGTCTTCCATATTATAACACTGATTCCATCCTTTCCATTCCAATCAAAGGCAAGTCAGTCCCATAGCTTCGTATTGCTTTCTAATTTTAAGAAATTAGAAGATATCTAGTGTGGCCAACATTTTTTATTTAGTTGTGAAATCAACTAACCTGATGGAATCGGTTTTCAGGGACTCTTAAAAAAAACTTAAGGAGGATATCACATTTTGTTAGTGATGTTTCAGGATGATGATGATGTTTATAGAGTCAATATATTTTAATGGGATTGAGTTACCTGCTTAACCCAGCAGATGAATCTAAGGATAAACACAACAAATCGGCCCACACCTCCCCCCCCAAAAAAAAATTATAAAGAGAGAGAGATGAGGAGAAAGAGAGAGAGAGAGAGATGAGCGAGAGAGAGAGAGAGGGAGAGAGAAGCCAAGAAAAAAAGGAAAACGAGCGGACGGGAGGGAGCGAGAGGTATTCTCTCTCTCTTTTTCACTCTCTCTCAAAAAAAAAAAAAAATTTTGTCAAATACATTTTTATGTAATGACTTCAAAAACGGGTAGTTTCACGGCACCATTTTGTGCCCCAAGACTGTAGATACCATTTCCTTCCCCTATCCTGAGATGTTTATTGATTTCTGGCTTCCTCAACGTATGTACTGTACGCGACAAAAGGTCATAATTACAAGCATATTTCCCGTTAAAATTTAATTACGGAACTGCTGAAAATATTATCAACATTATTCGTAATGATAAATGCCACAAAACATTTTTTTGAATCATTAAGAGGTGGTCGAGGCAAAAACCCAAACCATCTCACTATACAAATAATACTTTGCTATCAGAGAGAAAATTAGCTCATGGAATGATAACAGAAATTCTGGAATCAATATTATGATACTGAGGACCACAAACCACAAATGATTTATTTTCAAATTAACTGTTAGCATTCAAAAATAAATTCTGAGATATTTACATCTCTTTTTGACTGCCGTAATTCTAGAATCATGTTAAGACCCTACAGACATCTGAACAACAAAAACCGAAAGGTTTTCGAAATGACTTATAGTAAATGATCCCAGCTTGCTACCTTTTGATCGACCCAGTTACAAATGCGTACAGGTGTTGGTTTGGAATCAAAGACAGATCAGAAAGACAGGCCCACCTACTGTAATAATCCACGGTTTCTTATGCATGTTCTTTACTTGGCTTATCTCCATCAATGTTAAATCGTATGGGACTGGCTTGACTTTGAATGGAATCGTAAATTTATTTAATTGCCATGAAAATCTCTCATGGGAAAAAGTGAATTGATTTTTCTTACTATAAATCAAGAATGAAGTGCAAGAAAATTATACCTTTTAATGGGGCCAATCGAAACTGTTTTATAATTATTTCCGTTGTAATAGAAAGAGACCCTCTAACATCTGGAATCTCTATCAAAGCATCAGGAACACGAAATTAAGGAATAATAAATCACCTCAGAATCCGTGTTAAGAAACAGAATAAAGCTTTTGTCGACAAACACAGTATTTTTTTATTTTTTTATACTAAAGTTTAAGGCAGACCATTCGAATTCTCGAATCAATCATTATATACTGGCGTAACCGATCGTAAGTATCGAATTAAATTCAGTATCACTAATCAGCTTGCTAAGAGAGAGAGAGAGAGAGAGAGAGAGAGAGGGAGAGAGAGAGAGTACTGCACTATAGAAATGGTGAAGGTCTGAAACTATTTTTAAAGAAATAAACAATAATTTCTGCAGAGTTGTTTTCAGGTGGTTAAAGCAACACCCCCGCCGTTATTATTATTCAAGTAAGGCTCAGCTGCCTAAAAGATAATTGGCTCCTGGAATGATAACTGGAATTATGGAATAAATGTTTGGACACTGATGAACTTACCTGACCACAAAGAAAACTTGATCATGGAATGATTACTAGAATTCTTCAAAGGTTTTCGAAATAATTATTGGATTCCTTGATTTGATTCCAGTCTTCCGTTACTAGTAAATACACGTGACATGTTACTCAATCCCAACGTAGGTTGGAGCCTATGAAGTGGCAGGTAGTAGTAGGCCTACCCTTGACTTGATTCCAGTCTTCCGCCACAAGTAGATACGCACATGACTATACCAACAATAGCTAGGAGCCTAGGAAGTGGCAGATAGTAGTAGGCCTAACCCTGATTTGATTCCAATATGCCGCCAGCAGTAGTCATACATGGGAATCTACTATACCAGTGTCAGCTAGGGGCCAAAGAAGTGGTAGATAGTACTACTCCGTTATTCACATGTCTCCAACGCCTTTCCATGTTATAGGCCTGATTTATGGAATCAATTTTATATTACAGCAAACCTAATGTGGTACTGAGCATATTGGTTTACGGAGATATAACTGAAATGCCAGAATAAATCTTCAAAAAAAAATTATGACCTTCAAAAAACCAACAGAGATTTGTTAACTAAATGGTTGTTGATATTCTGCAATTAGTAATATTCGACTTATGGAATCAATTTCCAGATACGGAAGACATCTCATTCAATTAGGAACCCCGGAGTACTTGATTCTTGAACATTTTTCTTTTAGACAGAAGACACTTAATGTCGGCATCATTATTATTTTTAATGATTACAATACTAGTATAATAGAATGAACAGCATGATCCAAACACTCTAAAAGTAATAATATTTAATTTGAGAATAAAAACCAGCCTCGTAGAATCAGACTTCAGACAAGCTCGAAAGCTTTTGGCGACAACCACAATTTGCTGATGGTGTTTTATAAATGATCATTCTAATTCTAGAATTAATATATTTTACTGGGATTCAGATAATCTCTTGAACCGAACTTGAGAAAGAGAGAGAGAGAGAGAGAGAGAGAGAGAGAGAGAGAGAGAGAGAGAGAGAGAGAGAGAGTAGGTAAATTTTTGTTCAATGAATGCAAAAAAAGGTAGTTTCAACACTCCATTTTGTGACTCAACAGTGCAGACACCACATATAGATTTCTAATTTCCTTAGCACTTGTGTCCGACTAATGTTTGTAGTTACCAGTTTTATTTTCCTGAGAGAATTCCACTTTGGAAATACTGAAGGCATCAGAAACATTATAATGACGAATACTGCGAAATTTATAGAATCATTACCAGATGGTTGATTCAAGAACCACATCCTTGGTACTATATGAGTAATACTTTAGCTTTACGAGAGAATAAAATAACTCATGGAATAACCATAAATGCGAGATAAAATTTATAACAACACTGAAGCTCACTAGCAAGAATCACCGTTTTTTTTATTTATTTATTTCTAGACTTTTAAAATCGGTTTTAAGATATAAAGCTTATCCATTGACCTTGAAAAAAACTGGATCATGGAATGTTACTGGAATTCTGGAATCATTCCAAGAAATTGATATCATCAAAAACAACCAAACGTTTTTTAAATGATCATTGGAAGTTATGGTTCGATTTCGGCCTGACATCGCCGGCGACGAATTTGTACAAGTGTAGATGGGAGTCAAGCAAGGGACAGGCAGGAACAGGCCTGCCTACTTGCTTCATCAATCAAATGTCTAGTGTGCATGTTACTCCAAATGGAATCATCTTTTATACCATGGAAGCCCTTTTATCTGAAAGACTGGATTATCTTAGAAAAAAAATGAAAATGAAGGCCTTACGAAATACTAACAAAAACTTTGATTAAAAGATTACTGATAGTCTTCAATGGGTAATACTCGGTTTAAATATCCAATTTCAAGATATAGAAGAGCAAGGTATTATTATCAAAATAGCTTAATCAGACAACTGAGCTGACTATCAGCTCTCAATAGGCTGGCTCGAAGGATCTGAATGAAATAATTTACCAGTTCTAGGCCAGAGGCCAAGGACTGGAACCAAATAGGTAATTTGGAGTGTAGTATAAATGTTATAGGAATTCTTGAATATATTCTTAAAAAATGGATGACTTTTCATATTGGTAACTAAGCTTTTATATTATTATTATCATTTCTTTTTTGGTATCGATTTAAATTTTATGGAATCAATTCCAATACACTGTAATTCTCTACCAAAACAGTATTTTTTTGGGAATGCTATTTCCCTCATGGAATCAGTTTTGAGATCCACAGTAAAGGTTATGGCGACCAGAGTTTGTGAACTGAAATATAACTCTGATAATACAAATTCTCGAACCTGTTACTATGTAATGGCAAAACCTAGCAATGTCCCTAACCAAACTGTTGCAAAAGAGAGAGAGAGAGAGAGAGAGAGAGAGAGAGAGAGAGAGAGAGAGAGAGAGAGAGAGAGAGAGAGAGAGAGAGAGAAATTATGTAGTTAGGTTCCGCCCAAACCATGAATATATCTGGATATAGAATATATGAATATAACCACAAAGGTAAAAAATAAGGAAAGATATGTTAAACAAATCACTCATATTCAAATAAGCTATAATATTTGTTGAATAATTACCAGGCGGTCGAAGCAAGAACCCCTCCCTTCTTACTCTTCAAGCAATATCCCAGTTTCATATGAGAAATTATGGATGATAACTGGATTTCTGGAATAAAGTTTTGGATATTCAAGACATCCCAGCAGCAAAAGAATGGTTTCATTTTTTAAAAATTATGCGCAATAATTCTAAACCTTATTTCAAGATACAGTAACCTTCTTATTCCCCCAAAGAAAACATCATCATGGAATGATAACTGGAATTCTGGAATCATTTTATGACGACATATAACGCCTTTCGATGCTGTAAGACTGACTTGGTACCTATGGAATCAGTTGTATACTACTAATCGAATTGGTACAGTAGGACAATGTTGGGAATACTGAATAAGTTTTGAAAAAAAAAAACCTGAAGTCATTTAAACACCAGGAGAGATCTTGATTTGAACTATTGCAGATATTCTCAAATGAGTAATATTCGGTTTAAGGAATCAATTGCAAGATACAGACTTTTCATGTTATTAAGAAGAACGGGTTGAATGGTAAAGGAATTCTAGGATAAATTTTCAACAAATGGAAAATCTTAATATCTGTAACCACACTTTTTTTTTATCGGTTCAATGAATACAATTACTAAATCAGTAAAAATATACAGCACGCCTCTCAAAGCACTTAAAACGCGCATCAGGGAATAATAACTTGCCTCAAGGAATCAACGTGTAACCTAATGTTTAAGAGAGTTTACTCCAAATTTAGAATTAACGTGATATATTGGGATTCCAAGCATATTTAATAACTAACCAGAGAGAGAGAGAGAGAGAGAGAGAGAGAGAGAGAGAGAGAGAGAGGAGAGAGAGTATACTTTCTCCAAAGATTAGATAATATAAAAAGAAGATGGTCGATTTCCTTATTTATGAAATTAATGCAAAAGCGGGCAGTTTCCAAGCGCCATTTTGTGGCTCTAGAATGTATCCATCATTTTCTTCCCTTTTGTTGAAGTACGTATTGATCTTTCATTCCTCAGCATAAACACACTGCATGAAGTCATAATTACAAGATTTATTTTCCAGAGAGAATTACATTTTGGAAATACTGAAGCTGTCTTTAGAATTATACGTAATGACAAAAAAGACAAAAGATTTTTTAATCATTACCAGGCGGTTGAGGCCAGAGCCCCACCTTTCTTGAAACTATTCAAGTAACGCTTTAGCTGTCAGAGAGGACACTGGCTTATGGTATGGTAAGTTGAGTTCTGGAATCAATTTTAAGACACTCAAAACCATATACACCACAACAACCGATTTATTTTCAGATCAAGATCCGGAATTCCAAGATCAATTTTGCGATACAGAAATCTCCTCATTGATGGTGCTGTATCAAGGAATGGTACCTGAAATTCTGGAATCACTTTTATGATACTCAACGCCATACACAAAACAAAACCACATATTTACTTTCAAATCAAGTGACAGAATTCTAAGGTCAATTTTGAGATATAGAAGTCCTCTCATCGGCCCACAGGATACACCATTAAGGAATGGTAAATAAAATTCTGGAATCAGTTTAAGACGATGACGACTTTACACAACAACAACCGGAAGCCTTGGTACGATCACACTTTGCCACCTCTAATCGACGTAGGTGCAGAAACTAGGGGTCAAAATCAGGCCAGAAAGGAGTAGGCCTTCTTACTGCACGTCACTCTACTAAATGTGTCTCCAATACAATTTCAAGAAATTGGTGCCCTTTCAAGAGGACAACCGATAATATTATCAAATTATTGCCGGTATTCTGGAATGAGCAATAATCAATTAATTAATCATGTCTTCACTGTCTTGATTTTGACAGGAATCATGGAATCAATAATATATCATGGAAGATCTCTTATGACACCTAACAAATTGGTATAAGGGATAGATATCATAAAAACTGGAATATATCTTAAAAAAACACTGATATGCTGGTATAAGTAAAGTTCGGATTATAGAATCACTTTCATGATAGGAAAGGCTTCTCATTGCATGAAGTAGTCCGTAACATGAATGATTAGAATTCTAGAACAAATAAAAAAATAAATAGACTTTTCATATTGGTATCCAAATTTTGGTTTTGATAATTACAGTATTATTATTATGGAATCGATCTGAATAATACAATAGTCCTGCTCTCAAAGCAACATTAAGGAATAATAATTTGCCTCATGTTATAGTCTACCAGTTACTGGCGAAAGCTTATCTTGACAACCAAAGCTTGTTAACTGCTCAACAGAGCCTAAAGTATTCGAAACTTACCAGGAATCTATGAGAGAGAGAGAGAGAGAGAGAGAGAGAGAGAGAGAGAGAGAGAGAGAGAGAGAGAGAGAGAGAGAGAGAGAGATACATTATGCTACCAGATTTTCCTCAAGCTAATAAATAAATCTGGATGTATAACAGATTGATCTTAATAAAAACAGAGGCAGAATAAATAAGGTGAACAGAGTGCTATAGACAATGGCAGTAACCAATGAGGAAGGTCTAAAACGATTTGTGATGATTAAAGCCACTAATTCAGTGAGAAATTTGTTTCTGCCATGAAAGACCGCCACGACCTACCACCCATTCTATTTCAAGTTATTTACCAAAATTCTAGAATCAAGTTTCATGTACAGTATACCTCTCAGTGACCGCAAGACAACTGGATCATGGCATGATTTCGGGAATTCTGGAATCACTTTATGACTCCGAAGATCATAGTTGGATCACCCTTTCCCACCAAGTACAATATTCACCAGCGTTAACTAGGAGTCAAAGGAGGAACAGAAAAGAGTAGGCCTATCTACTGCATTATTCCGAGGCGAATAATGCAGTGATAGCCGTGAGGTTTAGAGCACTTCCCTGTACGTCCTGAATTCTTGGTTCCGTGGTTCGCGCCCATGAGCCGACGAAAGTATTATCGACTTAAAAAAAAAAAATCCCTTCGGTTAACATATATGAAAATATATCAATTCCGAGGTAGAGCGACTTAGATATTAAAGGACATTTGTAGCTTAATGCGTATAATATGAATCACGGTAATGTGATATGACTCATAATGTATGTATCATGTTTGCTGACCTTCCTGAATTAGTCATATTACGGTTATAGAATCAGTTTTTAAATACAGAATTCTTCTTATTCGTTAAGCAAATCGGAATATGAATTATTCCTGATTTCTGTAATCAGTGTTTAAGAAATAGAAGACATTTCAAGTTAGCATTAAACTTCTGGAATGATTATACTCATAGCACAAAGAAATCATAGTACAAAGTTAATAAGAATACTTTATTAGGGAATAAAATCTCCCCTCATGGAATTTATTTTTAGATACAAATGACAGCTTTTGGCAACAATAGGCATTTTTCAATAATGGCTAAGAATGATAATTCCAATTCTAAAATCCCCAATTCCCAATTCCCTATCACTAACCAGGCATTATTTGTCAGTTTCTGCCCTACTCAAAGAAAAAAATATTTAAATAAAATAGATGACACTGAGCAGAAACACAGAAAGAGAGAGAGAGAGAGAGAGAGAGAGAGAGAGAGAGAGAGAGAGAGAGAGAGAGAGAGAGAGAGAGAGATTGGAGATTTATACCCTCACACACTGAAAATACTACAGGTATCGTGAAGAATTCTAGAATCAGCTTTTAAGTATCATTAGACCTCTCATTTTTACTGACCTCCCCAACCTCCCCAAAATGAATCATGGAATAATTACTCAATTGCTGGGTTCTTTTTATGACGCTGAAGGTCTTTCACAATTATTGGAAAGTTTTGGAAATAGTTATTGAAATGCTTGGTTGGAACCCAGACTGCCCAAACCAATAGACGCGCATGTGAATGTGCACCAGATTTACTTAGTTGTCAAAAGATGAGGCAGAATGCAGTAGGCCTAATTAAGCACTATTCGGAGGTGTGAATACAATTCTCCCTCTACAAGATATAATTAATAGAATCAATTAAAAGAAATGGAAACCTCTAACGGAATATAGTTAAAGACACTAATGTTCTTTCAATGTTGCCTTCGGAACTGCTTTAGAATTATAACTTCTATTTTGGAATGAGTTAATTACTGCTGTTATTCTGAATGAGTAATTAGTAACTTCATGAATCACATTTGAATCAGAGGACTTTTCATACCATTTAATAAAAATATTTTCTTATCATGGAAAAATTTAATATAGAAAGCTCATATGCCAGCAAGCATATTGGAAGACAATTGGAATACTGGAATAAGGTTTCCTAAAAATTCCGATTTTTCAAAAGATGAACAGAAAATTTCATTAAAATCATCACTGATATTTTGTAATTCGTAATATCCGCTTGGTGGAGTCAGTTTCATGATAAAGATTTTCCATGGCATTAATATGACAAGATTATGGATGACATGGCAATTCTGGAATACATTTTAAAAATGGAAGACTTCATACTGACAACCAAACGTTTTTGGAATGATTATAGTCCTAGCATTACGGAAACATTTAAAAGATACAGCAGCCGCTTTCAAAGAATTAAGAATATAGATTAAGGAATAACAACTCGACTAACGGAATTAGTTTTGAAATACAAACGAATGAGTATTGCGACAACCTATTTGTTAAAGAATGCTGACCAAGGATTGTTCGAATTCTAGAACCAATATATTTTGGGATTCAGATAATCTACTGCATCCGTATCTGAGTATCCTGAGTAAATTCAACAGAACAAGCCACAGTGCTAAGAGAGAGAGAGAGAGAGAGAGAGAGAGAGAGAGAGAGAGAGAGAGAGAGAGAGATGATTTTCTAGTCAGAATCTGCTCAAAATGACAAATACATCTGGATATGGAATAGAGTATCTTAAATACAAGTCTGAGCCGCAAAAGGTAAGATAAACACACACACACACGCACACACACACACACACACACACACACACACACACACAGAGGATTATCTAGTCAATATCTGCCCAAAATGATAAATACATCTGGATCTAGAACAGAGTTTCTTAAATGCAAGCTTGATCCGCATATGTAAGGCAAACAGAGAGAGAGAGAGAGAGAGAGAGAGAGAGAGAGAAGAGAGAGAGATAGAGAGAGAGAATCAACCTACCGAAATGCTAAACGTATCGAACTATACATAACGAAATAGATTGTAGAATTTGTTGAACCATTTTCATGTGGACTGATCTAAAACCAGGCCCTTTTTACATATCAAGATTGGCTTCCGATGAGAAATGTGGCTTATGGGTTGATAACTGGAATTTTGTTATTAATTTTCAGACAATGATGTCCGTCCACGAAAGCAAAAGATTTGTTTTCAATTAATAATTCATTATTATTCTAAAAAAATTCTAAGACAAAATAGGTCTCTTATTGACCGAAAGAAGACGATCATGGAATAATTGCTGTAATAATAGAATCCTTTTGTGACACTGACGTATAAATGTGACTTTACAAGACAATGGCTCCAACGTCATTCGATTCTATGGCACTCCTTTGACTTTGCTAGGAATCATGGTACCGATTTTATATCATGTAAGAAGTCTTATGGCAACAAACGAACTGGTATACAAGGAAGATATCTGGAATACTGGAATAAATTTTATAAGCAGGAGTTTTCAACACATCAATGAAAATTTTAATTCCAATCATTACTGATACTCAGGAATTAATAATATTCGACTTAAAAACTCAATTTCGAAGACATCTCATAGCACTGAAGAGGTCATAATATGAATGATACTGGATTACTGGAATCAAATCTTTAAACATCGAAGATTTTTCATGCTGGTAATCCTAAACTATTTTAATTTTAATTACAGTACTATTATCATGGCATCTATTTTAACATTCAGAAGGACTTCTCAAAGCAATCGAAACACTGTATCTTAAAACGGATTCTATTTGTCGATTATTATTCCTTAATACAGAACAAAAGCTTTGGTGATATATAAAAATTTTATTAAGACTTCATAAACAATAGTGAAAAAGTATAAAACTGATGTATTGTAGTGGGATTCAGAGTATTTGCTTAAACGACCCTAAAGTATTTGAAAAAAAATCACATTCGGTAATTAGATTTTTATTTGACGAAGGGAGAGAGAGAGAGAGAGAGAGAGAGAGAGAGAGAGAGAGAGAGAGAATGTGAGCAGATTCAGCCCAAAATGATAAAAAAAAAGATACAGAAATGGGGCACAAAAAGAGATAATTGAACTATATGCTTTCATAAGTGCTAGCTGAAAGGTATTAAATTATTTGTGTAAGCCGCAAAATTTGTCAAATCATTACCAGGTAGTCAAGGCAAGAACTCCGCCGCTTTTACTATGGATTTTGGAAGGATAGCTGGAACGCTGGAATTCATTTGTGGACACAGATGACTATCCACTACATAAACGTTTTATATTTTTAAGTACTTACTAGAGCTCTAGAATCAATTGAACATAAGAAAACCGGATCGTGGAACAATTACTGAAATTCTGTTATTAGTTTAAGAAACCAAAGACCTTTCAAAACAACCAAATCATGGGATGAATACTGGAATTCTAGAATCAGTTGCAGACACTGAAGATCCTTCACAACAACATGAAAGTTCTGTAAATGATTACTGGAAGCCTTTATTACATAACAGCTGGCCACCTCCAGCTGACGTTTTCTGGAAAAGTGTACCAGTGTTCTCCGAGAGTCAAAGAGGGGCCAGAGAGATGTAGACCTACGTACTGGAGTATTCCGGTGTAGTGTGCAAGTCACCTTACAAGATGTCTCCAACGCAATTGGATAGCATGTGACTAATTTAACTTTGACTTGAACCACTGAATTAATTCTGTATCATGGAAGTCTTACTACGGTAGCAAAGAATTGGTTTGTAGAAGTGTTAACTTGAATTCTGAAATACATCTCTATACTCTATCGACCTGTCTAAACAATAACGGATTTTTTTCCAGCGTAACTTATAATATGAAATTGGTAATATGTTGTTTATCTAATTAAATCGAAAACAGACACGACGGGATTAGGAATGATAACTGGAATTCTCGATTAAAAATTATGAAATAGATGACCTTTCTTGATGGCAACCTAACTACTTTTGGGGTGATTTAAAGAATTCTGGAATCAAGTTTAAAGGTACATCAAGCCTCTCTTAAGGCAGTTAGAAATCTGGATTATGAATAATAACCTGTCATAAGGAATCAGTTTTGAAATAGAAAAGAAACCTTACCTTTTTATAGAACTAAATTGCCGTTTGAGAATATAAAGTCAAATTCTAAAATCAGTAAAGTGTAGTCATATTAAGTTCCCAGCCTAGGAACTCAATTTATATTCAATATTACTAATCAGATCACTATTATCGAGCAGGAGAGAGAGAGAGAGAGAGAGAGAGAGAGAGAGAGAGAGAGAGAGAGAGAGAGAGAGAGAGAGAGAGGGCTTCCCTATAAATTCAAAACTGGACAGCCATTCATTAACATGTAGTCTTCAAGTAGTGGTGGGAATTTGGCCCAGTAGGAAGCATCTTTTTAATGTTAGGTAAGTGTATGATTCTAATCCCAATTTTTAAGCAAATGCGAGGATATGATAAGGTAAACAAAGCCTTTATAATTTTATTTTTTAAATGCACCTCATTGTAATGGAATATTTCTAATTTATGGAGGATTATGACTTTTTAAAAAACCACTCGCTTTCTGCTAAAATATATTTGACTGTAATCATGCGCTGCAAAGAAACGTGTGAAAGTAACTTATGAAAAAAAATATTTAAAAAGAAAAAATAGATTGCCTGATTTTAATGGTAATTTCAAACATATTCAGGAATATGAGTTAGTAAACATACCCATTTTCTGCTAAATTATACTTTATTTAATTGAAAATTTCGTAGCAAACACAGTGAATATAACTTAAATAAATCCAAGCAAATGTATGAACCTAAGTAAACGCATTTCCAATACACACGGCACATGATTTTAATAGTTTAAAGCAAATGACCGAATCTGCCTTGATGAATACACTTTTTACAATTTATTTGTGAAAACTAAACAATTTTGATATTATCAATCAGATATAATTGATTCAAGTAGTTATATACATATACATTTACCAGTTAATGTAATCTGCATATTCTGTGATAACATTCAAAAGTACAGTCCTACTGAATACTAAATTGAACACTTGCTAGCATAAAATATCCAATTTTACAAGGCTTTCCCGACAAAGCAACATTACACAGGCAGAAAGTTATACCTCGGATAAACCTCAAGTTAAAATTGTTTTCACATATTAGTATCCCTTTCCATAATCTTCAAACTGATCAAATATATTCCAAAATTCTTCGTGACCCACAGCTACTAACACCAAGCTCGACATGGGAAGCCAAATCGAAGTCTCTGGATAAAAGGCCTAACAGCTTGAGTTCCAAACATAATCCCTGTAACGAAGCCTAACGTATTATTTCACACGTATCTCTGTTAAATCACAGTCAAAGCACTTGGGTCGCAAAGCCACAGTTAAAAACACTGCAATCCGTAAGTCCTAAATTACACAAAGAGGTTGGATAGCCCTACTAAACCCCCCATTGACCTTGTAGCCAAGGTCAAACTCATTGAGTCACAAGTTACGTAATACCCTGTTCATGAATAGAAAGTCATTTTCCAGACACAAAACTTAAACTCGACAAACATGTCCGCAGTAAATTCGATCTAAGTGTGATTAAATTCATCCAGAAGGTTAATGATGACAAACAATAAAAAAAACTGGGATCTTCAACTTAACTGGTCACATATTTTAGAAAAATTAATGCAGTCTTGACTCCAAGGCCTGGACAAAAATTCTGGTTAATAACATCCTAAACAATGTAAAATCAGGTAAAGGTTTACAAATATCTGTGATCTTTAGGCCACGGCAAAATTTCGGATGAAGATGTGTCATAAATTACTGGTGAGATTACTTTAAGGTCATTATGACTCCTTACTAAATATATTTCAACTGTTCTCATAAATACTCCTAAGCAGAAGATTGAATATTCTGAATTGAAAAACACAGTATATAATATTAAAAACCATAGAACGAGGCACTCATATGGAAGTAAAGACACCAATGAATCTACTAGAACTTTACGTAACGAAATAAATACAATTTCCGGGTCTATGAGTTTCGTCTGAATTTGCAACCGATACCTTTACAGGCATTACGTAACTGTTAGGGAACAAGGTATGATTTACCTGATAACTCTAACACCTAAAGACGGCAACTGAATGATACGTCTTAGAGAGATGAACAAGGAGGAAAGAATTCTTTTCCTTTACTCTGCTTATCTTCAGTTATGACACATACCAAACCACAGTTGAATCGGGATGATACGGTTCCATGTGTGTACTATGTCTGTCATAAAGTCAATCACTGGCCCAGTATGTTTGACCCAGAAGGAGTAATGAGAGTTAAATTATGGCCAAATATTTTTGACTGGTAGGCAGACCTAATAAAAAAAAAAAAACATCAGATCAATTGTCCTTGACCAAGTAGGCTTGATATATATAATGCCTATATCTGTCGAAGTTTCTCTGACCTCTTAAGATTGACCCAAGACAACAACTGGCTCATTATCTCTAAATACGTAATCTCAAGAACTTCTTAGACCACAACAAGCGGTATAAGATAATAACTGATTGACAAAAGTTAATAACTGATCCCTTACACCAAACTCCACAGCCCTATGAACATAGCTCCATAAGAAAATAACTGACCAGTTACCTAGGACTCGCTAAACCTTATCTGACGAAATACTTTGAACCAGAAGTCTGATATGA
>NC_061092.1:41738618-41793618 GCF_015104395.2 Macrobrachium nipponense | reverse complement strand
GAGAGAGAGAGCTGCACTTACAAATTGAGCATAAGTAAGATTCCAAAATTGCACGATTATGTACAAAGTTTCAGATCTTACTCATAACAGACGAATTTTAATTTCTAATTTAGGATGAATAAAGTTAACTCAAAACCGACTGTGTAAAAAGCCCAGTTACTTATCCTATAAGAAGAGAGTCAGTGTCCAATTTGAAATTATTTATTATAAATAAAAAAATGGATAATGGAAAATGCAAAGCTCGCCACACCTGTTCCGAGTGGTGAAAAAAAAATAAACTTCAAAATATACATATTCGACTCCAAAAGGGCGAAAAAAATATACAAAACTTACCGCACTATCTCGTATAAAACTGCTTTATTTACCAACCGTGGACATGCGTATCTGCAGCCAACAGTAAAAGAAAAAATCTTTTTTGTGGGCACTTCAAACATCAAGCAAGCATAGGTACCATTCAACACTATATCAGTTAAGCATCAACAAAAGAACAAAAAATTAAATATGAAGGTTACCTGCTAATTTCCTTAAGAAATGAAGAAGCTTAGTCGGAAAGACCTTTCTTTATTCTTTATTCGGGGTTTTAATCCCATGCAGAGAGAGAGAGAGAGAGAGAGAGAGAGAGAGAGAGAGAGAGAGAGAGAGAGAAAAGGTAGTCAAAGCATATTCATGCTCCTGAACAGCCTGAATATTAAGAAAGACTGCAATACATAAATTACCAATGATTTTAACAAAACAGTTTATTAATCAAATACTCTGCCATATAGAATAAACACACACGAAATCTCAGCATATATTTATTATAAGACAAACCATTTCCTTTTTATAAATAGCAAATCTAGTATTAAATGGACGAGTCAATATTACATGACCTGTCCTCATGGACTCATCAGCTCTTTCCTTGAAATCTTATAAAGTCTTATAACAAATGCCACATATCAGAACCATGTCCCATGTAAATGGCAGCTGTATCTTAAGACACTGACATCTGCATTCTAAGTGCTAACCTCTAGTAGTAGCAAATAGCAAAAACAATATAATTTAACTTTTTATTTCAGCAGGATGAAACGATATTCAGTATTCTCTAATCCAGGTAAAAGACATATTGTGAACTCCTTTGTAAATTCTCTAATCCCGATAAGAGACATACATTTTGATCTCCATTGTAAACATTAAAATAAATTCTCGAATTAAGTTTAACGACAAATATTTTTAACTCCTTTGTAAACTTTACGACAAATTCTCGAATCCAGGTAAGAGACGAACATTTTGATCTCTTTTGTAAACCTTAAAACAAATTCTCGAATCCAGGTAAAAGGCAAATATTTTGAATTTCCTTGTAAACCTTAAAGCAAAATCTCGTATCCAGCTAAAAAGACTATCTTGTGAACTCCTTTGTAAACCTTAAAGCGAATTCTCGAATCCAGGTAAAAGACAAATATTTTGAACTCTTTGTTAACCTTGAGACAAATTCTCGGATCCAGGTAAAAGCCAAATATTTTGAACTCTTTTGTAAATCTTCAGACAAATTCTCGAATCCAGATAAAAAAACAAATATTTTGAACTCCTTTGTAAGCCTTCAAACAAATTCTCGAATCCAGGTTAAAGACAAATATTTTGAACTCCTTTGCATACCTTAACACAAATTCTCGAATCAAGGTAAAAGACAAATCTTTTGAACTCGTAGGTCTACCTTAAAACAAAGTAGTGATGACTGCAACCTTAAGGAAGCTGTTAGAAGACCATAGTGTAGGACCAATACTACTGTTTCCTGCAAAATCATGGAATGAAATACAAAATAATCATTGTAAACATTTTCAGAGCCATTTTTCAGGAATCTCTAAGCACACCGGCGTTGGCCAAAAGAAAGGAGCGAGGGGGGCGGGGTGCGAAGCAATATAATATATCCTTGAATAACTGTCTGCGAAGCAATGAAGATATTTTAGTTATTTAAAAAGATGACGAAGCATGTTAGGCGTTGCTGCAGTAAAAGAAAAGAAAAGAGAGAGAGAGAGAGAGAGAGAGAGAGAGAGAGAGAGAGAGAGAGAGAGAGAGAGAGAGAGAGAGAGAGATTGATAAACTGATATCTATTAACATGACATTACATGTGCTCGTAAATCATACGTGCAGTTTAAACTATACATCTGACCATAATCTATATTTTTCTATCACATAATGATGAAATGTTAAGTACGGTAGTTCCGATTATAGATTTTGAGTCGCTAAAAATTCAATTAATATAATTTACCTTTACAAAGTTTGACAAAAGACATATACCTTGAACTCTTCATGCGTGTATAGCACATATCTAATTAATCCATGAAATAGTCACGTGAAGAGTAACAGATATACTCTACTTGCCATTAATTAATATTTATAATTCTTTTCAAAGCAAATAATGTTGAAATAAAAGCAAATGAGTTATTTTAGTCCATATGAAACAAATCTTAATCGTTTGTAAAGCCTTGTCATGCCAGAAAGATCAGATATCCTTAGTGTTTAGAACCTAAGGAATTATGCATACCAACTTACAATGAAATCAAAATAGAATCTCAAGGAAATGTAATTAAAACCTAAAAGAAACTGGATTAAAACCTAAAGGAATGTAACTGTATCCTTCAATGAAATGAGGTTAGAGCCTCAAGTAATAGAATGAAAACATACAGAGAACTGGAGTAAGACCTAAAGGAAATGTAATTGTAGCCTAATTCTATTACTTGAGCCTCAAGTAATAGAATTAAAACATACAGAAAACTGGATTAAAGCCTAAAGGAAATGTAATTGTAATCTAAAATGAAATAAGATAATAGACTCAAGTAATAGAATTAAGCCCTAAAGAAAACTGGATTAAAATTGTAGCCTAAAATGAAATGAGATAAGAGCCTCAAGTTATGGAATTAAACTCTAAAGAAAACTGGATTTAAGCCTAAAGGAAATGTAATTGTAACCTTAAATGAAATGAGATTATTGCCTCAAGTAATAGAATTAAGCCCTAATGAAAACTGGATTGAAACCTGAAGGAAATGTAATAGTAACATAAAATGAAATGAGATTATATGCTCAAGTAATAGAATTCAAACCCAAAGAAAATAATATTGCAACCGAAAGAAAACGTGTTTAAAACCTAAAAGTAAATGGACTAATTACCTAACAGAAATGTCGTTTAAACTTGAAGAAATCGGGATTAGAACCGAGAAAACTTTTGCTCTTGTTAACAAAATACATCTTGCAAACTTGACCCATACATCAAATGGCAAAAGAGAATCATTCCCCAAACCAACAAAACAAATAAAAAAAATAAAATTGATGAATAATGGAAACTTGATCAAAGCTAATTCCAGTAAGATAAGGTGTAATGATTGTAGTTTTTCAGGAATCTATACTTTCAGGACAGACTATGTATTAGTCTTGTGAATGACCAATTTCACTCTGGCCCAGAATTATATAATATTCAGTTATGTTTATGCAACTAAAAGATTTCGTATCATGATACAATTAAAATCACTGACTCTTAGGGAACAAGGTAGAAACACATTTAACATTGAGAAAGACAGAAAAACTTTAAAAAAAGGAGTGATATCACTGTTTAAAAACAAATATAACATAACCAGTCAACCAGTCTAATATAACCAGTCAGAATTCGGAAATTGCAATCGCCAATTATCTTAACAAAAGTTTCGAAGCTAAACAATTTCAGCAACACCAGTCATTCGCCAATCCCATAAGAAGGAATTAATTAATCCATAAAAGACTTAGTACTGATCAACAGAGTTACATGTAGGATATAACTAAGTATTTATTGGGTGCCAATTGATATTTCACCTGCATTTCAATGTATATATGTGTGCACATCTTCAACATATCCTACGAAAACCGGCTTAAGTTTTCCAACTTTTTACTCCTTAAGGAATAAACCCGAATAGTTTACGAAGTCTTGTCACGTCCAGAGGATCCAGTATCTTCTGCTTTGAATCCATTAAAAAGAAAACTATTCTTAACCGTTCAGAAAGAAGGCATACTGTGTGTTAAGATGTGACCAAAACTGTGAATGTAGCCTTAAGGAAGTGTGATTACTAGGAAAATTTAGAAGAAATTTTAGACTACAGAAAATTTGGAAATGTCCTAAATAGTGAGCCCCAAGAGTTAACTTGGTATGTATCATTCTTTGCGGCGTGTCTAATACAAGCCCGGTGGGGAATTGCCGTAAATCATAAACAAAAGACGGTAAATATCAAAGTTGATGACCCCTAAGAATATTAGTCCTAGATAACGACCCTCGAACTTTGTTGGTGGGGGGTGGGGGGGCGGTTAAGTATCTAGGAAGGATCCGAAAATTTAATTAAACCCAGAAGGAAATAAGATTAGAACCTAAAGGAAAAGTAATTAAAACTTAATGGATGTCGGATTCGAACCTACACAAACGTAATTAAAGCCTACAAGTAAATGAGATTAAGAATCCAAAGTAATGAACACCTAAAGGAGAAGAGAATCGAAAGTAATGCACTGTACATCAAATCTAAAAGGAACTTATATTCTTAAAAGGAAATGTGAACAGATACGGAAAAGGATTTTGCCTGGACTATATAATACATTCCCTGGCAAACAACAACGACATTAATTGGCAAAAGCGCATCAACTTATTAAAAAGAAAAGCATTTAAAGTCTTTAAAAAAAGTTTTCTTTTCTTTGCAAATGTTTTTAAAGCTAATACTAGTACGATGAAACGCAAAAGACTGACATTTTCCACGAATCTAGAATTTCAGGGCAAATAATGGCCTATTCGGGAGAGTGATATAATTTGAGAGAGAGAGAGAGAGAGAGAGAGAGAGAGAGAGAGATAGCAAAATTATGATTCAATAATGTTAGTGCAACTAAAAGACTTAGTATTAATATATAATCACTGAATTCAATGGAACAAGTTAAAAGAAACAAATTAAATATTGTGAAAGATAAAGAGTGGATATAATAATAATAATAATAATAATAATAATAATAATAATAAATAATAATAATAATAATAATAATAATAATAATAATAATAATAATATCACTGTAAATAACCAAATTTAACAAAAAGTAAAAAATCGGACATTTTAATCGCCAAAAAATTATCTTAACAAAAATTGCAATATCTGCAAAAACAATCATTCACAAAGCGTATTAGAAGGACATAATTAGTCCATTACATTGTGTAGTGAAGAGCAACAGATATGATATTGGGTGGAATTGAGTATTTATTAATCAATCATTAATATTTTATTGTATTTCATATCATATGAGGATGTCTTGAACAATTCCAAGCAAAACGGGAAGATTTTTTTCTCCAGTTTTCAATTCCTTAGGGAATAGAGCCTAATACCTTATATCTGATGGCCAGACATATTTTGCTTAATACCCTATACCTGATGAACAGATGTATTTTGCCTAATAACTTATATCTGATGACCAGATATATTTTGCCCAATGCCTTATATCCGATGACCAGATACATTTTGCCTAATACGTTATATCTGATGACCAGATATATTTTGCCCAATACCTTATATCTGATGAGCAGATATATTTTGCCTAATACCTTATATCTGATGACCAGATATATTTTGCCTAATACCTTATATCTGATGACCAGATATGTTTTGCCTAATACCATATATCTGATGACCAGATATATTTTGCCTAATACCTTATATCTGATAACCATATATATTTTGCCTAATACCTTATATCTGATGACCAGATATATTTTTCCTAATACCTTATATCTGATGGCCAGATATATTTTGCCCAATACCTTATATCTGATGAGCAGATATATTTTGCCTAATACCTTATATCTGATGACCAGATACATTTTGCTTAATACCTTATATCTGATGACCAGATACATTTTACCTAATACCTTATATCTGATGACCAGATATATTTTGCCCAATACCTTATATCTGATGACCAGATATATTTTTCCTAATACCATATATCTGATGGCCAGATATATTTTGCCTAATACCTTATGTCTGATGACCAGATATATTTTTCCTTGAATTCAGTACGAAGGAGAAATATTTTCAACCATTCAGAAAGACTGATCACTAACGTGTTAAGATGTGATTAAAACTGAAAACGTGCAATTATAAACTTGAGGAAGTGTCATTATAAACTAAATGGAAATGAGATTATAACCTAAAGGCAATCGAATTGAAACCTAAATTAAGTGGGATCAAAGGCGAAAGGAATTGTAATCAACAACAGAAGCAGAGGAGATCTGAACCTATAGTAATGTTATCAAAGCTTAAACGATTGGAATCATTATTTAAAGCAAATTTAAATAAACCTAAAGAATTAGAACGTAAAGTACTGTAACTTAATTCCAATGAAAAAGTAATTCAAACCACAAGGAGAAATTATTAAAACGTAAAGGAAATAGGATTAATTATAACAAAGTAAATTATATTAACCAAAAGGAAATAAGACTTAAAAACCAAAGATTTTCAGATATCAAATCAAACGTATTTCATGGTGCACATTATCATATCAAGCGGCCAAAGAGCATCATTTTAGGTCGAACGCAATACCAAACAACACAAAAAAAGAAGTGTTTTCTGGAAACCTTTTAAAAGATAACTGCAAAAAAGATAAGACGTTACTATTTCCATTTTTATTTTCAGGAATCTACACTTTCAATGCAGAATATTTCCTATGGCAATAGCTCTCTCGTATAGAGAGAGAGAGAGAGAGAGAGAGAGAGAGAGAGAGAGAGAGAGAGAGAGAGAGAGAGAGAGAGAGAGAGAGAGAGAGAGAGAGAGAAAAGGGGGGAAAGGGAATATTATTCAACCATAGTGCAACTAAGAGATATCGTTTCACAATATAACATCAATAACTTATAGAGAGTAAGTTAAATTTTTTTTAAATCTAAATATTATGAAAACCCGAGAGCAGAAGTACTTTAATCGCAAAAATTATCTTATTAAAAACTGTATATAATACTAAACAATATCAGCAAAGTCAATCATTTTCAAAGCCTAAAAGAAGGGTCTAATTAATCCATAAAATTGTCAAGTGAAGAGCGACAGAGATACATTCCAGTTTTGTCGGCTAGAATTAAATATTCATTAATTTCCAATTATTATACTAATTATATTTCAGGGGATATGTGAATATCTTTTAAATCTCCAAGGAAAACTGGCTCATTGTTTTCAACATTTCACTTCATTAGGAATAAAGCCTAATAGTTTAGAACCTTTTGCTTCGTCGATTTCTTCAGAATGATTTTCCCTTGAATCCAGTGGGAAGGAAAAACATTCTTAACCATTCTCAAAGAATGGTCAATAATGTATTAAGATGAGGAAAACTTGAAGAAAGTGTTATTATAAACTCGAAGTGTCATTATAAACGAAAGGAAGTTATACTAGAACCTAAAGGAAATCTAATTGAAAACTACAGGAAATGGGATCACAGCCCAAAGGAATTGTAATTAGAACCCCAAGGAAAGGATATTAGAACCTAAAGTAATGCCATTGAAACATAAAAGAAAGGGATTAGAACCTTCTGTAAATGTCATTAAGACCTAAAGGAAAATGGCATTAGGCCCTAGAGGGACTGTAACTAAAACCTATAATGTAATTATATTAAAACCTAAAGTAATGTAATTAAAATCTGAATGATAAGGGATTCGAACGTAAGGTAATTTAAATTAAAAGGAAATGTAATTAAACCA
This sequence comes from Macrobrachium nipponense, assembly GCF_015104395.2. Lineage (NCBI taxonomy): Eukaryota > Metazoa > Arthropoda > Malacostraca > Decapoda > Palaemonidae > Macrobrachium > Macrobrachium nipponense. Next base: position 41,785,907 of record NC_061092.1, on the reverse strand, counting down.
CAAGAGAGAGAGAGAGAGAGAGAGAGAGAGAGAGAGAGAGAGAGAGAGAGAGAGAGAGAGAGAGAGAGAGAGAGAAATTGTTCAGAAACGCAAAATAGCCTATTAAAAATGGCAAGGTTTCATTTGTCAAAAAAAGAAAAATCTTTAAAAAAATTGCTACGCAAAACGATGTCTACACAATCAACAACTCTTAAAAACTATAAAGCAAGGCCTAAGTAATCCTTAACATCCTAAGTAATCCATAACATGTCAAGTGAACAGCAGGAAAGATACTTTCTCGAATCAATGTCGGGTGTAACTGTATTTTTTAACTACTATAGATTTTATCTGCACTGGCACATAATGTAAGTAACGATGACATATCCAAGGAACGTAGGCTTTTTTTTATCATTTATACTCTGAAAGAAATGAAGCCTTATGGCATATAACGTCTTCTTACGCTAGGATGAGCAGATATCACTTTCCTTGAATACAGTAATATACCAATTTGATGAAACCCAAAGGACAAGAGATCAGAGATTAAAAGAAATGGAATTAAAACCCAAAGAAAATGGAATTGAAATCCAAAGGAAATGGAATTGAAACCCAAAAGGAAATTGAATTAAAACCCAAAAGGAAATTGAATTAAGACCCAAAGGAAACTGAATTAAAAACCCATAGTAAATAGAATTAAACCCAAAAGGAAATGGAATTAAACCCAGGGGAAAATGAATTGAGAGCCCACAGGAAATGAGAGTTACAACCTAAAGGAAATGGAATTACAACCCAAAGGGTATGGAATTAAATCCAAAGGAAATGGAATTAAACCCAAAAGGAAATGGAATTAAACTCAAAAGGAAATGGAATTAAACTCAAAAGGAAATGGAATTACTAATACCCAAAGGAAATGGAATTAAAACTCAAAGAGAATATAATTACAGCCCAAAGGAAATGGAATTAAAACCAAAACGAAACGGAATTAAAAACCAAAGGAAGTGGAGTTACTACTCAAAGGAAATGGAATTACAACCTAAATAAGTGCCTGTATGGGGACCAGCCTGGGCAACGAATTCTATTTCTTAATAAAATATAACTAAAATACTAAACATTCCAAAGCCAATTCCAGTAAGATGAGGCGTAATGAAAGTAAAATTAAACCAGTTTATATAAATTGAAAATAACCTTAAAAAAATCAGAAGATTTTCCTCGCCAAAACCTATCTTGGAAAAGGGCCTATAAGCAAGACATAATCAACAGCGAATCAAGTCTAAAAGAAGGTCCCGATTAATTGATAATATTATTAATCAAAGGGCTACAAAGATATACTTAACAGTCATAAGGGGTGTTATTATGTATTTAAGAATCACTAGCTCATGTAACTTCACATAATTGCAAATATGTGAATATCAGGTATGTGAATATCACTGACATCCCACATTCATCACTTTTTTAAGTCCTTTGCCTTGAGTCCAGTAACACGGGAAAATATTCTTAGACATTCATAAAGGCTGACAACTGATGTGTTGAGATGTGATTAAAACTTCTGGCAAATGTGATTACAATACATAGGAAATGAGATTACAACCTATATTATTGATAAGTAAGAATAAAAAGCGAAATTGATCAGAGCCTAAAAAAATTAATGAAACCCAAAATTAAATGTAATTAAAACGCAGAGAAAGTCATTAAAACCTAAACAAGGTCTTAGATAGGACACATGGCCAGTGAATGTATTTACTAGCAAAAATGAGTAATATATGAAATAGCATACAATCGATGTTTTCTGGAAGCCTTTACAAAGCTAATTATCGTAAGATGAGGCATGATAAAAGTAAAGTTCAATTAATTTCCATAAAAAAACTCAAAATAAGTAAAAAATCTGAAGATTTTACTTATCAAAATTATCTTGGAAAAAAAAAAGGGGGGGGGGGGGGGGCGCCACAACTGCCAAATTAACTGACAAAATTGTTAAGTGAATGGTAACAAATATATATTCAACAATCATATCGTGTTACTATGCGTTTATGAATCACTATTTCTTATTTAAACTTCATTTCACGAGAAATATTTGAATATCGGTGACATTCTTAAGGAAAACAGGCTTATTTTATCAATTGTTTAGTCCGTAAGGAATAAAGACTAATGATTTTAACATCTTGTCTTGCTAGAATGACCACAAATCTTTCGCTTCAAATCCAGTAAAAAGGTCAACTACTGAATCATTTAGACAGACTGCAAACTTAAGATTCAAAATGTCATTAAAACTTTTAAGAAATGAGAATAGAGCCTTAAGGAACTGTGATTAGATCCTTGAGTAACTGTGATGGCAACCTAAAAGTAAATGGGATTAGATCCTAAAGAAAATATAATTAAAATCTAGAGGAAAAGGGACTACAGCCTAAATAAAATGTAAGAAAATATAAGTAAAAGATACAGGAAATATCGCTAATACCCAATTAAGTAGTTGGATGAGGCAGATCTGCAAATGAAATATAATTCCACGCAAAAAACCGGACTAATAAACCAAATGACATGAAAATTATATTTATTGGAAAACTTTTAAGATTTGGTGAGATGATTGTTATTTTTCATGAATCTGCTATCTACCATGAATGATCTACGGTACTCTAGGAGAGAGAGAGAGAGAGAGAGAGAGAGAGGAGAGAGAGAGAGAAAAAAAATTTGATCTTAGACATAGTTTAGTTAATTTGTTACTAGAAAAGGAGTGGATATTTTAGGAAGAAATGCTTATTTTTTTTTTTAGATAAAAATTGGCAACACTTTAACACTATTTCGTAGGTTAAATCAAAATCACGACATTTTATTTCTTCTTTCGCACTAGAGGTATTGATCTCAGCCTTTGGTTAATTCTAATAGAATATAATTGACAAAGTGGATACTTTGTATCGAGTCTTCACCTAAATTAGTACACTGAAAATTACACCAAACAATTCAGTGGTCTTTACTGATCATCACTTAATGGAATAGTAAATAACTATCTTTTTATTATGTAAAAAAAATTGATAAAATGGATATCTAGTGTCTAGTTTCGTCCCTTAGTTAATATCTAGAAAACCGCATAAAGAAAAATAAATTTTCTTTATCATCTCTTATGAATTAGTGAATAATTATCATTTTATCATAAAAAAGATAAAATGTGTCGGCACCTAAACTGTACTAGAAATTTTGAAAGTATATAACACACCGCCAGTCGCCAGTAAGAAGACATTTGTTATATCTATCATTGACTTGCTTTGCATTACTAATAAAATATATATTATTCCCGAAAATTTTGCAGTCCAATTGACGCCTAAAAATATATTAGAGGAAAACTATATCACAGGAAGTGGTTTTCTCAGAGAGACGGTGAAAGCCAGAATAACTATTTAGATCATTAAAAAGTAGACCTACTCAATCGCGAGAGGAAGTTGTATACGTAATAAAACTTGATAAAATGGTATATCTGGCCAATAAGTATTATAGGAAGGGAATCTAAGGGTCGAACCGGGAAATCATTTGTAACCAAATAATTCCTTCACCAGTGAGTTCTGATAGGTCATGGTATTAGCAAAAGAAACCCTAACGTCCTGGGTCCCTAGCAAAATTTTAATGGGGGCAAAAACCACCCGAAATCGTGATTTTATTTTTACATTTTCGGGTTAAAATCCTAAACTATGCTTTTATCGAGAACATTATTGTACAGACAATTGTAGTAGATTAAATTATCTTTCTAATGATATATAATGATGTATACTTTGCTTTGTTAGTATAGCACCTATCATTTAAAAAATGTTGATTTTAAAACCATGAAAATGCATTCTTTTCCGTATTGTGCAATTTCACTTTTTGAATGGGCATTTTCTGAAAACATTTTCGTTGCACTATTAAAATATAACATTTTCTATATAATTGTGTGTATGATATATACCTTACTCAATTTGTGAAGGTGGTATGGTTCGAAAAGGGTTCCCAATTAAACTCCATATAGGAAGGGAATCTAAGGGTCGAACCGGCAAAAATTTGTAACTAAATCATTCCTTCCCCCCAATGCGTTCTGATAGGTCCCTAGTATTATAAAAAAAATAATAAATAAAAAACACACACACACAATGTCCGGGGCCTCTAGCAACATGTTTAGGGGCGAAAAACTTCCCCGAAATCGCGATTTGTTTACATTTTCGTGTTATACTCCTAAAACATGCGAAATTAAAGTAGATTACATTACCTTTCTAATGATATATAATGATGTATACTTCGCTTTATCAGTATAGTAACCATGATTCAACAAATGTTGATGTAAAAACCCTGAAAATGCATTTTTTCCGAATTTTGTTATTTAACTTTATGAATGGGCATTTTCTGAAAACATTTTCGTTGCACTAACAAAATATAAAATGTTCTATATAATGGTGTATAATAATATATATCTTACTCAATTTGTGAAGGTGGTATGATTCGAAAGGGGTTCCCAATTAAACTCCATATAGGAAGGGAATCTAAGGGTCGAACCGGGAACAAATTTGTAACAAAATAATTCCTTCATCAATGTGTTCTGACATTTCCCTTGTATAAAAAAAAAAAAATCCCGGGCCCCTGGCAACAATTTTAAGGGCGAAAAACTTCCCGGAAATAAGGACTTGTTTACATTTTCGCGTTATACTCCTAAAATATGCATTTTATCAAAAACATTATTATAAACAAAATTAAAGTAGATTACATTAATTTTCTAATGATATATAATGATGTATACTTTGTTGTATTCATATGGCACCTATGGTTCGAAAAAACGTGATGTTAAAATCCTGAAAATAGATTTTTTTCCGAAATTTGTCTTTGAACTTTTTTAATCGGCATTTTCTAAAAAAACAACTTCGCTGCACCATTAATATATAACATTGTCTCTATGAATTGTCTGTATAATAGTGTATAATGATTTATTTTTTACTCAATTTGTGAAAGTGGTACTGCGCGGTTTTGAAAATGTTCCCAATGAAGATCCATAGGTGCGCTACTTCACGTTCGACATATATGAGATAAATCAAAACGTTTTCCTCACTTGAAATAACAATTGATATGAATAAGATGATAAGTCATTTTGACCATAGCGAATTAATAATACTAAAAATCATCTCATTTTCTATGGCCCGACTTGACCCGTTCGTAACATTTTTTTCAAATCAAAAATGCATTTTGACATAATATATGAAACAAACTAGTCGCTTTCAGCATATGTGCAAAATCATGCATTTTCAGAGTTTCTTATGTAACCGATTTTCTTCCGAATTTCACCATATATATTATACATAGCCTACTAATCGGGTACAATATACACTGGTTTACACCTTTACGTATATAATTTATTCATCTACGAAGAAAAAAGTTGTTTTTCGTCAAAATGCAATTATTATTTCTAAGCGCTTGAAAAAAAATGTTACGGCGGGGTTAGGTCGGGCCATAGAAAATGAGACGATTTCTAGTCTGTGAATTAGCTGTGCTCAAAATGACTATCATTTTATTCATATCAATTACTATTTCTAGTACGGAAAACTATGATTTCTCGTGTATCAAACGTGGAAGTAAAGCACTTATGGAATTTCACTGGGAACATCTTCAAAACCGCGCATTACCACCTTCACAAACTGAATAAAATATACTTCACTATACACCATTATGCAGACAATTTATAGAGTGTGTTATATATTAATGGTGCAGCTAAGCTGTTTTTAGAAAATGCTCGTTAAAAACAGTTGAAAGACAAAACTGGGGGAAAAATGCATTTTCAGGATTATAACATCAACCTTTGTCGAATCATAGGTGCTATACTAATACAATAAAGTATACATAATTATATATCATTAGAAAGGTATGTTAATCTACTACAATTTCGTATATAATAATGTTTTTGATCAAATGCATTCTATCGGAGTATAACGCGGAAATGTAAAAAAGAAAAAGAAAAGCGATTTCCGTGGGGTTTTGCCCCCCTAAAAAATTTGCAAGGAGCCTCGGAAGTTAGTGTCTAGTACTAGGGCCCTATTGGAACAAATTGGTGAAGGAATTATTTTGTTACAAATTTTGTCCTGGTTCGCCCGCTAGATTCCTTTCCTACATGGAGTTTAATTGTGAACCCTTTTCGAACTATACCACCTTCACAAATTATACACCATTATATAGAAAATTTGTTATGTTTTAATAGTGCAACGGAAATGTTATCTGAAAATGCCTACTCAAAAAGTTAAAAAGACTAAATTCGGAAAAAATGCATTTTCAAAGTTTTAACATTAAACTTTGTTGAATCATAGGTGCTATACTAACAAAGGAACGTATACATCATTATATATCATTAGAAAGGTAATTATATCTACTTTAATTTAGTATATTACGATGTCCTCGATAAAATGCAGAGTTTAGGCGTATAACGCGAAAAAGTAAAACATTCGTTATTTCGGTGGGGTTTTGCCCCCTTAAAAATTTTGCTAGGGGCCCCGGAGGTTAGGGTTTTTGGGGTAATACTAGGGACCTATTAGAACACGTTGGTGAAGGAATTATTTGGTTACGAATTTTTTCCCCTGTTCGGCCAGTTTTGAAGCTAAAATTCCCCTACTAATCAAGGCTGGAAAAGGCTAAAATTTCTACCTTCACGAACCGGAATTCATTTGGGTTTTTATGGAAGTTGTTTTGGTCCTAGTAGTAGCAACGGAGAAAAAAGGCTAGAAACAAGAAAAAGATACCAAAATAGGTAAATGAAACCAAATATCCGTTACTATTATTATTGTCTTTGAGAAGTTCATCGAACCCCTTTTATAGTTAGGCGTGGTTAGAGAGAAATGAAAAGTTTTTATAGAGAAATTGAACAGGTTCTGCCACTTACTAAGTCTTACATGGTAAGAAAATGAATATTTTATAAATGTCCTAGAATTCATTAAAGAATAAAGTATTTTTTAATGTACAAAACAGAACACCTATACATCTTTGCTATTATATATTCTTGCTTTGCCGCGGGTAATTTCGACATTTCAAGTTGGCCAAAACATCCATCACTTCGTAATTCAGTTATCAATAATGAATAATCAGTTCCATCCTGTCTTAATACAAGAGTAAAGACAAGAGCAACTCCTCCCTACGTTGCAAGACAATCTATGTATTAAATTATCTGCCGTTGCTAGAACCATGACACTGTCATATACTTAAAATGACTAGCTTATCATCGAGACTGAAAGGCGCAGTTTCTTTGACCCCTGACCAAAGGAATATTAATGACTAACTCCTACTTCTAGGAAAGAAAATATATTTTGACCTAAAACACCTACTTCCAATTTAAAGGACCGGTTATCGCGACCTAAGATTTACCACCTATACTTCCCAAAATTAAGTTTTAAAACACAGACCCATTCAAGCAATTACCTATACTTTGGCATTTAACACTCCTTCGAAGAAGCAGCAACAATCATTTGACGTAACGTCCTACTTATTTCGCAACCTTTCCGCAGCAAATGACGTAATCTTGTAACATTAATAAGTCTAGCTGTTGCCATACACAAACTCCGGGAAAACATATGTGAAAACTATAGTAATTAACCAATCACTTTTGAAAAGTTATATAAGTTTTGGAAAGATTTCTTTTAGAGTTCAAACTTTTTTACGGGAAAAATGTTATTATTAAATATACTAGTGGGAGGAATAGCACAGACATTACTGTTAGGTAATTCCTCATTAGTTTAGAATCAACTACTAGTTACAGATAAAACCTGCCATCTTGTAAACAGATATAGAATCGTAAAATTAGTGTCGCCTGAAAAATAAAAAAAACTATTTTGAGGTTAAACGCCTTTGGAAAAAAATTACAAACAATTTTGTTATTTCATGAAAAGATACAAATATAATATTTACCAAAGTGATATAATATATGATGTCGGCATACGAGAAGGGCAACAGCTTTCTTTGGCAGCCAATAACGTTGCCTTCTTAATTTCCAAATTTTAAGGATAGCAGCACATCAATCAGTTTTCCATGCATCCCATTTTCCGCACCTTAATCTACATCCCTGGGTTATTATATCACAGCGTCACTACTGACTTAATCTAACTGTATAGGTTTATTACTATACAATGACAGAATGACCTATTCTCTCACCACTGATCATAGCGGGACAGTTGATGGCTAAATGTAACCGATTCATATGAAGAAGGCCACAGGGGCCATTGACTTGAAATTCAGACTTCCAAAGAATATCATGTTTATTAGGAAGAAGCAAGACGAGGTATGGGGAAATGCAAAAAGAAGAGACCACACTAATTAAAAACATTATAAATTAACAGACAAAAATTAATTAACTTGTAAGAAGAATATTAGGGTAGTAATGCATTACACCTTCGTTTGAACTTCTGAAGTGCCAATAGCACGATCACCTCTGGGAGGCTGTTCCATAGTCCAATGGTGTGAGGGATAAAGGACCTTTGTAACTTAGAAGTTCGACAACGAGGCACATTTACAGCACATTGGTGCTGCCTTTCGGCGAATCTAGTTGCTCTCTGTAGATAAAGAGGAACAGTGATCAATTGTGAATGTGAAAAATCGTCTAAGAAGACAAATTATTGACCTTTAGCCTCCCAGTATGAGTAGAGAGTACGAACTATGAAAAAAACGCTCAACCTTTCTACTTTTAACTGCAAATTTCAATAAGAAGGAAATAATATTCTGACTTCGTACCCTGGAGAAACGACCATCACGAACACAGATCCCTAATACCATAGACCAAAGACAAATTATTCACTGGAATGGTTGATATATATACTCGTAAAAAAAAAGAAAAAAAAATTATCACAAATTGTGACGTGTTGAGAATTCCGTGGGAAACCATATCACACTTTTGTCTTTGGATAAAGTAATACATTTATTATACCTGATATTCATCCTAATATTCATCCTATTTCAAGGGAAAAAAATCTGGGCTTTTCCTGGCAAATGGACAGAAAGGGGCTTTACCCTGTATCCGGCAAAATGAGGAAATAACATCTGCAATCTAAGTATATTGGTAAAATGGTTTTCCCTCTACCCGGAAAATACACTGATGGTTATCTGTATCCTTGTACCCGATTCCAGGTTAAATTACAAATACTTTGGACATCAATTTCGCTATACGATACATTAGTCACTGGCACATAGTACCATAATATCCAGGTGAAGAAACCTCATATTTAAAGACAACATTGTAATGGGAAAAAAAAGACAAGAGCTTACATATATTACAACTTACAGATATAAGTGTATAAACAAACATTTTTAAAGTAAAATATTAATGATGATAAAACATTGCTTGTCAGAGAGAGAGAGAGAGAGAAGAGGAGAGGGAAAGAGGAGGGATAGGAGAGAGAGAGAGAGAGAGAGAGAGAGGAGGGGGGGGGGGGGGCTTGATTACTGATTCTGTCACCATGTAATAAGGAACAAAATTACATAATGAAACCTGCACTACTTTGAAAATTATCATGTACACAAGAAATTCCCGATTAAGTGCCGATTTGACCTATTTCCTTAATTTCTGTTTATTTTTTTAACCATATGGTGGGTAAGGTAAAAAATTCCTTCAGTATTTGCAAAAGAAAATACACTCAGTTATCACCCTTGCAAAGTTCTGAACACCCCTATACCTGACAAAATAGCCAAAGGTACGATGAACAGTTAATAGCAAGACTCCGACATATCTTCAAACTCCGGTTATTGTAAGAATTTAGGCCTCTTGATATTCACCTCAACTGATTATCTAGTGATGAGAGCAGAACTACTGTTAACATACAAACGATGGAAAAATAGAACAAACTTCATCCTTCGATAAAAAAAAAAATTTTTGGTAAGAAAAAATTACATTAACGATCCTGGTTACAGTGTGGGAATATTTTTTGGGAAATATCAGAAAAACGGGTAACATAGTAAAGAAAAACATGTGGGCGTTACACACACACACACACACACACACACACACACACACACACACACACACACACATATATATATATATATATATATATATATATATATATATATATATATATATATATATAATGACCCCTACTCGAAACCACGGAGAACACCCCTTCCCAGTAAAATAATAAAATAGCTTCAATCCTATTCTAAGACAAATAATATATGAATTACCTCACCTTCAGGCAAAAGAACTTGCTCCCCACTTCAACAAAATTGAAGAGAAGGTTTGAAAACCCAAATAAGACTAAACCTATGACTTTGGCAAGTGAACTACTACTACTATAACTATTACTACTACTGATGTTGATGATGACGATGCTGCTTCTACAATTAATTAATTACACAGCTTTTCCATGTTACATGAAATGTGGCGCAAACACGGAATGTATTCTAAGCTTGGCAACGTTGACACGTGAAGTAAACGATTCATGTAAAATCCTCAAGACCTAGACCTCGAGAATAATCTTATTCCAATGCAAAAAATGTCGAGCAAGACATACTAACACACGAACTCAACGGGTTTTGCAAATATATAACTCGCCTTTAACACAAAGGAACAGAAATTTTAAACCATGAATATTTGTAGAATAAAGTCAAATAATGGACAACGTATTCAAAATAAGGATAAAAGGAATAACATTATTTTGGACGGCCTGGTATCAACCACGGCTGCAAGTGATTTAGAACAAACAGTAACAACTGAAATTGAAGTACCTATTAATGATGAGGAGAAAAAATAAAATTTGAGAGAGAGAGAGAGAGAGAGAGAGAGAGAGAGAGAGAGAGAGAGAGAGAGAGAGAGAGAGAGAGAGAAATATATTAGGGTATTTATAAAGTAAATCACAAAAGAATTCGCAGCACAACTAATAAAAATTTGATTAAATTAACATCTTGTCCACTAACGATCTGGAGAACCTAATTCGGGCAATATAAACGATGAAACAGTTATGACGACCAATTCAGAAACCTTAACCTTCTGAATACAGAAAGAAAAAAAAATATTCCAAATACTTATCAAACCATACAAAATGACTAAATGACTGAGACAACAGTCTTGTCAAATGTGTTTAGGCTTCTCGACTTCCATCATGGTTATGACAAAGTTTAAACTATGTGATTGCAAGCAAATACAAGTACTGAGAAATATATATGAATTTAGAAGAAATCATAGTCAATATTGTGTAAATTGAAAAAAATCATAGCCAATGCTGTGTAAGTTATGTGCACGAGCACACAGATTTTCTTGATTAAAAATAAAACATCAGAAAGCGCACTAAGCTGTTACAATTGATGACAAATGGTGCATAAGAAAACAAATGTGCATTCTTATGATCAATGGGCTATTAGAAGCATTGTTTCTGACCGAAAACTTAACCGATATTAGAATGAACATCGCTAGGCCTGATTTGAGGTCATGGTCTAAGATGCTCCAAAAATTGTAAATCTTTATACAGACTCAATGATGAGACCCTAAGTCTAAAGATCTCATGTTAGATTTAATGTGGCAAACTCTTTAACGTTTTCCACGACTACTAGATTTGCAAATGTGTGTCTTGTTCTCAACATATTCAGCTTCCCAAGTCAAGACTAAGCATAATGTCAGTCTTAAAATGACTCTTAGACTCGCTTACTTACAGAATTAATTTAAAAAATGATGTCCACAACTGGTGCTCATATGATTTCATACTTAGTGTTAAACCTAGTGGCATGAATAAAAAAAAAAAAAAACACCAAAAGGCCAAAGTACTCTGTAAATTTCATTGACAAATATAGGTAAAGTGTCAATGATGCTGATACTATATTTTGGTGCTTGCGGCCAGAGCACTGAATCAATCTCATCTACAGCAATAATATTTTTAATAAACTGTCTGATTTAAATTATAGTTCGGGGTGTTAGTGATGGACCTAGTCATTGAGTTTGTAAAAACCATTTGACTCGTGATTAAGAAGACTAAAATAATGCATAAAACATATTTCTACTTGATGATGATTACAGAAAAAAGAAACTGCAAGGTGAATTTGGGAGGGGTAGAATTTTAAACAGATGGTTTAATGACAAATATTCATATCTCTTGCTTTGTATGAATTAAATCCCACCAACTTGTCTTACAATGCAGAAACTGTTTAGCAGTAGCGATACCAATTTAAACAATATTTCATTATTAATATAATATTTTTTACAATAATTCGCAAAAATCGCGTCAAAAATAACAAAGGCCTTAATAAAAACCACAAGTATCTAACACTGTTAGAATAAAGTTCACACAAAACAAATCATTTATGTGACCAACACCCAAGATGATGATGATGATGATAATAAAAATAATATGTTGTACTGAAGGAGATTGCTGCTTCAGCTGCATTTATTTCATAGAAGTTCTCTTCTATTCTTCTTATTACGGCTTTTTCAATATTATTTAGGTTGGCGAGTAACGCCAACCTAACTCGCCAACCTAAATAATATTAAAAAAACCGTAATAAGAAGAATAGAAAAGAAATTCTATAAAATAAATGCAGCTGAAGCAGCAATCTCCTTCAATAGAACATGCTTGAAAGAGGGTCTTCTACTAAATAAAACAACAACAACAACAACAACAATAACAATAACAATAACAATAAAATAAATAATATATAATAAATAAATAACGAATAATAATAATAATAATAATAATAATAATCGAATAATAATAAGAATAATAAGGACCAATCGTACACCATGAAAATTACAACACCGAATTTAATGGAATTAATTCATCTAGTACTTTACTCTCCGCCATCTCACGCAGACCATAAAAGATCATTTGTTTTAGATACTCAATACTATGAAACTGAAGTATACAGCCTTAACAACACAAATAACTGTTATTTAGTACCATTCAGGAGTAAGTACGCAACACCAAAACCCATGGAAAGATCATAGATATATAAAAATTTTAAATAGATTTAGCCGGCTAACACTTTCTTTTTATTAAGAAAAAAAACACACTCCAGTGTCAAGACAATGCGCGAATAAATTGATCCCTATTTGTTCTATTCCAATTACAAAAAAGAAAAAAAACTCAGGACGTAGTTATCTTTCAATAAAACAAAGTTCGAGATGAAGCTCAACAAATTATGGAACTGGTGGTTATATCCTTTCTGTCACAATAATCAAGAATTATTTAGATGAATTTTTTTCAAAGAAAGACTATGGCACAAGTCAAAAATTTTACGTAAATTTTGTTGGTGAACTCGAAATTACCATGCTTACACATTTATTTAACAAAGACCTAGAAGGCGCAACTAAATCCACTTCTCTAAGCAAAGTAAAACACTTTAAATTTATTGCATATGCCTGATGGTAGAACATGGAACTACCGACAACCTAATCTTCGATGAACATGTTGAGTTTTGATTAATAATGACAAAGAGTTACAACTATGGTGAGATGAATAACAAGTCTAGCAAGTATGGATGAAAAACAATGAGCTTTCAGCCAACGTCTACAACTAAACTGGGCTGTAATTTTTAAGCCTTAAGTCACAGAAGCATGAAAACAATAGTCAAGGGGAGCTGAATATCAAACAAGGAAGGATCAGATCTGGAGTCTAATATTAGGAAGGATAAAACCCAAGATCTTACTCCTATGGAAAGGGGCGCAAATCAAGACTGCACGTCTATGGAGGAATGAAAATATTTAGTCTATAACCTTGACATGTGCAGTACACGAGAATGTAAAATCTGTAGCTCGAGGGGTATGAAACCAATGAACTAAATCCAAGAAGAGAAAAGCACAAGAGTATACAATTAGGAATGGCAAAAAACTAAGTTCTAAAATTATGGAGGAATCAAAAAACGCATCGAAGGCCACGGAGGGACGAATATCAAGTGTTTAAAAATCAATGGAAGGAAACCTAGAGTGTAAAATCAAGGATGGTTGAAACTACGAATCTACAGCAAAGAAGGGCCTAAAACAATTGGGCTACAAACAGTCCTAGCTATAGAGGGGCTTAGCTAATGAGCTAGCATAATCTACAACCTAAGAGTAATGGAACCATAAACCAGCAGCTGATAATGGACAAAACAGCCTGTTGTTAAAATGGAGTGAAATCAAGCACTTACATCCACTTTGGGATGACAACCAGGAATAAAAATACAGTGAAAGGAGAGGAATCCAGGAGAGATGTAACACTAGAAACTAAAACTTAGGAATAATGAAAATCAAGAGCACACAACTAAGGATGGATGAAAACCGAGAGTACATAAAAAATGACGATTAATCAATTGCCCTACAAATAGAGATGAAATCCACGTGATATCAGCGAGAGTAGTGGAAATATAGTAATTCAGGCCAAGATTTGATAGACGAGAAATCAAAACCTGGAGTCAAAAGCTAAGGAAAAATGAAGACCAAGAGGCTACTGTATAAGAAGTGAAAAAATTAAATATATAGCAAAGACGAGTTGACAAGTAATAGAATAAGACCCATGAGGATTGGAAAAAGAGCCATTAAAATAGCGGTAGTCGACAACGAGGGATGAATTCCAGAGTTCAGAATTAAGGAGAGAGAAAAACAAAGTCCACAGGTAAGAAAAAAACAAGAGCCTACATCTAAGGGAGGTAAAGAAAAAAAAATCTAACGCCCAAAAGGCATAAAAGCATAGAATTGACAGCCAAGAAGGATGAAAAACTACAGTTTACAGTCACGTAGTGGTGGGAAAAACTTGAACTAGTTTCCAGTCAAACAGGAATAAAACCAACAGTCCACATGCGAAGAACGTTGTCAAAGAGGAAAGTCAAAGAGGAATGATACCCAAGAAGTTTTATTTTGGAGGATTCAGTCTTACAGACTGCTGTCAAAAATAAACGAAAACCTTGCGTAAAAAGGCAGTCTACAGCCAAGGAGAGATGAAATTTAAATATCTATAAAGAGGGATGTAAACCTAGAGAAAGGTCTTTAAGCTAAGAGTCAACAGGCACATATAAATAAAAACGAAGTCTATAAAGACGGAGAGGTGAAGACCATACATCTTTACCTGAGAAGTAAAGCAATCACTTAAATTAGCTAAGTACAAATTCATCGTCGAAGATGGAACTGGGCATCTAAAATTAAGTGCTGAATTCACATACGAATCAAACTAAAACAATTCCATTACGATTTCAAATATGAATCAGATTTATCATACGTATAACATAATCAACTAACACACGAAGCAATATGCAAAATAAATCTTACCTAAACGGTAAGATCTATTGAGATAGACCGATGTATAAAGCATACAAGAACTTGATAGGCCTATAATGCTAGATAGAAATAACATACACAGATTCCAGCACATAATCACTGAGAGAGAGAGAGAGAGAGAGAGAGAGAGAGAGAGAGAGAGAGAGAGAGAGAGAGAGAGAACTGTAAAGTTTATGATATATTAAACAATAAGCACACCCACTCACAACACACATACACATACCGAAAAAAAAAATTCTAGTTTAGACTGATATTTTCTGATACTTATAAAAATCAGAGTACTCTTTCTATTTTTGTCTTTTATCACCATTATTCGATCAAGAGTCGCAAAAGTTTTTTTCAGAGAGACTTAGGGAGTTTATGTCAATATTTACTTCTCACCTATGATTTCGTAGTCACAAACTATTGTTGAATAAGATACTGGTTACTTACTGAAATTAACATAAAGACAACATGTATATATTTCAGTTACACATGTGACTCTTTCTCGATATATATGTGACAAAGAAACCATTAATGAAGTTCTATCCTGAAACATCTGAACAGGGTCGTACTTGGGACCCACAGGCAACAGGACGTTTCAAAGGAACCTTGCAATGTCAAGGACTTAAGCCTAGCGAGATTGAGATATTTACTTGGCGTTCTGCCAACATTTACATAAATACACATTGCATATATAAAGGCCTAGTTGTACTTAATTTTATGTATAAATAAACATTACTATTAGTTCAGTTACAACAAAAACAATATATCTGCAACACCTTTGTTCTTTAAATAAAGCACCATAATATGCAAGGGCTTACAAAACATTCTACTATATATATATATATATATATATATATATATATATATATATATATATATATATATATATATATATATATATATATATATATATATATATCACACGCACACACACACACGCACATATATATATATATATATATATATATATATATATATATATATATATATATATATATATATTCATTCTTGGATTGTCCAAGTGAGAAAAAGCCATGTTTGTTCATTGTAAAGAATTATGCCTCAAGGTTTAAAAACCTTTCCACTTACTTCTGTTTAAGTTAACGAGAGAGAGAGAGAGAGAGAGAGAGAGAGAGAGAGAGAGAGAGAGAGAGGTGGCATTTACGCCTACGATGCACTAGTTGAAAAACAGCTCTATTGTGAAACAAACCATTTTGTTTACCTTTCTATGTTGATTGTAAGCCTTCATTCTCAAAGTTAGAATAGTAATTAAACTGGCTTTAGAATACCGGGCTTAATTACATAGCATTAAATTCCTAAGATATAATGCATAAAGAATCCGCAATGATCCCATTTTTTTTTTTTTAGTTTCTTGTATTACTAACGTTGATGTCTGCAATACAACAAGACTTCTCAAGTGGGGGGCCACCACTGAACTATGCCTTAACGTTTAAACTATTAGCATTACCATTTTAGCATACAATTAGATCTTGCAGATTGATTTACTCATTCATCTATTTACCTATTCCTGAAATGCTTATTGTCCTAACTCTTTTTCCGTTTAAACTTTATCACATATGGGCATGTTATATTTTAAGAGACTACTTAGCAGGTTAATGACTTTTTGGTTTGATTCCGAATGAATATTTGGTGTTTTTGAAAAACTATATAATAATAATAAATATATCCCAACCTAATAAAGAATTTTGGTCTGAATAAAGAAAATGTAGACCCTACGGGTAATCTTTTACAATAAAAGTTATTCATTTTTCTTCTAAGGACATTCATTACCATATATTCAACACTGGTCCATTTAGGAAAATCAAAAGAACAGTACATATCATGCAAAGTATTTTTCTATAAATATGATAAGCAAACCAGTATAGTAGCACACTTGCTTCCTATGAAAGCTTCATTAATATACATCTCTAAGGATGAGTCCTCACATTCTAAATGTACCTGCTTGTTGAATGTGGACAGTTTTTTTCCATTCTACAGAATAGAAAAGATGAGATTGTCGTCCGTAAATTATGGCATTACTTGAAAATGTTTTTCTGTAATTTTGAACAATGTGGTCATATATAGCAACTCAGCAAATTTGAACTTAAACACCTTCAGGTGGTTACTAATTTCAGGGAAGGAAAGCCCTATCACTGGAAGTTGCATTCAATATTACAATATACAATATATGATATTAATAAAAATACCAACTTGCAAACTAAGTAACCAAGTGAGGATCTAGTTAGTTGTGAATGAACACGAGGATATTTGCAATACAAAATACAAGAGACAAATACAAAGGGGCCGGCGTGATCGATAAGTATATAGGCCGATAAGATGTTCCCCATTTCTCGTGGAGGGTCAGATGTGGTGAAGTAAAATGGAATTAACAAAAAATAAATAAATAAATAAATAAAATTGGGGGATCTAGAATTTCGACGAAAGAATAAATTAATGGTTTCTCGGTTATTTACCGGTTCCTAAGAAAAGATGTATGCGACCTTTCACTTTTGGAAGACTAAAGCATAAAGAGATTAAAGTGAAAAATTGAGAGAGAAAGCTGACATGGGGACCGGGATGTTATTACTTTCCTATTATATTCTAAAGATAAAATTGAACATGAGCATGTGATTTTTCATGGGTTAAACAGAATTTTTAATATCTAATGCTGAACTTCCCTAAGAAACCAGAGAGAGAGAGAGAGAGAGAGAGAGAGAGAGAGAGAGAGAGAGAGAGAGAGAGAGAGAGACTTTGTTGAGTTTTTGTATCGTGAAAATTTCCTTTTCTGAGTTTGTGGTTGGATATTTCCATTGATATAATTTACAGTGATTTCTTTCTCTCGAAATTGTTGACATACTTGCCTAAGATGTCCTATTACATATTTTTTCTTGGATTTGTGTAATTGACGTTATATTCAGCTATTTGTAGACTGGTTAACATCTATGCTGTACAGTATTTAAACCTAGAGGAATGCTTTTATGTTAAATATTTATAACTTTACTTTATGTAAATAACAATTGTTTTGTTACTTTTATTTCTAAGAATACTGATATTTGAGAATAATAATAATAATAATAATAATAATAATAATAATAATAATAATAATAATAATAATAATAATAATAATAATAATAAAATAATAATAATAATAATAATAATAATAATAATAATTAAGCACGTAATCTCCTGGGGATAATACCTAATATTTACACTATGAACAGTAGCCTATTCATCCTATGTAAATATTAAAAAAAAAATTGAATGCTCAGGAAGCTGCTGTGGAAAAGAGAGAGAGAGAGAGAGAGAGAGAGAGAGAGAGAGAGAGAGAGAGAGAGAGAGAGATTCATTATCAACATAAGTATGGATATCAACATAAGCATGGATGAGTTAAGGTAACTACAAGATATTACCTTTACTGCTATTGTTATTATTATAATAATTATTATTAAGAGAGAGAGAGAGAGAGAGAGAGAGAGAGAGAGAGAGAGAGAGAGAGAGAGAGAAATTCATTGTTATCAGTACGGATGAGTGAAAGTAACTAAAAGATATTATTATCGATACTTTTATCATTACCATTATTATTATTAGCAGAGACCTTACCTTACCTTACAGACCTTACATCTTGTTCGGGTTGCCCCAGGGTCCCTCAGTGTGAGGCACTCTAATGTATACCAGAGAGTTGCTAGTACATCTTCCGGTATATTTTGCATCTTCCAATCTTGGATGGTCTGGGATGCAGTTTAGATATTTGTCGAGCTTATTCTTAAACACATCTACGCTCACTCCTGATATATTCCTCAGATGAGCTGGCAACGCATTGAATAGACGCTGCATTATCGATGCTGGTGCGTAGTGGATTAATGTCCTGTGTGCTTTCCTATTTTTCCTGGTATAGTTTTGGGCACTATTAATCTACCTCTGCTTGCTCTTTCTGATATTTTTAGTTCCATGATATTTTCTGCTATTCCTTCTATCTGTTTCCATGCCTGAATTATCATGTAGCGTTCTCTCTCCTTTCTAGACTATATAATTTTAAGAATTGTAGTCTTTCCCAGTAGTCTAGGTCCTTAACTTCTTCTATTCTAGCTGTAAAGGACCTTTGTACACTCTCTATTTGTGCAATATCCTTTTGATAGTGTGGGTACCATATCATATTGCAATATTCAAGTGGACTACGAACATATGTTTTATAAAGCATAATCATGTGTTCAGCTTTTCTTGTTTTGAAGTGCCGTAACAACATTCCCATTTTTGCTTTACATTTTGCCAACAGAGTTGCTATTTGATCATTGCATAACATGTTCCTATTCATCATCACACCAAGGTCTTTAACTGCTTCCTTATTTGTGATGGTCTCATTATTAGGTCCCTTATATGCATATAGCTTTCTTTCTCTGTCTCCATAATTTATTGATTCAAATTTATCAGAGTTAAATACCATCCTATTTACCTCTGCCCAATCATATACTTTGTTAAGGTCTCTTTGTAGAGCGTTCCTATCTTCATCACAAGTAATTTCTCTACTTATTCTTGTGTCATCTGCGAAACTACTCACTACCGAATCCTTCACATTATTGTCTATGTCTTCAATCATAATAACAAACAGTATTGCAGCTAACACCGTACCTTGCGGCACACCGGATATTACCTTGACTTCATCCGATTTCTCGTCGTTTGCAATAACTATCTGTTTTCTGTTGTGTAAAAATTCTTTTAACCATCTTCCTACTTTATCCACGATATTGTGTTTTCTAATTTTCTTCGCTAATATATTATGGTCTACTTTATCAAAAGCTTTTGCAAAGTCTAAATAAACCACATCTGTTTCATTTCCGCTTTTCATATTTTTGAATATGTTCTCACGGTGGACTAACAGTTGGGTTTGTGTACTTTTTCCGGGTACGAAACCATGTTGTCCTTTATTAAAAAAAATTATTTTTTATTAAATGTTTCATAATATTTTTCTTCATTACCCTTTCATACACTTTCATAATATGTGATGTTAGACTCACAGGCCTATAATTACTTGCCTCTAGTCTTGATCCACTTTTGAAAGTAGGGGTAATATATGCTAATTTGTGCTCCTCATAAATCTTGCCTGTATCTACACTTTGTCTTAATAATATTGCAAGTGGCTTTGCGATAGAATGAACTACTTTCTTTAACAAAATAGCAGGAATTCCATCAGGCCCTGCAGCAGCTCCATTTTTAATTTCATTAATAGCCTGCACAATATCAGCTTCATTAATATCTATGTCAGCTAAATATTCACTATTTCATCCCTTACTTCTATATCATTATCTTCATTATCTATTCTAGGGGTGAATTCTCTCTTATATCGTTCTGCCAGTATGTTGCAAATTTCCTTTTTTTCATTCGTTAATCTCCCTTCAATTCTCAGAGGGCCTATTTCTATTCTTCTTTTATTCATCTTCTTCGCATATGAGTATAATAGCTTGGGGTTTTGCTTGATATTTAATAGGGTTTTTTCTTCCAAGTCCCGTTTTTCATTTTCTTTTGATTGTATAATCTTTTGTTCTGCATTTTCATTTTCTATCTTACTTTTTAGTTCTATAACTTTCCATGCATTTTTTCTTTTGCAAGACCTTTTTTCCACTTTCTGATTTTCTGGAACAAGATCCTTCTGTCTCTTGGTATGCATGAATGATGTTTACTTTTCTTCTTCGGTATATATTTTTCCACTATTTTCTCCAATATTTTATATAATATCTCCGTATTTACCCTTATGTCATCACTTACGAAAATGTTATCCCAATCTTTGTTTAATTCTTCATTAATTTCTGACCATTTTATATTTTTACTGTAGAAGTTGTATTTTCCATATCCTTCCCACTTTTTCATTTCTTGCTTATCTCTATTTTCACTTGCTTTGGAATGAACTGTTAATTCTATGACATTATGGTCTGAAATATTCGCATTATAAACTATTATTTCTTTAACATAATTCATCTCGTTCACAAATACTAGGTCTAAAGTATTTTCCTTTCTTGTTGGCAGGTGATTTATTTGTTGAATGTTGTATTCTAGTAGCATATCTAATAGCTTTTCAAATTGCCTCTTATCTTCTGCACTACTATTACTCTCTTTTTTATATGTATAAGTACAACCACAATCTCCTATTCGTTCTTTCCATTCTACGAAAAGAAAGTTGAAGTCACCAGATAGGAGAATAGTCCAGTCCTTGTGATTTCTACATATATCATCCAATTTTTCAATTATTAAGTCAAACTCTTTAGTATTAGGAGGTCTATATATTACTATGTTCATCAATTTTTCAGATTCAAATTCTACCGCTATTAGTTCACATTCTGAGTTACTATATTTCTCAGAGAGAGAGAGAGAGAGAGAGAGAGAGAGAGAGAGAGAGAGAGAGAGAGAGAGAGAGGAACGCACATGGGCATTTCATGCGCACCATCTCAAGACGTTGACGTGAGGGAGCCACCATTTTGTATTATTTCTTCTGCACCTGTATTGATTTTAGCCTCTTTCGAGGCTGAGGGAAAGGGGGGCCAGCCCCCCCTCCCTGACCCCTCAAATGAGGGTAATAATCTCTATTCAGTTCGAAACATTACAAGAATAATGTTTCTATTCATCATAATTTCCGGTACTGCAATTCCATTAATTATATTATTATTCTTTCAGATATGTATACTCCGTCAGATGGAAATTGAAGGGTCAATCTACAACAAAAGTTTGATATGTCTATTTCTCAATGTTGCATATAGTTTTCAATTTCTTTTTCGTCATTCCTAATTTTCAATTAAATATTGTTTTTAATTCTTTTAATTCACTCATATCTTTTTATTGCCATTCTGAAAATACCATATAATCTGGATGATGCGCAACTCGTAAACAGATTCATGACAAATCTTCCACTCCTGCATGTCAGATCTTTAGGGATTACTTTGCTAACGACATAATCCAAACAGTACCTTTTATACATCTTAAGTCTGTATCCATCTTATGAAATATAAACTGAGGATATAAGGAACACAATGCGCCTCTCAACCTAAAACATAACACACTGGGAAGTCCAACCTAACAGTCTCCTCACTTTGAACTTAGGTTGGGGTTAGTTAGTACAAAATAGGCCTTAAGACTTGCGGTTGAAGAATAAAAACCTGTCTCTCTCATGCCTTGGGAAGCTCCAGTGCTTCTTCCCCGTCTTAGGCCTAAGTTTCCTTGCTTGAAAGTAGGCCTACACTCAAGTCAATTCTCTTTCCTTGATTATTTTCTCAATTAAAAATATGGTTAGTATCCATGAGTTTCCACACTCTTTGGTGTAGGCATAACTTCAAAACTGAAACTATCCACTATGTAAATTCTCAAGGGAATAACTTGATTAGAGACAAAATCAACAGGATGCAAACTCTATCATAAAAAAAAAAAAAAACGAATTTCTGAAGCTTATAAATCTCCGCTTCCACACGAAGGATTGCGGGATCTGCTTTGAATGTGAACAAGAGGGCGATATATCGTTACATCACTAAATATTTTGGCCTCACAGAATATGTCATTAAATATCTTGGCCTCGCAAAATTTGACATCACTATATATCTTGGCCTCGAAAATTCTGGCATCACTAAATATCTTGGCCTCCCAATATCTGACATCACTAAATATCTTGGCCTCGCAAAATACATCACTAAATATGTGGCCTCGCAATATATGAAAATTATGACATCACTAAATATCTTGGCCTCGTAAAATATGACATAGTGACAAAGGTTACATCAGAATCGACAGGTTTCTGCACTCACAGCCTTTCTACTCTGTAGCTTTGGAATTCTCCCACTGCTTTTCTTTTCACAGGCCATAAACACTTTTTTTTTTTTTTAAATGAGAGGTCTATAACTTCCCTTCTAAGATCGATCACATTTATTTAGTAGTGTAGAAAAAAAAAACAACAAAGATCCAAAACTAATACTTTGTGGACCGCCCGATAGGATATATATAGAAGAAAAAAAATTATACCAGTTACCTAAATCTTGATGACATAATTGTGTGTCTTCCAGTACTTAAGATCGTCTTTTATAAAACCTCAAGGTTAACCATCTATGGAATCAATACAAACAAGGTTCTCGTAGAGAGGTAGTGCCGTCAGTGCACCTCATAAAGTGCAGTGTAGGCATTACTTAAGGTTCTTAACAGCGTGCCTTCGGCCCTAGCTGCAACCACTTTCATTCTTTACACAGTACCTATTTTCATTTATCTTGCTTCCATCTTACTTTCCACCCTCTCCTAAAAATTGATTCAAAGAGCCAATGCAATGTTTTCCGACTATGGTAAAAAAATCCAATCTAGATAAAAAAAATGGGTTACACTTGTGAAAAAGGATTATAATTTTTCCTACAAATATTGGGAAAACACAACCAACATTTGTGAGTACGATTTTGTCGAATAAATACATTAAAAATATAAGTTATTTCTGTTTTACTACTAATGGCCCGATCACTGGCCCAAATTAAACAAAGACTGCATTATAATGGGCTTTTTACTGTTTCGACTCAAAATCACATTATTTTTAAAACTTAATGGACGTGAGAGAACTTTGGTACGCAATCTAGGAGGCTGAGAGAACTCTGGTACATAACCTAGGAGGATGAGGTTAAATCTCCAGAGATACTGGTAGTCGATAAAAGCCAGAAAAATGCCACTTGATAATGTAGGTATTGGTCTAATCCCATAATTTATGGAGTTCCTCTTATTTATCGTTACTTTTTGAGCTCGTTACCTGTTATAGTTGCGAGATGAGTCGAGAAATTAAACTTTATTCTACTGAAGTTTACTGTACAGATTCACAATTCTTAATAAAGACATTCGAGGCTAATAGTATACAGTCGTCGTTTAAGAATCTGTGCAAAATAAAATACAGATGAAAAATTTGATAAACTCACATGAAAAATGAATACATTAAACCTAAACGAAGTACGTGAGAATAACCAAACACGATACATACACCAAAAATCACCATCAAGAACTATTTAGCGTCAATGACTTGAAATAAGTGTCCTACAGTACATAGGTTATTGCCTACAGAATCTCTAGGTTGACAAAAGGCAATGCAACTAAAAAACCTAACATCAATTTAAACAAGTTTCGATTGAAATCAAAATAATATCAGAATATCCAGAAAATGGACCTATAAGCGTTATACGAAGCACCTTACAACCTATTGGATCTAATTTGGTTTATAGATGCTTAATCTAATATCACTGCACTGAAACTGATCAGTTATTTATCACAACCTTTACTACAGACGCTTTGCTGCATAATTTCCGCACATTTGGAAACATTTTATTTATATACTCAGATACAAAATACTAAAGACGCGCAGTTCTGGAGAAACGCTCCTATACACATTCTTAAAACTAAAGGTGAAACCCATCTAATATATGTGAATATGATGTTTTAAAATAGAGAAATACAAATAACTTATATTTCCTTATATAATGGTCATGGAAAAATAAACAAGTATTGCATTATTGTGGAAGTGTATAATTTTGACTCAAAGAATTCCCTAAAAATGCAATTTTGGGGCTTAGCACACAAAAAAGAGGTCGGAATAATAAACATTATTAGCGTAGAACTTAGATTAATAGAATGATTTTAAAACTATTTCTCGTTACTTTTATATTTCATAAAAAAAATAGCTGAGATGGGTGTTAGTGCATGGAATTGATCCCAATAAATATTTAAACTCAAACTCAAATAATAAATTTCTATGTTAAATGTTAAAGTCGGAGATAAAAATAAAAATGCAAAGCCTCATTCAGATGGTCTCCATAAGAGAGAGAGAGAGAGAGAGAGAGAGAGAGGAGAGAGAGGAGAGAGAGAGAGAATGTTCTAAAATCAGGGCCGAAACCTAAATATTAGACAGAATCTTCTAATTAATAAAAGCCCGTAGCGTTTGAAGGTTTATCAAAATTTGTGTTATGATTTCATACTGGATAGTTATATGACTACGTTTTTCTCTATAATAAGTTCCTTTTTCGTTTTTTTATAATCTCATAGGCTTAAGTTATTTTGTGCTTGATGTTGTATTTTTCTTTGTAAGCCATGTGCTTGCAAGAACAAAAGAGATTACCGTCTACTTTGTATATTTTGTATTATGTCTCTCTGTGGACAAATTTGTACTTATAATTGTATATTTTTGTCAATACAATAACTAACAACTAATTATGTTAAACATTATGTTGGAAGATTCGTATGGTTGTTTCTTAATTACGTAAACGACGCTGTAATCATTTAATCCGTCGTTATCGAGAAACCCGTGCCTAAACAATGAACGAATCTGGGGGTCCCTTTTTAATCAATGAAAGGCATTAAAAGAATAGGATCTTCAATGTAATCCCCCCCCCCCCCCCCCCACCCCCCCCCCCCCCGCCCCTCCCCCACAAAAAAAATAGTGTTTATTAAGTATCGGTGAGAAGGAATCCCCAAGAAGTGATATGACATCACATGGTAAAACGAGATAACTTGGGATATGAGTCATTGGCACTCAAGCCTGGATCTTAGCATTAAGCCTGTCTAAATGGCTAAGGGTCAACGTACAAAAAATTGTATTAAGTTAAAAAAAATTCTTGAAATAGGGTTTGGTGAACAAAAAATCTAAAATACACCCGAACATCGAGGCATTCGTAATTTAAAGATTCTTCCCGGACACGTACCTAAAGGAGAGAGAGAGAGAGAGAGAGAGAGAGAGAGAGAGAGAGAGAGAGAGAGAGAGAGAGAGAGAGAGAGCTTTTAAAAGCAAATAACTGTTGATATTGTATCCTATACGTCAAAAATGGGCTCTAGCAAAGCCAAATGCGATTTAGATGAGCGAAACCGTTAAATATTGGAAGGTCAGACGTTTATATCTCAATAAATGAAGATTTAATGTGCGCCAAATGGGGGTTAACACTATAATAACCTCCTCCAGATATTAAAAACAAAAGGCTCTAAAAATCAAAACGGTGAGCCATATTTAACAAAAATATTTTAATATGTAGTATCAAGTAGATTTGGTGTTTCATTAGAAACTATATAAAAAAAACCGGGATGTCTGAGGAAGAAACTGACGCTGTACTCAAACCAATGTTCTTTTGAGGGCCATGCGTAACCGAAATTAGGAAAGTTGAAGGCATTATTTTTTACAAATGAAAGATGCTAAAATAGACCTTTCAATCTAATAGCAGCAATGCGCCTTATATAAGTGGGAAGGTAAGTTTAAATAATGGTTGAAAGCTATTCAATGAGTTTAAGTCAAGTCAAAAGAATGAATGAAAACAATTTTAAGTGTAAATAATGGATGAAAGAAATTACTTCAAGTCTAAATAATGGTTGAAAGCAATTCAAATAAATTTTAAGTCCATTCAAAATAATGAATAAAAAATATTTCAAGTTAAGTCTAAATAATGGTTGAAAGCACTTAATTTTAAATTAAGTCTAAATAACGGCTGAAAGAACTTTATTTTAAGTCAAGTCTAAAAATGGTTGAAAGCACTTAATTTTAAGTTGTCTAAAAATGGTTGAAAACATTTAATTTTAAGTGTAAATATTGCTTGAAAGTACTTAATTTTAAGTTAAGTCTAAATAATGGTTGAAAAAACTAATTTTAAGTCAAGTCTAAAAATGGTTGAAAGCTCTTAATTTGAAGTTAAGTCTAAATAATGGTTGAAAGCCCTTAATTTTAAGTGAAAAGAAGTGTAATATGAACAATTTATGGCAACTGAACAAAGTGCCCTCAAGTCTAGACTGTAACATCAAGACTACTACGAATATGGATAGCCATGGGTCAGTTCTCACAAATTTTTATCATCCTCAACTGAATTCGAGGTTATGCGTTGTATATCGGATATAAAATATACTTGAACACTGAAGCATTCTTAAACTAGCCTAATTAAAAGAATTTTTATAGACAGAGATATATACGATTTAAAAATAAAAATAATTTAAAAAAAAAATAAGAGTAGCTTATATCTCAAAGTCAAAAGAATCAATTTTTATGCTAAATGTCAAAGTCGGAGCTAAAGATACAAAACCTCATCCAGAAGATCTCCATGAGAGAGAGAGAGAGAGAGAGAGAGAGAGAGAGAGAGAGAGAGAGAGAGAGAGAGAGAGAGAGAGAGAGTGTGTTTTCCTAAAATCAGGACCGAAGCCAAAATGTAACAGACAGAATCTAAGTGACAGAAGCCCGTAGCGATTAGCGGTTTATCAAATTTTGGAAATAAAGAACGTGTATGCTAAACATTTTGTTGCAAGATTCATATGGTTGTTAATTACATAAATGACACTGAAATTATTTAATCCATCGTTACGAGAAGCCCATGCCTAAAAAATTAACGAATCTTAGGGTACCTTTTTAATAAATAAAAGGCGCTAAAAGAAGAGGAGCTTCGCTATATCCACAAAAAGTGTTTATGAAGTATCGGTGAGAAGAAACCACCAAGAAGTGATATGACATGACATGATATGACGAGATAACTTGGGATATGAGCCATTGGCACTCAACCTTGGATCAGAGCATTAAGCCTGTCTAAATAGCTAAGGATCAACGTACATAAAATTATATTAGCCTGCAACAAATTCCTTAAATAGGCGTTGGTGAAAATAAAATCTAAAATACACTCGAACATCAAGGCATTCATAATTAAAAGAATCTTCCCGGACACGTACCTAAAGGAGAGAGAGAGAGAAAGAGAGAGAGAGAGAGAGAGAGAGAGAGAGAGAGAGAGAGAGAGAGAGAGAGAGAGAGAGAGAGAGAGCTTTTAAAAGCAAATAACTGTCGATATTGTATCCTATACGTCAAAATGGGCTCTAGCAAAGCCAAATGCGATTTAGATGAGCGAAACCCTTAAATATTGGAAGGTCAGACGTTTATATCTCAATAAATGAAGATTTAATGTGCGCCAAATTGGGGTTAACACTATATTCATTCTCCAGATGATTAAAAACAAAAGGCTTTAAAAATCAAAACGTAGCCATATGTAACAAAAACATTTTAATAGATAGTGTTAAGTTGATTTGATGTTTCATCAGAAATTATATATATATAAAAAATAAAAAAAAACTGGGATGTCTGAGGAAGAACTGACGCTGTACTCAAAACAATGTTCTTTTGAGGGCCAAGCGTAACACAAATTTCAGGAAAGTAAAGGGTATTTTTATTCCTAAATGAAAGATGCTAAAATTGACCTTTCAATCTAATAGCAGCAATGCGCCAAATATAAGTGGGAAGGTAATTCTAAATAATGGTTGACAGCAATTAGATAAATTTCCAGTCAAGTCCAAATCATGAATGACAACAGTTTTAGGTAAGTGTAAAAAATGGTTGAAAGCATGAAAGCACTTAATTTTAAGTTAAGTTTAAATAATGGTTGAAAGCAATTAATTTTAAGTGTAATAAGAACAATTCACGGCAACTGAACTAGGTGCGCTCAAGTCTAGATTGTAACAAAGACTACTATGTGGATAGCCATGGGTCAGTTCGCACAAATTTTTGTCATCCCCAACTGAATTCGAGGTTATGCGTTGTATATTGAATATAAAATATACTTGAACTCTGAGGCATTCTTAAACTAGCCCAATTAAAAGAATATTTTTAGACAGATATATATAACTTAAAAATAAAAATAGATTATACCTCAGAAGTCAAAAGAATAAATTTTTATCTTAAATGTCAAAGTAAGTGCTGAAAATGCAAAACTGGTCTTCGTAAAATTTGGACCGAAGCCTAAATGTAACCGACAGAATCTAATTAACAAAAGGCCGTAGCGTTTAGCGGTTTATCAGACTTTAGAAATAAAGAAATGTGTATGCTAAACATTTTGTTGGAAGATTCATATGGTTGCTAAGTACGTAAATGACACTGAAATTATTTAATACATCGTTATCGAGGAGCCCATGCCTAAACAATGAACGAATCAGCAGGTACCTTTTTAAGAAATGAAAGGCGCTGAAAGAACAGGATCTTCAATCTAATATCCAAAAAGAAGGTGTTTATTAATCACAAGAAGTGACATGGCATAACTTGGGATAAGAGCAATTTGCACTCAAGCCTGGATTACAACATTAAGCCTGTCTAAATAGTTAAAAGGTCAACGAACATACAAAATCTAAAATACACCCGAACATCGAGGCATTCATAATTAAAAGAATCTTCCCGGACACCTACCTAAAGAGAGAGAGAGAGAGAGAGAGAGAGAGGAGAGAGAGAGAGAGAGAGAGAATAATTTCCAAAAGTAAAAATATCCAAAAATAATTGTTACCTCACTTACTAAAGGGACATTATGTTCTATATTATATCACCAAAATGGTGAGATATACACAATTGACCCCATTAGATATTTTAAAAAAATGGAGCCAGAGAGAGAGAGAGAGAGAGAGAGAGAGAGAGAGAGAGAGAGAGAGAGAGAGAGAGAGAGAGAGAGAGAGGAGGATAACACTACAATATCCTCCTCCAGATGGTAAAAACAAAATACTTTAAATATCAGAACGTTGAGCCATATGTAACAAAAACATTGTAATAGATAGCATCAAGTATATTTGGTGTTTCATATATATATATATATATATATATATTTATATATATATATATATAATATATATATATATATATATATACATAACAAGATGCCTGAGGAACAAACTGACTTTTAAATAACTCAAACCAATGTTATTTGGAAGGACAAACCTAACCCGTATTAGGAAAGTATAGTTTTTTCTATTTTTAATAAATGAAAGCTACAATGTCTTTCAATCTAATATCAGCAACGCGCCTTATATAAGTGGGAAGTTAAGTATAAATAATGGTTGAAAACAATTTTTGTGACAAGGCAAGGAATAAGAACAAATTACGGCAACTGAACTAAGCGAACTCAGGTCTAGATTATAACAAAGATTATGTGAATAGCCGTGGGTTAATTCACTCAAACCTTTGTTATCCCCCACCGGAATTCTGGATTATACGCTGTATATTGAATATAAAATATACCTGAACATGGAGGCATTCTTAAACTTACCTAATTAAAGGAATTTTTCATGAGAGAGAGAGAGAGAGAGAGAGAGAGAGAGAGAGAGAGAGAGAGAGAGAGAGAGAGAGAGAGAATAATTTCCAAAAGTAAAAATAACAAAAACTAATTGTTCCCTCACTTACTAAAGGGACATTATGTTCTATCTTATTTCACCAAAATGGTGGGATATACACCAATAACCCCATTAGATATTTAAAAAGATGGAGCCAGAGAGAGAGAGAGAGAGAGAGAGAGAGAGAGAGAGAGAGAGAGAGAGAGAGAGAGAGAATGCTATTAAAATCTGAGAACAGAAGGTTAGATCCATCCAACAGAACTCGGTAAACAGAATAAATAAAAATTTCAGAAAATTTTTATTATTCAGTTACGTTTGGGCCATGTAATCTAGTTCTTTGAAAAACCATCTGTTTTGTAATAGGTGAAGAAGGACGCAATTATTTCTCTACCATTAATAACTGCAATGGAAATAAGTTTTCGATCTAATGATAACATTAGGACTATCTGGATAATTATCAATTTCCATTTGAATTTTTTTTTAATCAATCTCTAATTTTTCTAGTCAATCCTGGAATACGCTTCTGTGTATATTCAATCTAAAATACTTATGAATATTTTTAGAGAGAGAGAGAGAGAGAGAGAGAGAGAGAGAGAGAGAGAGAGAGAGAGAGAGAGAGAGAGAGAATTTAATAATAATAATGGTATATACCCCAAAACACTAAGGAGGTACTGATGATGCAAAACCTGATTCATATAGTTTCCATGACTCCATGAGAGAGAGAGAGAGAGGCAAATAAATGTCGACATCTAATAAATGAATGTTTTATCCTATATGTCAAAATGGGCTATACCAAAGCACAAACGCAATTTGGATGAAGAGAACCCCCAAGTACTGGAATGCCAGACGTTTCCATTTCAATAAAAGAAGATTTAATGTGCTCCAAAAGGGGGATAACACTATAATAACCTCCTCAAGACGGTAAGAACAAAAGGCTCTGAAAATCAGAATGGTTAGTCATATGTAACAAAAAGATTTTAATAGATAGTATCAAGTAGATTTGCTGTTTCATGATATATATATATAATATATATATATATATATATATATATATATATATATATGTAAATATATATATATATATATATATATATATATATATATATATATATATATATATATATATATATTAATATATATATATATATATATATATCATGAAACAGCAAATCTACTTGATACTATCTATTAAAACTTCTTTTTTAATAGATAGTAATATATATATATATATATATATATATATATATATATATACAACAAGATGACGAGGACCAAACTGACGTTGAAATAACTCAAACCAATGTTGTTCGGAAGGACAAACCTAACGCATATTAGGAAATTAAGTTTTTTTTTTTAAGTAAATGAATGTTAGAATAGGCCTTTCAATCTAATATCAGCAATGGGAAGTAAATTATAAATAATGGTTGAAAACTATTAATTTTAAGTGAAGACGCATGGAATAAGAACAATTTATGTCAACTGAACAAAGCGCAGTCAGGTCTAGATTATAACATGACGATTATGTGAATAGCCGTGGGTTAATTCACACAAACCTTTATTATCCCCCACCGGAATTCTGGATTACACGCTGTATATTGAATATGAAATATACCTGAACACGGAGGCATTCTTAAACTAGCCTAATTAAAGGAATTTTTCATGAGAGAGAGAGAGAGAGAGAGAGAGAGAGAGAGAGAGAGAGAGAGAGAGAGAGAGAGAGAGAGAGAATCATTTCAAAAATAAAAATATCGAAAAACATTTGTGTTATCTCATTTACTAAAGGAACATTATATTGTATCTTATATCGCCCCCCAAAAAAATCCATTAAATATTTTTGAAAAATGGAGGTAGAGAAAGTTACAAGGAGTTACAAGGATTAGGATATCTCAAAGACTTATTAGTCCATCCGGAGAGAGAGAGAGAGAGAGAGAGAGAATGATATTAAAATCTGAGAACGAAAGGTTAGATCTATCCCACAAACCTCAGTAAACAGAATAAATAAAAATTTCAGAAAATTTGTATTATTTAACAATTACGTAGTTTAGCCAGCCTGGCCAATTTTTTTCTTATTATAAATAACGTTTGGGCCATGTATGCTAGTGTTCCTTGAAAAGCCATACATCTTCAAGGGGGAAAAGGATGCACCTATTTTTCTAGAATTAATAACTAGAATGGAAATAAGCTTGTCAATCTAATGATAACATTAGGACTCTTTGGATGATTATCAATTTCCATTTGAATTTACAAACAACAATCCTCTAATCTTTCAAGTCAATCCTGGAATATGCTTCGGTGTATATATGGAATGTTAAAGACTGACGAATATTTATCCAGACTCTTAAATAGAAGGCAAAATACGCTCATAAAACAGCATAAGCAATAGCTTTCCAGAAATTAACACGAGAGAGAGAGAGAGGAGAGAGAGAGAGAGAGAGGAGAGAGAGAGAGAGAGAGAGAGAGAGAGAGAGCTCAAAATATTCAATACATTTTATGTCATCTCACACGCTAAAGGAATAATGTGTTGTATCTTATATCGCCAAAATGATGGTGGGTAATACACAAATAACTCAATTAAATAACCAAAAATGGAGAGACCTTACCTTACAGACCTTACAGTTCGTTCGGGTTGCCCCAGGTCCCTCAGTGTGAGGCACCTCTAATGTCTACCAGAGAGTTGCTAGTACATCTTCCGGTATATTTTGCATCTTCCAATCTTGGATGGTCTGGGATGCAGTTTAGATATTAGTCGAGCTTATTCTTAAACACATCTACGCTCACTCCTGATATATTCCTCAGATGAGCTGGCAACGCATTGAATAGACGCTGCATTATCGATGCTGGTGCGTAGTGGATTAATGTCCTGTGTGCTTTCCTTATTTTTCCTGGTATAGTTTTGGGCACTATTAATCTACCTCTGCTTGCTCTTTCTGATATTTTTAGTTGTCCATATATTTTGCTGTTATTCCCTTCGATCTTGTTTCCATGCCTGAATTATATGTAGCGTTCTCTTCTCTTTCTAGACTATATAATTTTAAGGATTGTAGTCTTTCCAGTAGTCAAGGTCCTTAACTTCTTCTATTCTAGCTGTAAAGGACCTTTGGTACACTCTCTATTTGTGCAATATCCTTTTGATAGTGTGGGTACCATATCATATTGCAATATTCAAGTGGACTACGAACATATGTTTATAAGCATAATCATGTGTTTTCAGCTTTTTCTTGTTTTGAAGTGCCGTAACAACAATTCCCAATTTTTGCTTTACATTTTGCCAAAAGATTTGCTATTTGATCATTGCATAACATGTACTCATCATCACACCAAGGTCTTTAACTGCTTCCTTATTTGTGATTGTCTCATTATTAGGTCCCCTATATGCATATAGCTTTCCTTCTCTGTCTCCTTAATTTATTGATTCAAATTTATCAGAGTTAAATACATCCTATTTACCTCTGCCCAATCATATACTTTGTTAAGGTCTCTTTGTAGAGCGTTCCTATCTTCATCACAAGTAATTTCTCTACTTATTCTTGTGTCATCAGCGAAACTACTCACTACGAATCCTTAACATTACTGTCTATGTCTTCAATCATAATAACAAACAGTATTGCACCTAACACGTACCTTGTGGCACACCGGATTACCTTGGTTTCATCCGATTTCTCATCGTTTGCAATAAACTATCTGTTTTCTGTTGTGTAAAAATTCTTTTAACCATCTTCCTACTTTATCTACGAATATTTGTTTTTGCTTTTTAATTTTCTTCGCTAATTATTATTATGGGTCTACTTTGTCAAAAGCTTTGCAAAGTCTAGATAAACCACATCTGTTTCATTTCCGCTTTTCATATTTTTGAATAAGTTCTCACGGTGGACTAACAGTTGGGTTTGTGTACTTTTTCCGGGTACGAAACCGTGTTGTCCTATAAATTAAAACAAAGTTATTTTTATTAAATGTTTCATAATATTTTTCTTCATTACCCTTTCATACACTTTCATAATATGTGATGTTAGACTCACAGGCCATAATTACTTGCCTCTAGTTCCTTGATCCACTTTTGAAAGTAGGGGTGATATATGCTAATTTGTGCTCATCATAAATCTTGCCTGTATCTACACTTTGTCTTAATAATATTGCAAGTGGCTTTGCGATAGAATGAACTAGAGAGAGAGAGAGAGAGAGAGAGAGAGAGAGAGAGAGAGAGAGAGAGAGAGAGGAGAGAGAGAGAGAGAGAGGCTATTAAAACCTAAGAAGAGGCCAGATCTATCCCACAAAACTCAGTAAACGGAAGTGACAAAAATTATATATAATCTAAGTTATTTAAAATTTACAATCGAGAGGAAAAATATGTTATATATAATACACTATTTAACATACACATGATTTGACGCAGTCTGGCAAGGGTTTTCATTTTTAATAAATAACGTTTGAGCCCTGTAATCTGGTGTTCTTGGAAAACCTATCGCTTTTGAATAAGGGCAAGAAGGATGCACCATATTTCTAAAATTAATAAATACAATGGAAATAAGCCTTTCCATCTAATGATAAAAGTAATAATATCTAGATAATCGTAAATTTACTTTCTAATTTACACAAAATTGGCTAATCTTTCAAGTTAATCAAGAAGTT
The DNA here is from genome assembly GCF_015104395.2 of Macrobrachium nipponense. Classification (NCBI taxonomy): domain Eukaryota; kingdom Metazoa; phylum Arthropoda; class Malacostraca; order Decapoda; family Palaemonidae; genus Macrobrachium; species Macrobrachium nipponense. Next base: position 41,751,022 of record NC_061092.1, on the reverse strand, counting down.
TGCTTCTGGAGAATATGGAAATCTAAAATACACTAAAATATTTATTAACAGAATTCGAAGGTAAAGCAGTCCAGTTAAACAGCCTAAAAGCAAATGTTTTCCAGATATTCACCTAAGAGAGAGATAGAGAGAGAGAGAGGAGAGAGAGAGAGAGCGAGTGGAAAAAATTTGAATGCCATTTCCATATTTCCATACCGCTAAAAATTCAACGAATAGGCTCACAGATACACTCAGCTCACAGATTCACTGATATACACACATTGTATATAATTTAATATATATGTATATGTATGTATATATATGGGTGTGTATATATACTATATATGTATATATAAATTAAAAACCCATTACGAAGATAAACCTAAATATTACAGCAACATATTTGTTTATGTATACATATATATATATATATATATTATATATATATACTATATATATATATATATATGTATAACACTGAAATAACATTTTGGAGTAGCGATGAATCAAATAAAGAAATAGCAGAGAAAAATAAAGGGGGTGGGGAGGAGGAGAGCTGTGCAGGAATGACATGCTCATTTTGGGAATCCAGTCCCACCTAATTTGTTTAAGTAATTTGAGAAAAGCTATTCTTGCCTTTGAACACAATTTTTGAGGTTAAAATACATTACTACAAACTCAATTCCTTTTCGCTGTGTAATGAATAAGCAGTAAAACCAACAGGCATGGGAGTCTTGTGACGACTCGAAAAGTAAATGTCTTTAAAAAATAGTCTCATAAGATCACCAATTCGGGTACAAAATAATGCTCTCTTGTTATTAGTACTGCAAGCAAAATGTCTTTTAAAATGTCCTTAAATCTGTATATTTTTTTTTACTTCTTTCTTCATGAAGCATTACTCCCGAGTCAGAACTGCATGGCATACTGAAGGTAGCCCATAAAGTACTGAAAGGTATTAATATTGCAAATTTAATTTTATACTTAGGACTGTGTTTCATATAAGTTCTTACACTTTCATCTCGAATTTTACGTTGAGAGAGAGAGAGAGAGAGAGAGAGAGAGAGAGAGAGAGAGAGAGAGAGAGAGAGAGAGAGATTAAAATTTTTTTTTATAAATCCGTCTCCATATTTTTTCTTTGGACATTTTCTCACACTACCTATGTTTCTAATTTCACTCAACGCTAAGTATGCTTTCATTTCCATTTCTGCATAATTACTCCTGTTAATATCAGTGTCAAATGCATAATTACTCCTGTTAATATCAGTGTCAAATTCTGACTGTTTTAAAACGACTAATCCACAGAGAGCCTACTTAACTGCATTAACAAAAGCTTGCCTGTTACTTTGCTGCATGAGTTTGTCCTATGGCGAAGTCAAAATTCCTGGTCTGATGCAGATACCAGAAAGAAAACTCACTGCTATAGGTATCATCCTGCATAATTTTCTCGAACTTGGAAAAACGTGGAGGCTGAGAGAGAGAGAGAGAGAGAGAGAGAGAGAGAGAGAGAGAGAGAGAGAGAGAGAGAGAGAGAGAGAGAGAGAGAGAGAGAGGAAAGCTAGCGAAAAATACAAGAAAGTGTTCCTGATAATCTGTTAATTAAAAAATGAAAGGATATATTAACGAAGATATCGTTATCGAAAGTTTCAGGAGAAAATATAAACCAACATGTCACAGTATTTGGATCTTTTATGACGAATCAAATTGTATGTGATTTGATCGATATTCTCCCAACATCATCAATAAAGAATTATTAAACTTTTCTGTTACTATGAGTGTCTGCAAAGCATATCTCATAAAGCGTTTTTTAATTTATGAAACGTCATTTACCAGTCAGATATGCTCTGCATACATGACAGTAGACCAAAACGTATTCATAAAAAGGTATACCAATACAATATAACTGATTCTACAGTATAGTAAGATACTGTTTCAAGTAAGATAATGAGAGAGAGAGAGAGAGAGAGAGAGAGAGAGAGAGAGAGAGAGAGAGAGAGAGAGAGAGAGAGAGAGAGAATTCCATTCACTTCATTAGAAACTGCCTAACAAATCCATCATCATGATTTCACTGTCTAACAAGCCATTTTGGATTTTTGACATTTTAAAACATTTACTTGTGTGATCATATTTAGCATATTAGTGTTGTTGCAATTCCTCCTCTACTCGATTACTGATATAAATTACAGTATCAGGTTCTGACACTTGTGAACTGACTAATCAGTGAGAAACCATCTTTTATAATTTTGTCAAACATACCTTTGCTTCTTAGCTGGTAATTAGAACTAAGCGGGATACTGAGGGTAGCCCAAGAAGCATTTACTGCACTTGACTTCATCTACGTTCTTACACTTTCATCTCAAATATGTTGAGAGAGAGAGAGAGAGAGAGAGAGAGAGAGAGAGAGAGAGAGAGAGAGAGAGAGAGAATTAATCCACTAAGGACCTGTCCTTAACTCTCTTTCATCAATGAAATTTTGAGTTTCAAACCTATGGCCTCTTGCGAAGTCAAAAAAAGATTACATTACATAATCCTCTCTAATTTAGAAAAAAAAAAAAATATTTTGCCGCACCTCGCAACCCGCCTCCCCCAACCCCCCCTGAGGTAGAGAAAATTTAGGAGGGGTCCACCATAAAAATCATAGAAAAAAAGGGTTAACACTCATATTTGTGCATGAATGTATATGTTGAAAACAGAAAGAACAAATTAAAAAAAAAACTAATTTCTCTTTTGCTCACGAATGTTTCCGGGGAAAAAATCTATTCTAAAATCTAACCATAAGTTATTCGAAAAATATTCTCTCAGAATGATCAATAACGAATTATTCAACATACTTTTTATTATTAAGAGAAAATATCACATAATCTCTTTTCCTTTTTAATTTACGAAGCACAATGACTGTTTAAATTGCTCTACACATCTAGCTATATTCCTAGAAGTGTTTACAACGAGTTGCTAATACAAATACAATGCCTCTGATCCCCTGCTAAGACATTGTTCCATGTGAGTACCAACTATTAGAAGTTCATCTTATACTCTATATTATTCTTCAGTATTTGGAGAGAGAGAGAGAGAGAGAGAGAGAGAGAGAGAGAGAGAGAGAGAGAGAGAGAATCTATTAAAAAAAAAAAAACTCTTCTCCATGATTTCAATTCCTGATTCGAAAGTTTTCGAGTAGTTTCCATTCGTTTTAAATAATTAGTTTTATCAGTTACATATGTCACAATTAGACACATGTAACCGATCAGCCCTCAATAGACCAGCTCTTGACATCTCTACATATGAAAACTTTGCCAATTATGTGGCTAGTGTGAGCCTGAACTTATGATATATGACCTATGGGAAGATTAAAATATACCTGACTTGATGCTCATATAGAGCAACATATTTAGAAAACATTATGGTAAATGTTTACAGGGGCATTAGGCAAACATCTTGATCATGATGTTGAAATAATACACCAAATTGTAAATTAATACCAATGCAGTAAGCTATTATGAAAGATTGATAAGGAACCTTCAACATGACCACTTAACCTTTTAGTTCAAATCTTGACAGGATGTTCAGAGAACACATCTGGATTAAATGCTATTATCATGAGCCATAAAATCAGAAAAATAATTGTTGTACATGTGCCTGGAACCTTGCCTACCACTTACGGAAGCCATGTTACCGGGAAAAATGAAAATAATGAAACAGGATTGTAGTCATTTTGTAGCTTAATAATTTTATTTTTTTATTGGATTTATAACAGCGACCACTCGTACTGAACAACTTCCCCCTATGTAATTTCCTTCTCATCTTTAGAATAAAGCTGACCATTTTAAATCATTATGCTTGCGTATAAGTTTACTTGGTATTGCCTAACATACAATGACCACTCGTAATATAAACAATAATTATGCTATTTCAAAGTATTCTTTATTTTAAGAATGCCAAAGACCATTAAAAGTCAGTATGCATTATCATAGATCAGTTTCTGTTTATGACATGACAACGGTCATTGAGCATTATGATACAAAAATGGTCAACTATGCAATCTAGTTTATATATGAAAGTTTTTCCTACATTGACTTTAGCTAAGAAGCAATACGAATACACTCAAATATACAAACACCTCTCTCTCTCTTTATATATATATATATATATATATATATATATATATATATATATATATATATATATATATTATATATACTATATATAAAAAGTATTTGACCTACTGTAATGCAACATTATATTATGAAAATGAAAAGCCCGAAAAACACTATTTCAGAATTGCAACCATAGATTTTAGGGGCATCCGTCGGTGCCCCTGATCACTGGTAAAATATGGACATGATAATTAGGAGTATATACTACCTACAAAGCATATACATAGGTGTGGCAGTACGTCGTCGTTGGCATGCAGGTGACCGTTGACCCAGGGAGGGTAGAAATTAAGGGTTCCTTGATGTTTATTGTCTTGGTAACATACGACCACCTTCATTACCATCCTTCCTGGGAGTTCAATGGTCACCTACATGCCAACGACGACGTACTGCCACAACTACATATGCTTTGTATATAAATATGTATTCCCATAACATATCATGTTCATATTTTACCAGTGAACAGGGGCACAGAACAGATGGGCCGAAAACAATGGTTTCAACGTTAAAATAATGTTTTGTGGGACTTTTATCTTCGTATTATACTGTTGCATTACCGTAAGACAGTCATGTACAAAATATATATATATATTTACACACAAACACACACACACAAATTATATATAATATATATATATATATATATATAATATATATATATATATATATATACTATAGATATACATGATACATACACACATATACATATATATATATATATATATATATATATATATATATATATATATATATATATATATATTATACATCGGTCGGGGATACATTCTCAAATTCCGAAGAAAAAAACCATTAATTTTGTTTTTTGTTTAATTTGTTAATTGCCAAAGAAGTTATAGCTACATCCTATGACAGTATTTCCGGAAAGACGACTCTTCAAAACCATTTTGAGGTATCTTAATTCACAACAATCACCATTAAAGATATTTTTTTATTATGAGGATACTGATACTGTCCTTTTGTGTATGTGAGAGAGAGAGAGAGAGAGAGAGAGATGAGAGAAGAGAGATAGCCAGAGGTAGAGGAGACGAGAGAGAGAGAGACAGAATTTACCTCATTAAAATTACATAAGAAATCTTTCTTTGTGATTCCAGTTTTTCAATTGGCTTCAACAATATCTGACGCCACTTGCGTTTCTAATTTTACTCACCACTTCAGCACAGTTTCAGATTCTGACTCTTGCAAAATGACTTATATCCCTTAACACGTTTGCATTAACGAAAGTTCGTCTATTATTTGGCTACGTGAGTTTGTGCCAGGTCAAAATATGCCTGACCCCGAGAACAAGTTTCATACTACATTACAATTTCGTTCACGCTCATTTTTATGAATGAATATCTTATTAAATATAAATTGTCAAAACCTCATATCCTTACTATCGAATGTTTCAGCTAAAAAAAAAATGCCTAAGTCTTTGTATTTTGGATCGTTTGTGCTATTTCAGTCTATAAATGTTGAAAAATATTCTCCCTTAATAATTATCAATCAGGAGTTATTAAAATGTCCTTACCATTTTGAGTTTCTGCAAACAAATGTCCTTAAAGTATTTTTTCCATTATTTTTCTTTTATCTACGAAGCAGTGTAGGCTAGCCAGAATTCCGCGGAATATTTAGCGGTTGTCGTAAAGGTTTTCATAAAAAGGTTATAAGTGCATTGCGTCTAAAACAGCGTTTCTTTAAGCTACAAGCTCTTAACTTTTTATCTTAAATTTCGTATATAATTTGCTAACTGTTCAAGTCGTAGCTACCCGAGACTGTATCTCAAGGGAAAAAAAAAAACTTAAAAACCATTTTGAGAGATCTTAATTCATAGCAAACTTCTTTAAATACCTTGAGAATGATGAAAGTGTTAGATATTTAACTTATATGGCAAGTTTTCTGATAGAGAGCAGAGAGTAGAGAGAGAGAGAGAGAGAGAGAGAGAGAGAGAGAGAGAGAGAGAGAGAGAGAAATTAAACACTGGTGGGATATATATATATATATATATATATATATATATATGATACTATATATAATATATATATATATATACAGAGAGAGAGAGAGAGAGAGAGAGAGAGAGAGAGAGAGAGAGAGAGAGAGAGAGGGAGAGAGAGAGAGAGACATTCATTATACAGAAAATCCTTCTCCACGATTTATTTTCCTACACCAGTTATATTGTTAAAGCTACTCAGCTCTTTAGTGCACTTCCAATTTAATTTTTTTCGTAATTACCTTCATTAGTTAAAATGTCAGAATACGACAATAATAAGCGGATTAATTCCTTAAGCCCATACAACAAAACAAATTAGAAAACAATATAGCGAAAGTTAGTAAATATATTAAAATTTATGTCGTAAATATCGACAAGATGATGTTGAAAGGTTATACCAATTTAAAATACTACCAATGATATAAGGACAGCTATCACGAAAAATTACAAGTGACCTTCAACAATAAATTCTCTATCTATATAAACCTCTACTCAGAATTAGTGATTCATGTACAAAAACTCTCATTATGATTTTTACTTCTGATTTTCATTCACTAGTTATCTATTTGTTTCTCAATGTTAGTTTCTCATTTGCAAGATCGCCAATATCCACTCTTACTTTTGCTCTCCTTTTACTACAACTATCTCATTCTCTTCTAAGTACTCTTATATTATTGCTTTCAATTGCTTCCACCAAGTATTTAATCCACTTTCAGTGCCGGCTTCTTAACCTCAAGATCTATTACGTTCTCGTAAATCTTAATCCATCTTTCCAATTACTAGGTATCTTACTTAAATCCCGTCTAAGTTTTGGTAGGACCTCTTATTTTAAAAGTTTTATTGCCTATTATTTATCGATGTTAATATCACACTGTTTATCAATTATAGATCCTAATATTAAATTCCATTTTCATTCATGTTTGCCACTTACATGATCTACTTTATTTGATTTTTGGGAATTCATCTTCACTTAAGACCTATTATTTAATTGTCGTCTTTGTCTTGATTTGCCATTTATTATTCTTCATGAGGCTTTTACTCATCATAATCATATTTAATTTATTTCAAAGATCTAGTTTGTCACTAAAGACATCTACCAATAAATACTATTCTCAAAGAGTTGTTTCTTTCAATTCAATGCTTTTATCAGACTTGTTTTGTCTACTATTCACAGTTATTCAATGATGTTACTGTTTCACTCCCCTTCTCAGTCTAGATTTAACATTTACACAAATCCAAATTCTACTTTTGCTCTCAAATACCATTTAATTTTTTTCCGTTTGCATGAATACCAACGGCTTTTTAACGAGCCTTCTTATTCTGCTCTCGAATCGGGGTTTTTTTTCTCTCCATTCTTTACTGTAACCCTTATTTTTCATCCACCACAGAAACTAACTCATGACCTTTCTAAAAGCCGCAGTTTCCTGCCAGTCATTAGTAATCCTGCCACAATAAATTTTATAAATGCTTTGAAAGTCCTGGTTTTTCATGCATTTATAGAAATATTTTCCAAGACATTGTTGTGCAGTTGACATGAGCTCTTAATCAAATCTATTCTCTAAAATTCTGGATCCTCCTCAAAGATTAAATATCAAAATAAAAAAATTTCAAGGATAATTTTTTTCGATTTTCAGATATTCTACAATACTAGAAAAAACAATTTTTCAAGGGAATTGTTTTGTTGTTGTTGGAATATATTCTCCAATTCTAGAAAAAAAAAAAAAACATAACTCAGTCTTGTTTTTCGTGTATTTTGTGAATTGTGTAAGTCATTGCAACTACCTACGAGGTCATTTCAGGAAGGAGAAGGTTCTGTTGAAGGCCATTTAGAGACATCGTAATCCATAACAATCCTCCTGAAATATTTTAATTTGTTGTTAATTGTAAGTGAAAGTGCCTCATAACATTTACGTTACTAGGCAAGATCTCTGGTTTCTGATTTATGAAAGAGAGAGAGAGAGAGAGAGAGAGAGAGAGAGAGAGAGAGAGAGAGAGAGAGAGAGAGAGAGAGAGAGAGAGAGAACTACGGTTAAAGACAAGATAATAGGTTCCTTCATTTTCTGAACTGTTAAACGAGACCACAAGTGTTTTCTCCTATTTTGAAGTTTAATATCCTAGTAATTATCAGTTTCATAGCCAATTATTTAGTTTTCTTCTCATCAATGTTTGCCATTTACAAGACTTTTAAAACTCTACGATAGGCTGCAGAAACTGCTAACATTCGCCATTCCTCCACAGCAATGAAGAATGAATTTAATCTAATTCTGGTTAATTACCAAAAATTATGAAAAAGAATTATCAAAAGTCATACATACTGTATGTAATGGCCACGAAGTGAAGCCAGTATGGAAAAATCGTGAAATAATAGACCAGAACGTCTAACAGGCTAGTAGTATAGGAGTGGTAACTAAATGCTGAATTCTTTGTTGTTTGTACATAATGGTCTCTACTTAGCAAGCACAAGCAAATATTAATGCCAACGTCATCCAGATTCCCTTATTTCATTTAAGTATGGAATGAACTACCGGAAACTCATTAACAATGCTTCTAATAAGAAGATATAGAAGAAATGAAAATAATCAATAAAATATGGTAAGTTTTGAGCTCAGAAAAAATTAATTGTATATGGCTAATTCAGAATGCTACACATTTCATGCAGGAAAACGAAATTCTTGAAAAACCATAATCTCAATGGGGACTTAAAGTTTGGACTTTAATAAATAAAAGTATGAATTAATATAACTTGAGGAAATTGGTAATTGGTAGTCCTCTATACGATGACCAGGTTTGGTGACTACTTTTCTTTCACTGTGAAGCTTTGGAATACTGCCCAACACCACCCACCTTTTTTTTATTTTTTTATTTGGACAACCTTCCTTTCCCTGAGAGGCAAAGTGGTCTAATGCCTCCTTGGTGGTTAAGCCTCTTGTTACCTCTTCATTACGTTTCCTTTTCCTTGTTTTCTTCAGAATTAGGGTGGAAATGAGGATTAGGCTGCAATTCCCAATACAATAAATTCTTTTTATAAAAGATTAAAGTGCTGACAAAAGGTTACACTGCACAGCAGAACCAGCAGAACCATAATCTGGAGACGTGATGCATAAACCGACCATTACGGTTAATGGCGCACTAGTTTTCTGCTTTCATAAATAACATCTTCGATAATTGGATGATTCAAATAAAACTTAATTCACATCAAGTATCATTCATAAAATAGTCCTAAAAAGTTTTCTATTTAATTGTAGGGCAAAAGTAATTTCTTCGACAGCACAAAATACATTAGGAATATGAAAATATCCATCGTCAATTCGTCTGTGATGAAAATTAATTACATCTAACGGAAATCTTATATAATGTTTGGTCTTATCAACCGAAAGGCAAGGATTAAGTTCATGCTTAAAAAAGCTAAAAAAAAAAATTTGAGTTAACGACGGATTTTTTAAAAAATTGAGAAGGAAATCTCTGAAAAGGCGGATTATACTTCAAAATGTATTGGTATTCTCTTGTTCATTTTGGTATTGGTGCTTGCTCTTATGTTTTTGTTAAATTAATCCGTACTAATATATTGGATGGAAAAAATCTGTGCCAAAAGCATATGTCTGAGGAAAGATAGTAACTATCAATTTCCACGTCGTAGAGATGAATATATGTCTTAGTTTCCATAAACTTATTTATTACACAGCAACACAATACATTAGGCTACTGTTAACTTCCTTATTTTCAAGGCGACTAACGCTGATTTTTTTTTTTTTTTTTTTTTTTTTTTTTTTTTTTTTTTTTTTTACACGTATGGTCTCTATTTGGGATGTTAAGCAAATGATAATGTAAAATCATCCAGATACCCTCATTTCTTTGAATTGTGGAATGAACTTCCGGAAATTCATTGAAAATGCCTTTCAGAAGGATATATAAATGAGATGATGAAAATAATCAACAAAATATGGTAAGCTTTGAGCTCAAAAAAAATTATTTTATATGGCTAATTCAGAACGCTTCACATTTCATGTAGGATAGCAAAATTCTTGAAAAACCAAGATCCCAATGTCAACTTACAATATGGACTTTAATAAATAAAAGTATGAATTAACATAACTTGAGTAAATTGGTAATTGGCAGTCCTCTAAATTACCAATCCTTTATAGGATGACCAGGTTTGGTGACTACTTTTCTTTCACTGTGAAGATTTGGAATCCTGCCCAACACCACCCATCTTTTTTTCTTTTTAACAACCTTCCTTTCTTTGAAAGGCAAAGAGGTCTAATGCTTCCTTGGTGGTTAAAGCCTCCTGTTACCTCTTCATTACATTTCCTTTTCCTTGATTTCTTCAGACTTAGGGTGGAAATGAGCATTAGGCTGCACTTCCCATTATTATTAATTTTTAATAAAAGATTACACTGCACAGCAGAACCGTAATATGCAGATATGATGCACAAACCGACCATTACAGTTAATTGCAGCGCAAAAATAATGTCTTCAATTAAATTTAATGGAATTTTATTTACTACTTGGTCTTATCAATCTAAAGGCAAGGATTAGGTTCATGCTAAAAAAAACAAAATGAACTTTGTATTAACGTCGGAATTTTTTTAAAAATAGAGAAGCAAATCACTGAAAAGGCGTATTATACTTCAAAAAGCATTGGTAATTTTTGTTCATTTTGGTATTGGTGCTGTCTCTTAAGTCATTGTATTAATCCGTACCAATATTTTGGATGGAAAAAATACGCGTCAAAAGTATTATGATAGTAACTATCAATTTCCACGTCGTAGAAAAGAATATACAAGTCTTAGTTTCCATAAACTTATTTATTACACAGCAACAAAAGACATTGGGCCTTTATTAATTTCCATATCGTAAAGGCGACTAAATGATGAATTCTTTGTTGTTTATACACACATGGTCTCTGCTTAGCAACTATATGCAAATCTAATATCAACATCGTCCAGATTCGACCATTTCCTTTAAGAGTGAAATGAATTTCCGGAAATTCATTAAATATGCTTCTAAAAAGGAGACTTAGATAGAATTATGAAAATAGTAAAATATGGTCAGTTTCGAGCTTAGAAAAATTTTATATGGCTAATTCAGAATAGTTCACATTTCATGTAGGAAAACTAAATTCTTGAAACACCATGATCTCAACGGGGACTTACAATTTGGACTCTAATAAATAAAAGTATGAATTAATATAACTTGAGGAAATTGGTAATTGGTAATCCTCTATAGGATGCCCGCGTTTGGGGACTTTTCCTTCACCACGGAGCTTTGGAACCCTGTTTTCTTCCCCACCTCCTTCCTCCTCCCCCCTAAATTTGACAACCTTCCTTCCTTTCAAAGTCAAATAGTTCTAATGCCTCTTGTCAACTCTTCATTACGTTTCCTTTTCCTTGCTTTCTTCAGATTAAGCTGATATTCCCATTATAATGAAATATGTCAGTGTTTACAAAAGATTACACTGCACACCAGAACCATAATCTGCAGACATGATGCATTAACCTATTATTACGGTTAATGGCCACACTATTATTTTTCTGATTTTATAAAATAACCTCTTCGATAACTGGATTAATTGAAAAAAACGTAAATCACAAAGTATTATTTAAAAAATTCTCAATCCTAGACTATTAGCAGCACAAAATGCATCAGGAATACGAAAATAAGTAACGCCTATTCGTCTGTGATGAAAAATAATTATATTTAACGGAAATTTATATAATGTTTGATCTCATCAACCTAAAGTTAAGGATTAGGTTCGTGCTAAAATACCAAAACGACTTTGGACTAGCGACAGTACGCTTTTAAAAAATAAAAACTAAAACGCGGTTTACACTTCAAAATGCATTGGCAATCTTTTGCTCATTTTGGTAACGGCCTTTTCTCTTGAGTTTTTATTAATATGGATGGAATAAATCAATGTCAAAAGCATTCATGTCTGAGGAATGATAGTAACTATCAATTTCCACGTCGTAGAAAAGGATATACAAGTCAAACTTTCCACAAACTTGATCATTGCGCAGTAACAGCATAACAGCTACCATTAATTTCCTGGTCATAAAGACGAGTGTATAAGAATATATTTCCATGAACTTATTTAAGGCGTAACAACAGCAGAGTACATTAGACAATAGCTCTAACAAAATATTATTAAAGATGTAGTCAGTAAAAGGTAATAGTTCTGAACATACTATACCTAAAGTCAATAGATTTAAACGTAAATAACTAGTCTATTGCATAAACCATTTTTAAAACTAGATAAAAATATAGATATTTTACAGCAATGGATTTTGTCA
>NC_061092.1:41698618-41733618 GCF_015104395.2 Macrobrachium nipponense | reverse complement strand
TTTGAAAAACTTATTGAAGTATACAATTAACAAGGCTTTGGGTGGCAGAAACCGGGTTTCCGAGAAAATGTAGATGTGCTATTTATCACTGAACTGCTCGGAGTCAGAAATGCAATTAATAAAAGTATTTAGCCAAAATATAGTTACTTTATCCTAGAATTATAACGCACAAAAATATACATTAAAATTTGCAACTCGAATTTCTTGTCAATGATCATTCCAGGCACGAATCACAGGTTATTATAGTAGAATGAAATGAAACATCTATAGAAAAATCACTCTAGACCAAAGACGTAAAAGGGAAATGCTCGTCACACTAGACCTATTGATACAGAGACAAATAGGATTCACAAATGCAAAATTATTCAGCCGTTTTGAGGTCTGAAACATATCCTTTGAAACCAGTATAAAAGAAACGTAAAACTTTTATACCTACAACAAAACATAACTTTAACCAAATCTTAATAAATCATAAATCATCAAAACATTACATAAGACCTAAAACGAATATTATCCTTTACATTATGCCTAAATTGAGCGCAATAAGTTATATTCGACTTAAACCAAACATCAGACCTTATAATTACTCCTAAATAAAACGTCAAAGAAACTGTAAAACTTAATTATTAGACTCAATAAAAAGACCAACCTTTTAAACAGATACAGAGAAAATGACAAATATTTCATGATACCTAAAGATAAAAAAGAAGCTTATCAAACTATAAATAAAACATACGTAGATAGGCTATTTACCAAACTTTGAAATAAATATCTAAACTAGACATCTTCCATGATATATAAATGCAGCAATCTCTATAATAACAAATACTTGAGAGAGGGCGAGATAGAGGTTTCCCATTCAAGAGTAAAACAATCCGTATAAGATAAACATCGGACAGAGAAAGACAAGTAGAAATACTCTCATATACGAGTTACAGCCCCTTTCCATAACAAATAGGTGTGTCTGTGTCTTTCTGTGAGAGAGAGAGCGAGAGCGCATGTTCATACCAGGCATTATGCTAAAACAAAATTCGTTATACAATCAATTTATGAAAGAGAAAAATAAAGACGCAATGTGAGTAATATGACAAATAGTTTTTGAGAGATAATGTCTCTCTCTCTCTCTCTCTCTCTCTCTCTCTCTCTCTCTCTCTCTCTTCTATATATATATATATATATATATATATATATATATATATATATATATATATCTATATCTATATATTATCTATATCTATCTATCTATATATATATATATATATATTATATATATATATATACTTACACACACACACGCATATATATATATATATATATATATATATATATGTATTTTAGTTTATTAAAATATATATGTATGTGTATATATATATATATATATATATATATATATATATATATATATATATATATATATATATATATATATATATATATACAAGTTTATTAAAATACATGCCAATGTAAATGGCATAATGTGTTCTTTAAAAAGTTAGTAATAGCAAGCATATTTGAAATATTTGAATTTACATTTCAATTCATTGTTGTAATAATACTTACTCATGTCATAGGATTTAGTCTATTCAATCTAGCAGCGTTGCAAAACAACAGCTTCTTTATTTAAAAGAAAAGTTTATTTGTTATTGTAAATGAATAAATTCTTAATTCATTTCAATATCTTTTGAAAAGAAACACGAGCATAGTGATGGCAATATTATATTGTAGATATGTATATTGCCACAGGGCAGGGAGGGGTGTATGATTTTACTCTGGCTCTACTGTAAAAATGCCTTTTGGAAACGACAGCTAACTAAGGGTGGGCCGCCTCTAGTAATCGGAAATTGAAAAATAAGTACCTTAAAAGAATCTCCAAAAATTACTTTCAAGTATAATTCTGTAAGGTAATCAGAAGAATAAAATTTACAGTAGCTTTCACTGGCTCCGTGGCACTGAATCACTACTGAGTATTATATACAATATCAAGAACAAAGTGCCACTGGTTGGAAGCAAAAACACTAAATCTAGAGATTAAACATGATCATGGATACATGGATCAAACTCTTAATAATAATAGTAAAATAACACAATATCGTGGAGCACTGTAAGTAAGGATTACTCCCACTGGAATCTCAGAAATACTATCCCAAGAATGGCACTAACAGTAAATGTTGAGTGGCACTGTTGAACTGTTGAAGACGGCACACAACCGGGGAAGTCTACATGAATCTGCTAAGCAGGTAACGTTGTAACACACACAATTAACAGCACATAAGCTTACGTAACTGATCAATGTTAAATAAAAATTAGGCAAAACACGAGATATTTCAAATATTAAATGAAGAGTTAATACAACGAAATTACTGTTAGCATGATCCACAATAAATCCACGATTATCCCCCCCCCACAATTGCACACATATGTATATATATATATATATATATATATATATATATATATATATATATATATATATATATATATAAATAAATGTGTATCTGGGCGTACCATTACTATAATGATATATCTGGCAAAAAAAAAGCAGTTCTATAAGAAATTAACAAGCAAATGGTATTCATAGCACAACCTATTAAACACCATTCATAATGTTACCAATGAGACGTTAGACTAAATATAAAATTGATATCTATGAAATGCATTTTCTAAAAACAACTATAATGGTGAAAGAAATCACATCCCCAAAGATTTGAAATACAAAGTAAGTAGAAAATTAAATTTTAAAATTTTAGTTGTGCAATGGAATGATTAAACAGAATTGCGATTAAAGCAAGAATTATGTAATATAATCTGAAACTTACGAGATACGTGACAGACAAAAAATACGTTCGCTTGCCTGCCCATCTTAATAGATAACTTCCTTAGAGATGTTCTAACCAACCTCGAGCATATAATCCACTTCCTGAGCATCTACGCAGCCCTTCCTGTTTTGAAATTTCATCAGGTGAGGAATCTTGAAATGAATGAAAAAGTTGATGCAAAATTCCCCAAACATTTATCCTGCTATTGTTCTACGATTATTTGAAAATGCGACAAAATATACACCTTCCGTAAAGCCAGGTCAAGGCGGATTATAAGATTATTTGTGTACAAATCCTGTCAAGACTTGATATCATAAAAGAAAAAGGAAAAAAAATCTGCATACGCTTCGCATTTGTGATGAATCAAGTACGTTATGTTGCTAAAATTTTTTTTAGATATTTTTTGATAAGTGTTGCATAACTTATTAACCATAGACCAAGTTACACAACAAGAGATATAAAGAAGAACGCACATTTTCCCTTTTTATGGGATATTCATGAAATATAATTGAAACTCAAATCAGGCGGCTATTCTGTAATAAATCTTAATTACTACAGTGAAATGTTAATTGCGAAGAAACATCAAGGAAAAATGAGTAAACTGGTAGGCAAGGATTTAATAGGAAATCATGGTTGTGACTGTAACTTCACAGGTTGTAAATACAAGTTCCACGAAGTAACTTCATATGAAAAAAATACCAAGGATCTACTACTATATAATCATTAAAAATGGAATGAAAAACTCTTAGTAGTTTTATTTTAACAAAAATGGAATCAGCTTAAGATCAAATTAAGGGAAAACAAAATTACGTGGATCTCAAACAAACAAGTAAAATATTTTTACCTTTAGAAAATTGGATATATCATCAGAAAAAAAATATATTTAACCACGTTTGTACCTCCAGCCTATTGACTTGCATGAAAATCGGACTAACTTCAAGGAACCATACAACTTCCCGGAGCAGATCAAGGAAAGCAATATGAAATATATTTTTCTAATGAAATAATCCTAACATTTTTTTTTTGCATATCATTAAATATTTGGAACGTAGTTCTAACAAATGGAAGATCATTAAGATACTTAATCGAAATGAAGAAAGAAATAGTCCACGTTATTGCTCAAAAAGTATGAATTTATTGTGTAAAAGAATTATACATTGTTTAGAATATATTTCACTATAAATGGTGCTTCAACAGACTATCTGAAGTCCAAGAATCTTAATTCTATTGACAGCCACAGCTGTAGTTTGCAATATTCTAATAGCAGAAGATTTATACTGACATTCTGTCGTGATTTAGCCGTGCATTCATTCTGCAATCTATTCTCAAGGTCCAACGAGTTCCTTCGAACTTCCAGATAACACTGCCAATTCAAAGATCATACAAGGATTGTCCCACTAACAGAAACATGGTCTTTCCAGAATTCCAAAAACTTTTTTCTGCAGGCTGATGCCACCTGCAATTTCAATAAGAAATTTTTTTTACTGCCAGGTTACAAGTCTCATCCAGGAATCCTTAAAGAACTGACCCTGTTATATAGTTTTTCCAGGATTCCTGGGGTCTTTGCAGAGCAACCTGGTATCACAATTCTATCGTTAGTACAAAAGTTTCCTTTTACTGTCAGGAAACACGGCTCTGGCACAGATCGTTCGAATTTCATGCCATGGCCTTTCCAGGAATCCAGAGATGTCAGCCGCGCGGTCTGGAATCGCAGTCCATTCTAAACAAACAAGAATTCCTCTTCACTAACAGGTAGCACATCCCATCCGGCACCTGCCAGGTATGACTATGTGCTTTACACGATCTTTCCACAATTCGAAGGAACAATTCTAAGTAAACGCAACATTCTCCTTCCACTAATTAACATGCGGTGTAGAAATGATGATGATGATGGCTTTTGCAACTGCCAGGTAAGATTTGTTATAAGATATTTTTCCATACGTCCTAGTATATATACACATATATACATATATATATTATATAATATATATCTATATATATAACATACATAATTAATCCTATACATATATATAACATACATACTATATATATATATATATATATATATATATATATATATATTATATATATAGACATATATTGCCTTTTTACGTACTAAAGAAACATAACAAATATAACAATGAGCGCTGTTTAATAGACAGAGAATGATGCATTTACCTATCATTAGTTTTTAGAACTCTAAAGAGAGTATGTAAACTACAAAGGGCAAATGTTTGTTGTCAGATGTTTTTTACTACATCCTAGGCAACTATATACATATATGTATGTATGTATGTATGTATGTATGTATGTATGTATGTATGTAATTTGTGGATAACTTGAGAATCCTACAAACTGTAACATTCTAACCGTTTTAGAAGGCCAATCAATGCCGTAGGTTATTCTGCTTTTGTCTGTAAAATGAAATTATTTTATAAAATCAACTCAAGCGGTACTTACAACTCAATATTTATTTTTTTAACAAAAGACAGAGATTCTAAAATCAATCACTCCTTCAATATTAATATGCCTTTCCAAATACCTCAATATATCTCCTCTCCCACCGTTCTTTCTCCTAAATTAGTACTATGCCATGCATGTATATATAAAACATCCTAACCCCTCCAAAATCACTGCCCAGCCTTGCTCTATTCATGAACTAAATTATGCCAAAGGAATCCCAATACTAGAATTCAACACTTCGTGATAATCCCTGGCAATGATTTCGATTGTAACTTTCTCGCCATTAGAAATCCTCTCGTGGATAAATATGAAACTGAATGAATGCTCACACCAGGCACTTGAAATCTTCGGGGACAAAATAAATATAAGAGTTTGAATTCTCGTTTCCCTTTGAGAATTGGGGAATCATATTTAAACTTCGGCGCATTCGAGGTTTCTGTAGTGTATAATGCTGTATGAAACTCTCAGCCACTGCCCATGAAACTCTCACCCAAGGCCTATGACACTTTCACCCAAGGCCAGGTGTTGTTGGCATATACAGCGATGCCAGACTCACGATCATAGCTAACTTTATCCTTAGATCAAATAAATTAAACTATTAACGCTAGAGGGCTGTAATTTGATGTGTTTGATGCTTGGAGGATGATCATCATACCAATTTTCAGCCATCTAGACTCAGTAGTTTTTTTAAGATCTGAGGCCGGACAGAAAAGTGCGGACGGACAGACAAATAGCCATCTCAGTTGTTTTCTTTTACAGAAAAATTAAATTTTAGTTACTGAAACAAATCATTGGAACGAATCATGTTGGCAGTTTCGCCAAAGAATCGTGAACCTCAATAAGTTAGTAAAATGTGTAAAGGTTTGAAAATTAAGATAAGGCTGCATCACTACGAAGCCGGGGCTGCGTAAAATATAATGGTAACTCTGTGACAGGAAAGGCTCAATGCTATTATAATATAAACTACACTTTGAAGTCTAGACTCTTAAGATGAATATTTTATAAACAACATTTTGAAGTCTTAAGACTTTCGATGAATATTTTGATCTTATTGACAAAAATGAAAATGTAAACATTGATATAGTTAAGGAATATATATATATATATATATATATATATATATATATATATATATATATATATATATATATATATGCACACACACACACACACACACACACACATATATATATATATATATATATATATATATATATATATATATATATATATATATATTATGTATGATATATGTTTATATATATATATATATATATATATATATATATATAAGTATGTATATATATATATATATATATATATATATATATATATATATATATGTGTGTGTGTGTGTGTGTGTTTGTGTGCGCGTAACAAGACAAGCTACATTGAGCATGACGTTTCAGACTGACTTTTCTTAAACAAAGAAAAAAGCACCTTGCAAGAAATGAAAAACAAATAGGCAAACATTTGTATTCCTAAAAAAAATAGAAAAAGAAAAAAAATGTCAACCAGCAATAATTTGCATAATTATCTAAAAAATGTGCATCTTCATAATTTACTCGAAACCCAATGATACATTCTACTATATATATTTCTAAATTCATATTCAAGTGGACTGAGTAATGATAGTAATAGTAAAGGAATAAAAGTAATATAAAAGAAGATAATGCAACCACAGGTTAAGCATAATAAAAGAAAATTTTACTTAATTATTCAAGAACAAATTACAGTATTCGTGTATCCTTAAGAATATGTCTCCTCAAATTCTCCTTTGGAAGGAGAGAGAGAGAGAGAGAGAGAGAGAGAGAGAGAGAGAGAGAGAGAGAGAGAGAGAGAGAGAGAGAGAGAGAGAGAGAGAGAGAGAGAGAGAGAGAGAGAAAAAATTTTGACTGATAACGCATATAGTCTATCAGTTCTATACAACTGACCCATTCTAAAAAATAAAAAATAAAATAAAATGCGTCGTAAGTACATTAACAACTCAATTAACTTACAGCTCAGCTTCACAGTTAACATTTTGAGAATATCTGGGAAATTCAAGTTGAATATTTTCTGTTAAATGAAGTATGTTTAAAACTGTTACACATGACTCGTTTCAGCGTTTATCTTAACTGGTTGAATATTATTATGGAAGAAATGCAAAAGGTAAGCTTCACTGAAATAAAATGTCCACATTAAAAATAAAACTGTTAAAAACACAATGAATAAAATAAAGAAACAAAAATATAATTAAATTAATTAATCAATAAAAATACAAATATACCATAAACCTCCAATCAACAACGCATTGCTTTTAAGAGGCCAGCCAATATTATTGCACAGAAACACATATTCTTCAGCTAGCCCAGACCCGACAAGCAGGGAAAAGAATGGGGGAAATAAAAGGGAAACAGGGTGTTCAGCTCAGCATTTCAAAGAATGGAAGAGTCAGGGAACACGGAGGTATAAAGAGATTTCTGAGATCGAACCATGTTAACCTTGAATTAATGATTTCCGTAGTAAAAGAGGGAAGTCGTGGCTTCACGGGTGTACGAGACTGCCATTTTCATATTCCTATTTAGCTTTCTACAGAAAATATCAAGATATACTCTGACAACTGACCTATTATTTACTCCATTAAGAGACCTTGAGAAATCTTTGCTTTAATTTATATCTACAAATATCAACTGACAAATATACATGTATTCTTACAATTGAAAGTATCTACGCAAAGATCAACAGACACTTAAAAATAACTATTCAGTGATCTCCAAATATCAACTTACGTAAGTCTAAATATATGCACTTTGATTTTTATAAATCTCAATTTATCTACTTGAAGATCAACATAAAGACAAATGTATATACTCAGACCTTTATTATCCTTGTATATGAATCTCAAGTTATCTAAAGGAAGATCAACAATCTCTACAATATCTTAATGAGATCATCATTTTTGTCATACATCTCTCAAGTTCTTTACATAATGAATAACACTATTTATAAGTACACAAGATAGCTCTCCAAATGAAAAAAATGCGCCGAAGTTTCTTCGGAGCAATCGAGTTTTGTACAGGGTACAAGGCCGTATAAAGCTCTCAGCCACGGCCAAGTGGTAGCCTGTGCTGTTGGAACCTGTAGAGGTGCCAGATGAACTATCATGGCTAATTTTAACCTTAAATAATCTAAAATACTACTGAAACTAGTGGGCTGCAATTTGGTTTGTTTAATGATTGGAGGGTGGATGATCAACATACTGATTTTCAGCCCTCTAGCCTCAGCGGACAGAAGTAGTACGGACGGACAGATAAATAGCCATCCCAATAGTTTTCATTTACAGAAAACTAAAAAAGAACAATCGTCAACATCAATAAAAAGTAGTTCTGCAGACATACACATTTATATCACCCAAAACAACAGATCACTATATTATTGAATGGTAATTAAACTCTTCGACTCCCATGATACAACTAAATATATATATATATATATATATATATATATATATATATATATATATATATATATATATATATCTATATATCAATATATATATATATATATATATCTATATATATCTATATATATATATATATATATATATATATATCAATATATATATATAATATAATATATATATATATTATATATTAATATAGTAATTTTTATATAATATATATATATATATATATATATATTTCATATATATATATATATAATATATATATATATATATAATATATATATATAATATATACATATTATAATATATATCTATATATATATATATATATATATATATATATATATATATATATGACATAGACATTTAACTTTTGGTGTTTCAAAGCAGAAATTTGGAATAAAGTGCGATTGAGGGTTGAGAACCTCCACCGAAGTATAAATGATCAATAACCAAGTTATAGGCCCACTTAAGGATTCATAAGGAGATACAATAATGGGGTATTTATTCTTAGGAACATAATGTGCGTGTAACATTATTATCAATTTGGAACTTGAACTAAGCCAAATGAAACACTTCAAGAAGTATTATTTACCCACAAATTCTTAGCCAGGATGAAATAAATAGTCTCTATAATACATATTTTTCCTCAGAATCAATTTGAAAATCCACTTACATTCAGTTATCTCTATTTCCTAATTTCTGAATATACATAATTTTTTTTTTATATTTAGTCTCAATTGACAATACATTACGATTCTTATTTCCATAGAGCAGGTCCATATGGCATATCCGAAAAGCCCATTACTCTATGTAATGAAATCAACTTACCTTTCGAAGTAAAATTACGACAAAGCACAGGAAAAGAATTTATACTAAGGATAACCGAGGTATATAAATTATGAAGCATTTAAAATCTTTAAGTATCGGCAAAGACCATTATAGGCAGATACCTATAACAGAGAGAGATTTATAAATCTCAATATAAATATATGTTAAAATCTGTGTATGTATATATATATATATATATATATATATATATATATATATCATATATATATATATATATATATATATAGAGAGAGAGAGAGAGAGAGAGAGAGAGAGAGAGAGAGAGAGAGAGAGAGAGAGAGAGAGAGAGAGAGGATTATTAAGTCGTCCAAATACAGAAATTACAATGGGACAAAGCATCTTTGGAGACAAGTTACGGCAAGTTTCAAACACATATTAGGAAATTATGTCTATATGAACTGAAAATATTACAGTAACGACCATTCTATTAATGAAAATATCCCTGCAGACATCAAATATAACCACTTCGAAGAATATAGTAAGCAGTGGCTTGTTCATGAGCCTAAAGATTGGTCTATGCTTCGTGTCCCGACGATTTTAGGGTTCTAAATTTTGACATGTGGTACGACGACGAAATTCTGAATCGTGTAAATTCCGACGTGTTGTGATTAGCCTAGAAGACTGGATCCTAAGTCTATTCCCCTATTCCGGTATTCTGGAAAATACGATGCGCATTCTGCGTTTCTAGCTCTCTAACATTCTCTTGGAAAGCATGTTTTTCCATTTTTTTGACACCCGTTTGGAAAATGCGCTCTATTCCATTTTCCTGCCGCACTTTAGGAAAATACAACGCTATTCCGTTGCTCTGGCTATTTTCTTTTTTTTAACTATGGCACTTATTTCAAGTGCCTTTTTAATAGGAAAATACATATCTATTCCATTGAGCTTGCCGGTTTTTTTTTTAACTATGGCACTTATTTTAACAGTGCCTTTTCAGTAGCTAATTATTATACCAATAAATTTAGTATAGGTCTACTTCATTTTAAAAATACGATGCTTATTTGAAGTATTACCATTTGTCATGTAAAATCGTGTATTTATTTCATGGGCATCATTCTGTAAAATATGACATCTATTTGAAGATTCTGGCTCATATTTACGTGTACTCGAAAAATTCACCCTTCAAAATCTACAAAAAATACTATAAAAAAATCTGTCACCGACCACCATGTATCATACTTTGTCAGTATCTCTGGCTCGCCCAGTTTCTAGGCCTACTGAAGTCTTCTGATTGCCCCAAGACAGACACAGGTTCCGCCTTAAAATTGACACTTGTCACATTCATACAATTTTTTTCTAAATAACTTGATCTTCATAAACGAGGATTAATGATTGTCAAATCTAGAATTTTTAATAGTCTGTATACGTCGCATTTTTTGCAAAGAATGCAAATAAATGCAGATAATAAATATTAAAACAATCAGCCTCCAGGGTTAATTTTGTCACACTTTCCTTTCGTTACAGGAAAACGATTTGAGAATTTTTCTTATTAATGCGTTATTAGTTAGCCATGTATAATAAAAAATTCAATAAGACCTGTTACTCTACCCACGGCCTTCAAAGTAAATTAGGAATATGTTATTTGACAAGAGCATCATCCTCAATCTAGCGATGTGAATCTTCCCCTTCTTCAATTTTCTCTTACTTTTATGACCTTCAACTTTTCAAAAGGCAAACCTATCAATCCCATAAAATTATTAAGCCTACTTCCGCTTCCTTGCCGCATTTTCTATGACTTATTTGGGATTTGGCTAAATGAGAACACTGACCTGGCCGCCATAGTGGACAATGAATGTGCACGATTTATAAATATAATACACACAAACTACAGATATTTATATCCTTGCTTAGATATGACACACTACTATAATATATATATATATTATATATATATATATATATATATATATATATATAGTATATATATATATATATATATCTTTGCTTACATGAGGCACACACTACAGATATGTGTATCCCCGCTAGAGGTGGCACACACTACAGATATGTATACACTTATTCTAGCTTAGATGTAACACACGCTATAGATATGTATATCCTTGTTTAGATATGACACACACACACACTAGGAGATATGTCTATCCTTGCTTGGATGTGACACACACTACTGGTATGTATATCCTTGCTTAGATGTCACACACTGCAATATATATCCTCGCTTAGATGTGACACACGCTACAGATATGTATATCTTTCTTTAGATGTGACACACAATATAGATATGTATATTTTTGCTTAGGTGTGACACACACTACAGATAGTATGTATATCCTCGCTTGGGTGTGCCACAAGCTACAGATAGTATGTATATCCTTGCTAGGGTGTGACACACACTACAGATATGTGTATCCCTGCTTAGATCTGGCACACATTACAGATATGTATTCTTACTTAGCTATAACAAGTCATATAAAAGTGAAAACGTCACCAGTCTCGCCATTAGATTTGGTGCTCAAGCACCTCCCGTAGAATTAAGAACAGTTCCAGTGCAGTAGCAACTATAAGTGTACAGTTGTCAGAAAAGGTGCTTACGTAAGGCATTATAAAGGGATTACAAATATCACTTAATAACACCTTATCGTAGGTGCTGACTTTCCTGAGTAGGGTGCCCATACTGCG
This sequence comes from Macrobrachium nipponense, assembly GCF_015104395.2. Classification (NCBI taxonomy): domain Eukaryota; kingdom Metazoa; phylum Arthropoda; class Malacostraca; order Decapoda; family Palaemonidae; genus Macrobrachium; species Macrobrachium nipponense. Next base: position 41,721,399 of record NC_061092.1, on the reverse strand, counting down.
AGATTTATCTCGCCTGATTCCCCAAATGAAGAAAATATTGTGATCCCCGGGAGGCGGAGAATACTGTTATAGGACTATAAACTGATCGACGAGATCGTTCCTTCACCAAGTATGTTTTTATCGTGTTTTTATAGTCTTTTTATAGTTTTAACTTTTGATTGTTTTGACTTTCAATACAATCACAGCCCACTCTGTGTTCCTGCTTCCATTGCTATGCCATCAAAGTTTACTCTCTACTCCCCTTGATTATTCGTTCGTTTTATGCAGTTATTGTACCCAACAAAAACTCTCATTTCAATATGTATCTTGAGAAACTATATATCATTATTACATTTTCTTTATACAAGAAAATCTAAATCACCTTACTTTTACGATGACGTGAAACGTCAAGAGGCCGCCATTTTGTGATTCATGCCTTGCAGTCACTAATCTTTTTAGCTACAAAGTTCTAACGTCAAGACCGATTGCAATTCCAATACAAATGACAATTATGACTATTTTCCTTACGGAAATATTGAGCATTTCTACAGTTGTGCAGAAATACAAGATCTGTGAATGCTCTATTACAAAGGCTGCCAACATAGTTGTATTTTTTTTTATATTCACTAGCAGTAACCTTTAATGCGCCACATTAGTAATGCCACATTCACGAAACTTTTGCATTTCGGTATACAATGTAACGTTATATTTATATTTTAATTAGACTTTTACCCAGAAAAAGCTTTACAAACGAAATAAAGCGGGTCTTCCGAGAACAGTTTATTCTTTTTTTAGATAAAACAGTAATTATAAAATCCAGTCCTTCCCTGGTCACTCGCTATAACATAATACAAGCTTGATAGTAACTGAAATCTAAACTTTGTGAATAATGCTGAAACTGCATTGACATTTGCTTTGACATCTTCACGTCAAAAATATGTAGAAGAAACTGTCAGCTAATTAAATCCTGGAAATAAAGGTCTGGGCAATACAGTAGTACTGTTAAGGCATGGATTTATAATCCTGTCATAAGAATTAAGATCTCCCGGAAACTGTGAAGTCTCTTTTATAAATTGAGATCCTCCCTATAACACTCTTAATGGAAAAACATGGAACATTCAATCTATCCTCTTCATGGAACATTCAATCTATAGCCTCTTTCATATAGATTTCAATCCAATTGTAACATGGAGTAATTTCAATCCAGTCAATCAATTTTTCAGACCTCTACAATGCAATGGCGGCTCAAATGAGCTTCATACAACGGGGCTTCACCTTAAACAACAAGGCAGAGACTGTTAAGTCTTTTTCAAATGTCCATTCAATAACATGTCTCACTTTTAGAGGCCTTACACTAGAACGTCAGTCGAGACTTTTTGTAACCTATTATCAAGGTCCTACACCTAGCCTTTTATCAAGGAATTCAGTGAAGGATACTGAAATTTAACCGTAAATGAAACCCCTACGCAGAAGTTGCTCCCAAACGTGTCACCCAGGAACATCAATAAGACACTTAGAATGGTAGTTCAGTTCTGTCAGTTGAATCAAAGATTGGATATATTCTCTTACAACGGAATTTCAGGTCGGTTTTTTTCCCGCTAGAAAAGTGCGCGCATCATGATGAAGTTCGCCAAGCAGGAAGTTTCACAACACGAGTACAAATCAAAATTACCACGACTGAAAAACCAAAACTAACACTTCAAACAATTTTGGCTAGCTAACAAATACACTGGAAGGCTACTGAAATCTTGTCAGAACAATACCCTTACAATGATAATCAAAAACTCCTAATTTACATATAGGAAACCTCTCATACAACATGCAATCTTTTTAGTAACCCATTATACTTTTTTTGGTGTCCTCATAAAGTATGGAGTCGAAAGGAAAACTAAGTAATGTCAAAATGATTAATTGTAACTTCAGAAAGGCACAGTAAGCCAGAGTCTTGGAAGATAAAAGCTTAGTTAATAAAAGCAACCTTCGTTTTGCTGGAATTGTGCTTATCAAACTAATTTCAGAAGTTATTGAAAGACACTAGATCTCTAAATAGATTAACAGCACTTTAATTTCAGGCTGGAACAACGGAAGCGCTGGACCTTTGCAAGTAACCGCTGCAAACGTTGCACCTTATGAATAATGTCCTCTTCTGCTTTCCAGAAAATAATCAAGTCATAATCCATTGAATGCTATGCTATGGGAGGCCTGGTTTGATAAGTTTAATTTCACTAAAAGCACCACCAAAATCCTTCTACACAACCTCTCGCTTCGGTCACTTAGAGAACTGTCAAAAAGATCGTTTGTATAGCCTCCGTCATCTATTCCACTAAGTTTAGAGCTAGCCGAGCATCGTCATCTAAGCGAAGGCAACCTTAAAAATGAATCTGAATAATTAAAAACGAAAAAAACTCGGATCAGTTATTTTGGACATACTTACTAGGTGTATTGAGAAATGCATCACAAATGAGTGTCTCCATGACAAACAATCAAACAAAAGGGGCTTCAATGCAGAATCTTGCATCAGAGCTTTAAAGTCTTTAGGCATTGAGTCTAGAGGTTCACATTAGGTCGCTTGCATCTACACCTTACCACAATATTATTATATAGACCAGTCATATGGCAAGGGTTGGGATGACATAGGCCCAGCCTACCCTCAACCCAGCCACTTAAGACAACCAGCCTCCTTAAAAGTCTTAGAAAATGGATTTTTCGCTGTACTATCCACGAACGTATGAAGTTCGCCGAGACAATTTCTTTTACCATAGATGTGAAATACCTCATTTGAATTTCCTGCAGAATTACAGCCACCAATTCAGGTAAAAATATGTGACGTTGATTCCAATCTTTTTTTACTACCCTAGCATTGTAATAATCATTACCCTTATCATTGTTTTACAATTACTGTCATATATCAGATAAAATAGCTACATGCAATAGACTGAGCGTTATAACTGATCCAGATATCCAGGCTAAGGGAGCCACTCATAACAAAATAAGCACGACAATTATTATTATTATCATATTAAATTCAAAACGGCTTTTGATATGAAATGCAAACATTAATTCTCAAGATTTCAAACTGACCTGGTGAAAAAAATGGATCATAAAAAATCTAAAAAACAAAAAATAGCATAGTTCACAAACTAAGTACCAGACGGATAAAATGTGATTATTCGAAATGAAAATAAGTTATCTGGACTAAGACTTGTTAGGCTGTTGCACTTACAACGTCTTGCAAGGCCGGCGGTACCACCAAGACTGCACCCACCAATTTGCGGTAGATTGGTTTCGTAGTGAGATGAAAAAGGTCTTTTCAATATTCTCAGGTGCAAACTTTATGGCTTTAAATTTCGTTTAGGCTTTGTGGCTTGTACGTGCTCGTTACTAATAATAATAATAATAATAATAATAATAATAATAATAATAATAATAATAATAATAATAATATTAGATTGATATGGAGTAGTCATCTCCAAAGGTACGAAAGCCTAGAAAATGAATATTTAAAATAAATACATTTAAAGAATATATCTATCATTCTATGCCATGCATATCCTACAATAAAACAAACATGTTTATGATCCTTGCAAGTTCCTGATTACAACAAGGACTATACTTGATGTTTACAAGGCCTACGTCTAAACAGAATAATTTTGGCTTCGTGACTATCAAATATTATAACTAAAATGAAGTGTGTGCCTATTCGCAGGGAGGTTGAAAGTCAGGAATTAATGACTTATCTATGTACGATTTATTTCTCCTGAAAGTTATCAATAATTTTTGAATAATTTCTATCCATAAGAAATCAGAGAATGTACCTTCAGGTATTCGTTCTTGTTTTCGGTACATTATTTCTACTAAATAGTCTTATACTTTTCCTAAAGTTAATCTAATAAATTTTTATAGCAAAGAACGGTATTAACTTTTTTGACGAATATACTATGGATATCTTATTTTTCAATACTCTGGACACGGATTTCTTCTTTAGAAAGTAGTTAATTGCAATAGTATCAAGTTATGCAATGGTTCAAGATAAAAATATATTTCCACAAATCTTCCGGACATGCTCGGCGTCGATGACCATAGCCATTGCGACACCAGTTCCAATTTCTCAATAAACGTGTTCCTGAACTACTCAAATCGATCAATATTCGGATATATGAAGTTTATCAAAGTGCTTCCCTTTATCAAACGAATTCACATAATATCGAGAGAGAGAGAGAGAGAGAGAGAGAGAGAGAGAGAGAGAGAGGAGAGAGAGAGAGAGATAAAAATATGGAATTCAGAATGGATCCTAATACGAAAATTTATGACGTATAACCGACTCGGAAATCGCCAAAGATTTTATTGTGATGCCATTATATTGCCTCATTCAGGCTACTTGAAGAACATTTTAATTCAAATGTATTTCCAAATAAACCCGTTCCTTTCGCTCTAACAATTGCTTCACGATATAAACAATGCTTTTATGTAAGTCAGCCTAAATGACAATAACTATATAACGTCAATCAACTATATGAGTTAAAGGCTTCAATTAAATATTCACAACCTCACCATACTTAGACCCACCTAGCTCAGTAGTCTGGTTAAACCATCTTAAAAACAACAACAACAACAACAACAACAACAACAACAACAATAATAATAAAATAATAATAATAATAATAATAATAATAATAATAATAATAATAATAATAATAATAATAATAATAATAATAATAATAATAATAATATGACCCACTAAATCTAAAACAAGCCACTCATTTCTTGAAAAGTCGCTCCTGGAATGTCCTAAAAACTGGACTCGGTGCTACAATATTTATAAACACATGACATTTTACCTGAATATCTATCTTATACCAGACATGAAGAAGAGGTGGGTCTGATTCGAATTTCTTCCAGCTCATCCGTTACTGTAAAAATTCCTTGAAAAGGAGTTGCAGAAACACAGTCCAATTCTGAAGAGAATATGATGTTGCATTTGATTTCCGTCCTTATTACTTTCACTAGAATCATTAGAATCAAAATCAACATTATCATTACTATTATCTTTTATAAATATTTCTGCAATTATCATTGTATTCGATCAAAAATTGCTACAATTGCTGCTGTGACGTTCAGTCTACAGGTGTTATTCATAAAAATAAGCGCTAAAACTTGCTATCATTTTATATCTAGCTTAAAACGCAAATTTTGAAAAGTATTGTCATGAGCAATGCTCAAACTATCAACTGAACTTTGTAGTAAAAATATACCATAAGAAAAATGTATTACAACAAAAATTCAAAGGCTAGAGTAACATTAGCAGCATGAAGAATAAACCAAATTGTCACTATATGATAATAACAAATTTACATTAAACCACTGAACAAAGACTTGCTTTTTAGGTAGTTGAGCTTACAGCACCTCACCACACCTACTGGACACACAATTCATATCAATTTGCGATACTCTTTTTCTGATCCCAAAATTTTTGCCTTTAATTTTCATGAAGGCCTTATGGATTCCTTCATATGAGTATCCGCTCGGTTTGAATAATAATAATAATAATAATATTAATAATAATAATAATAATAATAATAATAATAATAATAATAATAATAATAATAATAATAATAAACTGACAAAATCAAGCCGTTCACATATGAAATTCCCCATGTGTAAGCCAAGGAAATCTATATTAATAATCAATTATTAGAATGAAATATAAGACGTAAATATATGCCGTGCCACTCATACACCTAAATAAAATAAACTCACTTTTGAACTTTTCCAGTTTCCAGACTTTGTAGGGGATATCAGTTATGTCTAAATGGAATAACCGTGGCTTCTTGAATACCAAATATTATTATTCCAAGGAAATATGTATTTACTGAGAGTTAGGTTAATAATTCAGAATTAAACGCCTTGCATCTGTGTACTAGTTACTTCTTTTGATAGCCGATGATGTCTTTTTCGTTGGACTTGAACATTAAGGAATTCGGAAAGGGCTATATGACGTCAGCTAATCACAGGTGTTAAAAAGCCTCAATTAAATCTGGCATTATGGCAGTTTAATCTCAAACAAACTGTTCCACTTAGAAGTCGTTCCTGGAGTCCCCTAAAAACTGGACTCTGTGATATATCTATGAGGCTCTGAAATCCGCTGAGAAGAGATATTTTTCTCAGATTAGAATTTGTGGATCTTTCCTAGATAGTGACCCCAGGGGTTTCCGGCGGCCGTTGTCTATGACTAATATTTCATGGGGTTCATTATTTTTATGATTTTAACAGTCTTTTGTTTACGTTTTAACAGTCATCCCAACGGGCTTGTACTAAACACGCCGCAAAGGTGGATAAATACCTGGTTAAAAACCTTAGGGATAATTATCTAAGAAAGAATTTCTTGTAGTTCATTCGTTACAGGGGATATTTCTTGAGAATGAACTTTGAAAATACAGCACCAGATTCAGGTAAAAGTATTCGGTATTGACTCTGATCATTACTGCTATCACTAGCATTACTACAATCAGAATTTTCAAAATAATGAATATAATTGCTCTTATTTTTAGAATCATTGTTAACTCCATCTAAAACCGATACTATAAAAATAACTGAGAATTATAATTGATTCCGATCATTACTGCTATCGCTAGCATTACTATAATCAGAATTTTCAAAATAATTAATATAATTACTCTTATTTTTAGAATAATTGTTAAATTCCATCGAAGACAAACACTGGTAAAACAACTTAGAATTATTATTGCTACTTCATAACCAGTATAAAGGACCTAATGGTAAAAATATGCACCACAATTGCTATCAATATTATACCAAATTTAAACGGATAACAACAATTAATTCAAGCATTAATTCTCAAGCTATAAAACTGACATGGAAGAAAAACGTACCATTAGAAGAAAAGAGTAAAAAAAAGAAAAAGAAAAAAACTAAGGCAATATGAATAGGGGACAAGATAAAATGACTATTCGAAAAAAAAAAAAAATGAAAGTTGATCTGGACTAGCACTTGTCAAGGAGTTGAACTTACAACGTCTTGCTAGGCCGACGCTCCTACCAGCACTGTGCACATGACTTAGGGGTACGCTGGTTTTGAATTGGAATTATAAAGGTCTCTTAATTTTCTTTTTATACAAACATTTTTGTCTTTCATTTTCGCGAAGGCATTGTGGCTTCTTTTAGATAAGTATACGCTTGTTTTGAATAAATAATAATATAATATAATAATAATAATAATAATAATAATAATAATAATAATAATAATAATGATACAACGACTAAGCAAAGATATTCCCTTAGTGGAGTCCAGAAGACATGTAAACCTAGAAACTAAATCTCTTAAGGTAAAAATTCATATGCAATTCTTGATGTAAAAATACCCTACGATGCAACCTATACCCACAATAAATAAATATTACTGAACTTTGAAAGTTCTGGATTATCATTGGAACTATAGTTGATTATTATAAGGGCCTTTTGCTTAGTCAAAATAAGATAACTGTGGCTCTAGGACTCTCAGTTGGTGTTGTTAATATGAGACCCATATTTATTCCCAGAGTTAAAAACACAGAACTGAACGCTACGTCACTGTTTATATTTCAATTCGTGTAATTTTTTCTTACTTTGAACATGAAGGAGTTCCGAAGATATACTTTTAAAAATTACTTCTTGATTTAGGAGCGTTATTACTGCCAGGTGCATATATATTTTTGTTCATTATATTCTACTGTATCTTTAATGCCAAAAACAATGTATTAATTTTTTCTGCGAATGTCATGCCAAGCTATTATTTTTCATTGCGGTAACCATTGATTTATTCTTACGATCCAGTTAATTAGAAAAGGATCAATTTACGAAACGACTCAAGATGAAAATGGACTTCTACAAGACATCGTGGTATGTCCGGAGGCGATGACCATAGCTTTTGCAACACCAGTATACGTTTTTATTTTAACAAAAGAAATTAGTACATGTTAACATAGTCTATGTTACTGTCTGTAGTTTCAGATATCTGAAGTTGGTCAAAGCCCTAGGCTTCATTTAAACGAAGCCACGAGAGAGAGAGAGAGAGAGAGAGAGAGAGAGAGAGAGAGAGAGAGAGAGAGAGAATTTTGGAGTAAAGAACCTGGAATTGAGAACTGCCTAAAATAATGAAATTTGCGGCTTTAAACGACTGTGAACGCCATTTTGTTGGTCTACCACAGGCCAATTGAGGAACATTTACACTAAAAAATATATCGAAAAACCCGTTGTTTTCACATTGTCAATTGAAGCCAAATATAACCAAAGAATTGGTAAAACGTTAGCATCAAAGACAAAATTATTTGACGTCTGTTATTCATAATAGATATAATATTCAAAGAATTACTCAAATCTTTAACTAATTACTCAAAACAGCCTGGACATGAATTAAATACATTCATCTTCATCAATAGATATGTCCACTTCTGGAAAAGCAATGGATCTATAAGGAATAAAATTAAGAAAGAAAGAAAAAAAAAGAGCACGACAATTTTATCTGACAAAGCCATACAACTTATATTTATTTCAAAATACACATTAGCTGCTGCACAAAATAAAACTAAATTGTTCAACGTTTGCACTTTTTGCAAAATCTCTCGACTAGATCTCTTTTATAAGTTTCCTGCAAAAGAAAACTATTGTGACGGCTTTGTCCGTCCGTCTGCACCTTCTCTGCCCTCCCTTAGATCTTAAAACCTACTGATGCTGGAGGGCCGCAAATTGGTATGTTGATCATCCACCATCTGATCGTCAAACATACTAAATTGCAGCCCTCTAGCCCCAGTCGTTTTTTTATTTTATTGTAGACTAAAGTTAGCCATAATCGTAAGTCTGGCAACGGAATAGGACAGGCCACTAACGGGCACTGGCTGAAAGCTTTATGGGTCACGGCTCATACAGCATTATACACTGTACAGGAAACTCAAATGCGCAGAAGAAACTTTAGTTTTTTTTATATGCTCATATTATCAGATTTCTTAACTTTACGCCACAACCGTTTGCTTTATTCATTCCTTCTTTGGCATTTTTCATGTTTGGACTAATTACGGACAGTACGGTGCTTCTCCTCTTCTAGAGCAATGACGTGGTATGTTATAATTATGGTGTCTTGCACTAAACATTCGTATTCTATGCACACTCTACATAACATTTCCTTTACTTTTTATAACATGCGGATTTTCCATGAAGTCTCTAGTTTGTATAGTCTTCAGACGCATAACTTCACATTGCTCATTTTACTACTCTACTATTGTTGCTTCACTTAAGATAGATTCTTGGGTGAGCCTTATGCCTACGAGACGTTTGTTTGGCGGCCGCTGATTGGCTGGGAGCTATACCCTCTGATACCAGCCAATCGGCGGCCGCCAAACAAACGTCTCGTAAGCATGGGGCTCACCCAAGAATCTACCTTAAGTGAACCAGCTATACCACCTTTTAACTTGCTAATATTACTATCTTTCTATTATATACTACGCATCAACGAATCAAAAACACCAAAATCTCGGTCTAGTTACCAATATCAAACTGACCTCTGATTTAAACAGTAGATTAAGTAATTGACAATTGGTTAACCATCCTTTTCAAATTCTTAATTTCACCATACCCAGCTTATCCATTAGACACCACTTACCGAAAGTATCGAATGATTCCCGGTTCAGTAAATCCGGTGAAATAACAATTTGTTTAAATCATGTTAAATAAACTTAGTCCCAATGAATCAGAGCGGATGGCACTAAAATAATGACATACGAACCTTTACTGGATTAATCGAGAGAGAGAGAGAGAGAGAGAGAGAGAGAGAGAGAGAGAGAGAGAGCCTTTAAAATTGCAATAGTAACACAGAAACCTACACATTTGAAAAATAAGAAAAAATGAAAAAGAACATAAACACTTCCCTTTTCATTCAAGTATAATGAATACAATATACATAAAAAAAAAAGTACATTTAAATGCCGATTTTCAGATGCCCATACAGCATTTTAAAAACTAGGCCGATTACACTGAATATAGACCATAAAAAAAGATGGACAGTACTAAATAAATAAATAAATAAATAAATAAAAATAAAAGGATAACATTGCTACAAGTAAAAACACTCTGAAGACAAATATCTATCGTGACCAGTGCTTCCTTTTCGTAGTTATCCATTTGTATACAACTAAATATCTATGAAAATCATTCTTTAAAATGTTGTCTACAACAAAAACTAATTATGCGTTAATATTTTTACCATGAATTGCATGAAATAAGGCAGAATAGCTCAACCAATGTTATTTAAAAACTTAGGGAATAACTTTTAAAAAAATGTTGGTTCCATTACAACCTGGATGCAAACTACTTGCTTAGTTATTTCCATGGCAGCTTGTTACCAAGAAATAACTGCCCTGTTAACTCCGCAGCCGGCCCACAATAAACATTAGCGGTTGTTAATCAGTGGCAGCTTCGTCTTCGGCCCTCCAAAATAATGTTATACTTAAGATTCCTAAAACTAAGGAACAAGTGCTACATAGTCAATTGTTTCCCCTCAAAAATGAAAAGTCTGGTGATGGCATTCCAAGGAACAAAACTGGAATTGGCGAAATATTGAACAACCAGTGGCATGAAACAGGATAGGTTAGCCTCAAAAGATCATTCGAATTCATCATATCTATTTATTGTATAGACGGTTTATGATTTACAGTTTATTCGATAACTTTAATCCATGTAAATTGAATAAAGCTTTTACAGACTTTTTATGTGGCCACTTTATCAGTGAAAACCTTATTGTTCGAGTTTATTAGTTTGGTAGGTTAATGATAAACCCATCCTTGCGCCAGCACGGTCCTTTGCCTGAAGACCCGTATGTGTGGTAAGGTGCCGAGGGGGGATAAAAAAAGGTCTGATATGGACCTCTGTTCTATATACCAGTTGATCTCGTTTTACAGATCTGCCGTATACATGCATATATATATATATATATATATATATATATATATATATATATATATACACACACACATACACATATATATATATACATATATACATATATATATATATAATATATATATATCTTATATATATATATATATAATTATATATATATATAATATATATATGTATCCGTAAATGGAGCGCCGGCAGCCTGGTAAATATGAAAAAAGTAAATATGACATTTTTTCATCATTCGAATGTTCTCGGTTAGTTGATTAAGCCTTAAAAATTTAAGATTACTTCCCTTTGGAATATTCACGTCTTTGTTGGCCGTTTCAAGTCCAGAGTTCTCACCAAGCCACCTGATCCCTTTCGCACCCTACCATACTTACGAGCCACCATTAAGCAAGAAAGGCCTGTGCTGGCATATGGCCAGCTTTATATTAAAAGAAGAAAAATTTTCTATCTATCGTAGTATACACCTATACAGAAGTAATATAGTTAAAAATGTTTAGAATAAGGAGAACAAGAACTGGGTATGTAGTCTGCAATAAAGATTAAAAGAATTAAAATACCCTTAAGCCCCACAAATACAAATAAAGCTGAAGCAAACTGGCTCCTGATTCCAATAACAAATACGAGATACTTGATGCATGCACATTTCTAATCATGTCATCATTTCGCAGTGGATTCCTTTGCGATATTTACCTATCACAGACTACAACTGCATGACAAAATACAAATATTACTATTTCGAAGATCATCATGATAGGCAAATCCTCAATAATAATAATAATAATAATAATAATAATAATAATAATAATAATAATAATAATAATAATAATAATAATAATAGATACATTAAATGCTATAAGTAAGGGTAAATTAATGACATATACAACCTAAAAATAGGATTTTATCAATTCTAGACCATCTTTCTATGTTCATGACAAGCATAATAATACTGTAATGATGACTATACAAAACAGAAAGACTCTGTAAAAAAACAAATCACGTCTTTATTTACTAATGAGAAAATATGTTCAAGAATCTAACTTGAACATGACGTTTTAGTACAATGAGCAAATAACATAATTTTTCTAATATATATTGCCGTTTATGGACTTATACTATTTACTTACTGTTTATGTTTCCTTATTTGATTTTCGGTTCAATCTCTATATCCATTTTCTCCCACATACAATCATTTAGTGGCTTTATTGCCTTATGTAAGAATATATGGACATTTCTACTACTATTATTACTAGTGGTACAATTTCCAGATGAGAAAAAAATTACTGGGACTGAACACACCACCATAGTATAAGGTAATCGGAAGTGACTGACAGTAAGCCATGTCATGGAATTTGTATATCATTAGCAGCATCAAAATGTCGCACACAGACAAAGAGAAAGGCTCCAAAGCCGAGCTACTTAACATATTAATTTCTAACAGGACAAGCTGTCTGTACGTGATACACCTGCATGTATATAATTGTATTTATAAGAATAACATTAATAAATCTATACATAGTACATAAACTGCTATCCAGTCAAGACAAATTACAGTAACAGAGGAGGAACCAGTATTGTAGTGCTGCTTTACCCTTAATGTCAAAACTGACAGTACTGAATAATAATAATAATAATAATAATAATAATAATAATAATAATAATAATAATAATAATAATAATAATGATGATGATGATGATGATAGGCTCGAGCGAGACAGCAAGCCCCGACCAGAGGTACGTTCCATACCGTCCTTACATGGATCACGCTATCATTCTGCTGCGGTAAAGAGAAGTTTGCCCCCTGAGTGGATGGCGTCATTTCTGAACGGTGATTATTATTCCTTGCCGACTTTCATTGTTAAACACCGAAGAAAAATATAATTATGACCTATAATATGCCTTGCATTGTGAAGAATATAAAATATAGAATATAGGATTTAGGTCAAAGGCCAAGCGCTGTGGGCCTATAAGGTCATTCAGTGCTGAAATGGAAATTAACTTTAAGAAAGTTTGAAAGGTGTAACTTGAGGAAAACCTCGCAAGTGCACTCTGAAATAATTTTTGGAAAGGTCGGAAGGAAAGTGAAATAGAAGAAATAATATGAAAGGCGGTACAGCAAAAGGAATGAAAAAGACAGCAGCTATGGGCCGAATGGACGTTGCACAGACCCACAAGTAAATGCCTACAGTGCACTACGAGAGATACACTGACGGCACTACCCCCAAACGGGGTACATTGTGAAGATTTTACACCGTGAAACTTCGGCATTAGTGAATGTTTCTCAAATACCGTTCGAAAACAGCAAATTCCATAGTAATGTGGCACCGAAAAAATATAAATAGGCCTATGCATGTGTTTTATTATTAAAAATTTTACACTCCCCGTGAGCATTAGTGAATGTTCCTGATGTAAGTCTCGAAAACGTAACCAATTCCAAAGTAAAGTGGTAACATACCCGGTAAAAAATCGTTCCTACGTATAAATAAACAATTTGAACACCAGTTCAGACCGACCTTATATCATCTCAACGCCAAAAGAATTTGAAACGCGGTGTAAAACTCCTTGGGTTTGGACATCGCGATTCCTCAACAAAATGTGAATGTTTACCTGTGGTAAAGACAATACAAATGCGAAGTCTATAAGAAATAATTAAGCCCTGCACGATACGCGTACTCCTAAATATATCACATAATTTCAGTTGAATACTTTCCCTTTACACCTACAGTACTTTACAAGGAAGGAGAGAGAGAGAGAGAGAGAGAGAGAGAGAGAGAGAGAGAGAGAGAGAGAGAGATTTGCTTAATTTCAAAAACATTTAAATCGCTGTTTTCACCACTTTTAGGGAATAGGCTCTTGAAGGGGGAGGAGGAGGAACCTTCCATTCCCATGCCCAGGAATAGGAATTGTTTATGGAATGTGAATATACATGTAAACGGTATAAAAAAAAATCCTGTTATTTATGTTTGAAGGACGTGTATACGCTCTCTACAAATACTTAAATCTAGTGCATGTCCAAGTCTACCACAATTGAGGAAACTACTCGAACATATTTATTATTAGCGTGAACGAAATGAGATTTCTCATTACGTGGTATTTAAGCGTGAAACCTGGTGACTTATTAGTTACGTTTCCAATTGATTAAATGCAGTTCTCTGTGAATTGGCTTCCTTCAAAAAAAAAAAAAAATCAAGATTTCATGCAATCTTCGAATTTTGCCTAGAATTGTATGAACGTGAAACAATATGATGTAGTCTCGAAACTTTCCTATTGGGAACTTTCTTTTTCTTTTGTGTTACTTTCAAATTAAGAAAAATAACTCTTCCGGTAACCAGTACGAGCTAGACGGCACATGTGACTGTATACTATTTACTTCTCTACGGTTCTTATGATTGAATACAATTTACTTGAAATCGTATTTTTTCAATTTTCAAATCCTTCGACTCTACCACTGGTAATAAACTAGATCTAAGCTAAATCTACATAAGAGTTAATTCCATAGTTTTCAAGAAAAGAAGTTGCTTGAACTTAACAAATTTTCTAGGAAAATATGAGAAACAATTTACAGAAGCGATAGGTCCAACATTCTGAATCTCAAATTAATTCTTTTATTTAAATTAAATTTTTGATGCAGTAATGTTTACATACTATAATTCTATAGCAGATCTTAGAAATGGTATGTAATGAAAGAGAGAGAGAGAGAGAGAGAGAGAGAGAGAGAGAGAGAGAGAGAGAGAGAGAGAGAATTTGCTTAGAATGTAAATTTTTTTCTTTTTTTGCACTAACCGAATAGGCTCCTGTATGGCGCAACCTACCATGTCTAACCGTTTTTTACATAAGGAAAATGTAAATCTGATGTGTATGTATGTATATAAAATTTGTGTAAATTCTTTGCTTATATTTCAAACTGCATATCCAAAGTCCTAGAACACTCAAGAAAATACTCAAGTTGAAAATATAATTACCGTCAGCTTGAACGGAATGAGATTTCTCATTAGCTGGTTTTCATGCAATCACTAGGAGAATATTGCGTGAAACCTGGCGACTTATTAATTACACTTCCAAATGATTAAAAGCGGTCTCCTGCGGTTTGGTTTCCTTGACCGAAAATTTAACACTTCGAGAAATCTTTGACTTTTACTCGAAAATGTATAAACATGAAACACTGACATGATTCATTTTTCCTACAGAACACATTGGGCAACTTTACTTTCGCCTAAGATTTTTTTTTTTTTCAGCTTTCACATTTATTTCGCTAACTACACCAAGCTATAGCTACCCTGACTACATTGTCAAGTCCTTAAAAAAAATTTATTTTATCGGCCACGAGCAACTAGTAAGACTAACAAGGTTCGTCTGATTATACACAATTCATTTTTAGTCTTAGTGATCTTTTCTATTTTTAAGTCGTTCGACTTCTTACCGTTCGTATCAAACTAGACGTAAACCGACATACGAGGTATATTTCTAAGTTTATCTCGGAAACGCTATATAAACATAATTAATCGTCTACCAATATGTCATAAACTTGTTTTCTAGGTAGATAAGAGTTTACAGAAACGAGAGGTTGAGCATTTTGAATTTGCAATTCATGTTTGTATTTCAAATCAATTCTCAATTTAGAAATATTCGGTAACTATAATTCTACAGTAGTTCTCTCTCTCTCTCTCTCTCTCTCTCTCTCTCTCTCTCTCTCTCTCTCTCTCTCTCTCTATTTATATGTATGTGTATATATACATATATGAAATATAAAAGTACTATGTCGTACTTATCATAAATGAAATACTTGTTACGAAAGATACATGAAAAATATATATATGTACAAACTTATGGTTTCGTCCAACTGCTGTGGACTTGATCGCTAGAATGGAGTATAATATACACCTGAGGAAGCAAAATAAACCGGGAAACTATAAAAAAACAACAAACAAACAAACATTACAGAAAATAAAACTGTCTAATCAGGCGGTTGGGTCCTTGTCAATTCTTAAATTCTTCTAGACCTTCTTGCCGGAAGAAACTTGGAGTCTTCAGCTAAATTTAGAGCCAACAGGGTGATTTAGTTGTAAATTATGACTTAATTCAGATTCAATTGACTAGGTATATTTTTTTTAGGATAAGCGACTCTCACCAAGAGATACGCGCACCATATGGTGTGACCAGCCCTTGTGGGTCCTGTATATGACAAAGCATGCAAATGAATTTTCATGATCGTCCTCTCAGATAAATTCAAAGCTATATATGACATGTTCTATATCACAAAAAGAAAGTACTTCAAATAATTCCATTACAAACATCATAAATATAAATCCTTCAGATTTCCAATCATTTAAAAAAAGATGGACACTATTCAACATTTTAAAAAATATATTTTAAAAAATGCAATGATTATGATCAATCCTTCAGCATTTCAAATTATTTAAAGAAATATATGACAAATTATTAAACTTTAAAAATATTTTGAATAAATATAATGATCATGACAAATCCTTTAGTATTTCAGATAATTTAATGTACAAACAATTTTTATGATATATTCTGTAGCTTCCAAACGAAAACATACGTGGTATGTATGATATATCCTTTAGTTTTCTATAAAAAACACAGTATTCTTATTATATCCTTTAGATTTTAAACCTAAAAGAGACATGGTATTTATGACATGCTCGTGGAGCTTTCAAACCTAAAGACCAGCATTCATGGCATATCCGTTAGCTATCAAACAAAATACATTGCATTCATGACACAACATAGTTTTCACCTAAAAAAATAAAACTATGGAATTCGCAATATATGCACAATATACATTCCATATCCTCAAGCTTTCAAATGAAATCAGTACGGTATTCATGACATATCCTTTAAATTTCAAATAAACAAACCACAGTATTTATGACCTGTCCTTTAGCTCGCAAAAAAAAAAAAAAAAAAAAAAAAAAAAAAAAAAAAACAGTACATGTCCTTTACCTTTAAAATAATGAAGTATTCATGACATATTCTTTAGCTTCCAAACAACAGACACAGCATTCATGACATCCTTTAGTAAAATAATAATAATAAAAAAAACTGTATTCATGACATGGCCTTCTTCTTTCAAACTTTGAAAAACACCGCATTCATGTCATATCATTATTCTTTCAAAGCTAAACAAACACGGTTTCCATGATATTTTCTTCATCTGTCAAAACTTAAATAAAATAAAATTCATGACATATCCTTTAGCTTTCAAATAATAAAACACGGCAAATCGTAATATTCCTTCAGCATCATAAATAATTCCATCAAAAGAAAAACCGAAGAGATGGAAGAATAAGACATATAGCCCATCAAGATTACAACGTTTTCATGAAATGGAATTTACAAGCAAATAAAAAAAAACTGATGAAAATGAGCAAGGCTTTAAATTATTACTGCATTTCGCCAGAAAAATACTGTCTTCCAATATTTAGCCTTATGCAACTTAGAGAATAAAGCAGATATGATTCCAACAATATCAGGAACACTAATAAACACAATTGGATCTTAACTAGATAGTGGCCAAAACGGGTTTTAACACGGTATGTATCCTCTTTTGCAGTGTGTTTAGTTTATGTTAGTTGGGGATGGCCGTAAAAAACAAAAGACTGTACATATCATTAGATGATGATCCCCAAGAAATATTGGTCCTAGGCAACGACAACCGAACTTTGTTGGGGTCACTACCTAGGAAAGATCAGTCACACCCGCAAATAACATGAAAATTATTCGTTGCGTCAATACTGAATTGGAATAGGAAATGAACAAGGCAATTACCCTGGAGCAGGCGATAACACGTAAACAGAATTGCTTGTTTATTTGTAATAAATGAATAACCAACATCTAATTATATATAAACATATATATATATATATTTTTTTAAAAAAATAAATTAAAAATATATAATATTTTTATATATATATATATATATATATATATATAATATATATATATATAATTAATTATATATATTAAATATATATATATATATGATATATATATATATTTGATATATATATATATATATATATATATATATATTAATATATATATATATATATATTATATGAATAACTTGATCACGAAATATAAAAACCGTCATAACTTTTCTAAATATTTCGTGATCAAGTATAAATATAGGTAATGCCACGGAGAAAAATGAAAAAACGAGAACTGCCGAGATCTTTAGGTCTTAACGACCCTTTAATATAGGCATTACTTGCCTAGTATAGTAAAGGGTCGTTAAGCCCGAAGATCTAGGCAATTCTCGTTTTTTTCATTTTCCTCTGTGGCATTACCTTTATTATATATGTTAATTAAGATATTATTAATATATATGATATATATATATATAGGTATAGTATATATATATATATATATATATATACACATATACATCATATATTACATACATATACATGCATACATTCCACCTTGTTTTCATTTCACAATGGCATCACTACTTCCATTTCGGATCGATCTGACTGATTGATTTACTGTTCCCTGGCATCATGACAACTAAGTCATTTATGCCGTTTCCATTTTGAAAAATAAATTTAATTTCCATTAGGTAAACTGCCATCCACAGGAAGAAAGCTAAGGGGGTTGAAGGATATAATGAAACTAGTATGGCCCTAATAACCTTAACATTTCTTATGGATTCTGTTAATCATAATACCACAGTCGTTATAACATGCACGATTCACACGTTCGGTTATCTTCAAATTTTAAGCAGTTGCCTTGATATTTTTAAATCAGTTAATTATCTTCAACCTTTGTGGAGTAATTTAGATATTTCAGAATCAATTCAGTATCTTCAACATTTGAGCAGTAACTTTAGATATTTCAATACCAATAATGTATCTACTTTACATATTTCAAAATCAATAAGTATATTCAACAATTGAGCAGTAATCTTAGCAAATATTCAAAATCAATTCAGTATCTTTCAAAAACATTTGAGCATAAACATTTTTAAAAAGATCAATTTAGCTATTTCAAAATCAATTCCGTATCTTCAACTTGAGCAGTAACTTTAGATCAATCAATTCAGTTATTCAACATTTGGAGCAGTACTTTAGATCAAAATCAATTCAGTATCTTCAAACTTTGGAGCAGTAACTTAGATATTTTCAAAATCAATTCAGTATCTTCAACATTGAGCAGTAACTTTAGATCATCATCAATTCAGTATCTTCACTTTGAGCAGTTAAACTTAGATTTTTCAAATCAAAATTCAGTATATTTCAACATTTGCAGCAAAGTAACCTTTTAGATATTTTCAAAACGTATTATTCAATAACCTTTGCGGCATTAAACATTAGATATTTCAAAAATCAATTCAGTATCTTCAAACCTTGAGCAGTAACTTAGATATTGCAAAATCAATTCATATCTTCAACATTTGAGCAGTAACTTTAGATATTTCAAAATAAATTCAGTATCTCCAACATTTCAGCAGTAACTTTAGATATTTCAAAATCAATTCAGTATCTTCAACATTTGAGCAGTAACTTTAGATATTTCAAAATCAATTCAGTATCTTCAACATTTGAGCCCAGTAACTTTAGATATTTCAAAATCAATTAAGTATCTTCAAACATTTGCGCAGTAACATTAGATATTCAAATCAATTCAGTATCTTCAACACTTGAGCAGTAACTTTAGATTATTTCAAATCATTCAGTATTTTCAACATTGAGCAGTAACTTTAGAATATTTCAAAATCGATTCAGAATTTTCAACAAGTTGGGCAGAACTTAGTATTCAAAATCAATTCAGTCTTCCACATTTGCGCCCCCCCCCCCCCCCCGGTAATTTTAGATATTTCGAAACTCGAATTCAGTAACCTTGCAACATTTGACAGTAACTTTAAGATATTTCAAATCAATTCAGTATCCTTCCAACATTTGACCAGCTTAACTTTAGATATTTCAAAATCAATTCAGTATCTTCAACATTTGAGCAGTAACTTTAATATTTTCAAAATCAATTTCAGTATCTTTCCACATTTGAACAGTAACTTTGAGATTTTTACAAAAGAAAATCAATTCAGGTATCCTTCAAATCTTTGAGCAGTACTTTAGATATTTCGAAAGATCATTCAGATTTCTTCAAAACCATTTGAGGCAGTAACTTTAAGATATTTTCAAAATCAATTCAGTATCTTCAACATTTGAGCAGTAACTTATTATGATTTTTTCAAAATCCTTATTCAGTACCATTCTTAACATTTGAGCAGTAACGTTTAGATTTTCAAAATCAATTCAGTATCTTCAATCTTTGAGCATTATGAACTTTAAGATATTTCAAAATCAATTCAGTATCTTCAACTCTTTGAGCGTAACTTTAAGATATTTTCAAAATCCCAATTTTCAGTATCTTCAACATTTTGAGCAGTAACTTTAGATATTTGCCAAAATCAATTCAGTACCTTCAACATTTTAGGCAGTAACTTTGTTAGATATTGTTCCAAAATCGATTCAGTACTTTTTCAAACCTTTGACCTTTTGGCAGTAAACTTTTAGATATTTCAAAATCAATTCAGTATCTTTCAACATTTGAGCAGTAACTTTAGATATTTCAAAATTCAATTCCCAGTATCTTCAACCCATTTGGAGCAGTAACTTTAGATTTTTCAAAATCATTTCAGTATCTTCATTCTTTGGCAAGCATTAAGCTTTAGATTATTTCAAAATCAATTCAAGTAATCTTCAACATTTGAGCAGTAACTTTAATATTTATTTCCAAAATCAATTCCAGTACTCTTTCAACATTTGAGCGGTTGAACTTTAGATATTTGTCAAAATGAATTCAGTATCTTCAATCTTTGAGCAGTAACTTTACGGATATTTTCAAAATCAATTCAGTATCTTCAAACATTTGAGCAGTAACTTTGTATATTTCATTTCAAAATCATTCAGTAATCTTCAACATTTTGCGCAGTAACTTTAGATATTTTCAAAATCAATGAACTACATTTCAAACATTTGAGCAATAACTTTAGATCAAAATCGAGTCAGTATTTTCACAATTTGAGCAGTAACTTTTAAGATAATTTCATTTCAAAATTTCAAGTATCTTCAACACATTTTCAGCAAAGTATAACTTGAGATATTTCTTCAAAATCATTTCAGTATCTTCAATTGAGCAGTAAACTAAATTATTCAAAATCAATTCAGTATTTTCAAAACTTTGAGCAGTAACTTTAGATATTTCAAAATCAATTCAGTATCTTCAACATTTGAGCAGTAACTTAAGAATACTTTTCAAAATCATTCAAGGTATTTTCTTCAACAATTTGAGCAGTAATCTGTTAGAATTTCAACAAAATCAATTCCGATATTTCAAACAATTGAGCAGTAACTTTATTTTAAAAGATAATTTCAAATCATTCAGTATCTTCAACATTTTGAGCAGTAACTTTTAGATATTTTCAAAATCAATCGTATTTCAACATTTGTGGCCACCAGTAATCGATTTTAGATTTTTCAAAATCAAAATTTTCGTATCTTCAATCTTGCGCAGTAACTTTAGATATTTGTCAAAATCAATTCAGTATTTTCTTAAACATTTGAGCAGTACTTTAGATATTTCAAAATCAATTCAGTATCTTCAACATCTTGAGCAGTAACTTTAAATCTTTTCAAAACAATTCAGTTATCTTCAAAACATTTGAGCAATTCAACTTTAGATTTTTTCAAATCAATTTCCAAGTTCTTTCAATCTTTTGAGCATAACTTGTAAGATAATTTCAAAATTCAATTCAGTATCTTCAACATTTGAGCAAAAAGTTACTTTAGATTTTCAAAAGTCAATTCAGTTATCTTCAAAAAAAAACATTTGAGCGTAACTTTAGATAATTTCAAATTCACAATTTTTTTTTCAGTATCTCCAATTTCTTTGAAAGGCAGTAACTTAAGATTATTCAAAATATATCAGGTATCTTCAACATTTGAGCAGTAACATTTAGAATTTCTTCAAAAAATCAATTCCAGTATCCTTCAACATTTGAAGCAGTAACTTTGAGATATTTCAAAATCAATTACAGTACCTTCTTCAAATTTGAAGCAGTAAGCTTTAGATTTATTTCAAAATCAATTATACAGTTACCTTCAACATTTGAGCAGTAACTTTAGATTATTTCAAAATCAATTCATACCTTCCATTTGAGCAGTAACTTTAGATATTTCAAAAAATCAATTTCGTATCTTCAACATTTGGCAGGAACTTTAGAATATTTCCCAAATGCAATTCAGTATGCTTCAAACATTTGAGTAGTAACATTAGATATTTCAAAATCAATTCAGTATCTTCAACATTTGAGCAGTAACTTTAGATTTTTCAAAATCAATTCAGTATCTTCAATCTATGAGCAGTAACTTTAGATATTTCAAAATCAATTCAGTACCTTCAACATTTGAGCAGTACCTTTAGATATTTCAAAATCAATTCAGTATCTTCAACACTTGAGCAGTAACTTTAGATATTTCAAAATCAAATCAGTATTTTCAACATTTGAGCAGTAACTTTAGATATTTCAAAATCAATTAAGTATCTTCAACCTTTGCGCAGTAACATTAGATATTTCAAAATCAATTCAGTATCTTCAACATTTGAGCAGTAACTTTAGATATTTCAAAATCAATTCAGTACCTTCAACATTTAAGCAGTAACTTTAGATATTTCAAAATCAATTCAGTATTTTCATCATTTGAGCAATAACTTTAGATATTTCAAAATCAATTCAGTATCTTCAACATTTGACCAGTAACTTAAGATATTTCAAAATCAATTCAGTATCTTCAACATTTCAGCAGTAACTTTAGATATTTCAAAATC